>NW_021604645.1:1672056-1721822 GCF_004785775.1 Grammomys surdaster | reverse complement strand
ACTTCGCTGCCGCCCCCTCCCCACGCCGTCCCCAACTCCCTGCCGCCGCCGGGCCCCCACGCCTCGGCTCCCTCCCTGCAGCCCTCTCCACCCTGGCGCAACCAGGGAACATCAAGCTGAACCCGAATTAAGTTGCGCTCTAGGAATCTCTCCCCGTCCAGGTACTAACTCTCCATCTCCTCGAACTCCTTCTGGCTGAGTCCAAAGTTGGAGAAGAAAGTTGCTTCAAAATCCTCGTCTTCCTGGTAGTCTGCTCCCCCAAAAAGCGTCGAGCTCAGGCTAGACTGTGAATCTGGAGAAGGAAGAAAAAAAGAAAAAAGAAAAAAAAGAAAAGCCGTTTGGATCCCAGGAAGAGTGGGAAGAGTGATGCGCTGCTCAAAAGGAGCGGCGGAGACTGCGAAGGTCTTCGAGCTTGGTGGCACTTTGTCACCTTGTGCGCGCGCATACGCGCGCGTGCGCGCGCACACATAAAAAAAGTTTTCCTCCCTAGGTCTTCTCGAATCTAACCGCGTCGAGGCACCGACTGACCCTGGAGTGTTTCCTCCTTCACTGCTCCTACAAATGTCTTGATGTCAGTGCAGTAGCAGCAGCTGCATTTTCTGTGAGAGTCCATGGCTGGAGCGCGATGGGTTGTCGAGTCGCTGGCGGAGTTCTCGGCGACGGAGCTGGTGCGGAGGTCGGAGCCAGAGGTGATGCCAGCTGCTAGTCTAGCACCGGAGTGGCGTTCGTCGAGCAGTCACACCCCCTTTTATAGGGCGGCCAGCCTGTGTACCTCCTAGGAATTAGATTTTACGTAGTGTGCCTCCGCTCAAGACCCCCAATAGAAATAGGAGTGTTTCAATTCGGAATGGGTGGGACTACACTGTAGGGTGGGACTACGCTGTAGGCTGGGACTACACTGTAGGGGGTGCTCTGGTGATAGGGAGAGTGTTTGTTAAAGTGCCGGTCGGACTTTGAGCTCACTGCGCGGAGACCTGCTACCATTTGAAGACTTTAACTGGCTTCTCGATTCCATCAAGGGGTCGCAGAGCAGGACGGGGCTGCACAAGGTTCCGAATCATAATTTAAAAGCTCCGAGTTCGTACCAGCTCGCACACCCTCAAATATTTATGTTCTGAAGCACGTACCAGTAGCTCCTTGTCTTTTTACTTCCCCCAAGGAAAAAAATACGTGGACTCGCGGGTTGGGAACGCGCAATCTAACAAAATGGGTCCCCCTTCCCGCCACCCTTTGGACACTGGACTCGGTGACTTATGACTAGGGCTTTTTTTGTTGTTGTTTTTGTACCGTTCCCACCTAGAGTCTGAATTAGGGCAATGTTTAGGTAGTCAGGAAGCCGGGTTTTGTAGGGATGTTGGGGGGGGGGTGTTTTTTTATTTTTATTTTTTTTGTCTTTTTTTTTGTCTTTTTTGGTGGCTTTTAGAGGCAAAGTTTCTCTGTGTACCCCTAGCTGTCCTGGAACTCACACTGTAGACTGTGCTGGCCTCGAACTTAGAGATATGCTCGCCGCTGCCTCCCGAGTGCTGGGAGCCACCAAGGCCAGCTTTTCGAGCTTTTGAGTTGGTTTTCAAATCGGAGTCTCTGAAGCTTTCCCAGAACATAGCGAGTTGGCATTGCAAAGGAATTCACAGCGGATTCAGGGTGGCACAGGTGCAAGTAGGACGGACACCTTGCAGAGGCTTGTAGTTTTTAGGAATGAACTGGCACCAGCTTACTGTAAAGGAGTCTGCCAAAAGCTTAAGGTATCCAAGAATGCTGAAGTTACTTGCATTTGGAGCTTTTGTGGACCTAGATAGCTCGCTCTTAGTCCAAAATGCATCGCAGAAACGTGCTCTGCCTTGCTCCAAAAAGCCCGCCTAATTCTGGAGTAGTCTCGCTCGAAAGGCGGGAGAATGCTTTGCCTCCACTTTCACGCCCCTCCTCCCTTCCTTTTCCTGGGACTGTCTTGCCTCCCCCGCACCCCCGTCTGGAAAATGGCGGTTCAAATATAAAATGGCTGTGTAATCTTCCAAAAGATGTTCGCTAGTGTCTCATGGTGTGTTAATATCCTTAATATTAAATGCCTTGGTTTTGTGTTCCTTGTGTTTGGCACTGCACGATTTAGTCTACAATTTTACCTTTACAGACACTTTGGCCGGCATTTTCAGTTTTGTTGGGGGGGGGGTACGAGACAGTTTTTCCAGTGGAGCCAGCCCTGCTGGCTGTCCTGGACTCACAATGGCTACCCTTTTCTCAGGAGACCAGGCAACTTCGCAGTTTCACTATAAAATCTGTGCACTTTTCACTTTATTACTTGTGTCTTAATTCGAAGGATGTTCCAGGCAGTAGTGTGTGTGTGCGCGCGCGAGAGAGAAAGAGAGAGAGTGTGTGTGTGTGAGAAAGAGTGTGTGTGAGTGTATGTGTATGTGTGTGTGTGTGTGTGTGTGTGTTGGGGGCATTAATTTGAAGGAAAAGACCATTGGATGGAGGCTTCAAATCTGGATCTGAGGGTCTGCTTCTCGTGAGACCAGGCTGTTTCCCTTCGCACCAGAGCTTTACCTGTATGCTTTGAACAAGAGGACATTTGAGATCCAGTAGTGCTGAATTTCTAAGCTACTCCTTCAATTTGCTCAGCAGCACGGAGAGAAATTAAAAGGGCAGGCCCGAAATGCGCTGGAGGGAAGAAAGAAAGATCGCCACCACCATCCCCCCACCCCACACCGGGGCGTCTGTTTCTCTGGGCTTTAGTTGCCGTTGGTCACCACCAGCAGGGATATATTCTGTTGAAACTTCTAAAACTGCTCATAAATTGGAATTTCTGTGTTACTCAGAGAATTGTGAAGACACGTTAGGCTGCCGCTGGCCAATCGGCCTAGGAAGTAAATTATCTTCTTGTGGACCGTGTACCTGTAAGCCTACGGGATGAGTAATCGTCTTGACTGATGGTTGTGATCGCTCGGTGCTTCTGTTAAAGTGACCCTTACTATCTATACTAAGTAATGGTACCAGCTAACAAGGAGTGATGTTGGCAGTCCTCATATGCTAAACAGAATCCCCAAAATACATTTTACAGGTTAAAATACTTTTTAAAATGACAAGTATATTCATTACATTTTCTAGATTATATACCCAACATGAAATTTAGCTATAAAAGTCAGGGAGACATTTAGGTAATTGGATCTGAAGAAATCAATTCATAAGTCTCATGAGTGGATGTCCTTTGGTGGCCTGTAATTCCAGTACTTGAGAGGCAGAGGCAGAAGGTTCCTGAATTCAAGGTCAGTCTCAGCTACATAGTTGGTTCACATGCTTCGACACTAGTTAAAACGCCATGTATACCGGCGTTCTGTTAAAAACTCCAAGGTGCCTTCCCAGAGAAAGTTCTTGGAGATTTTTTTCCTTAGGAGACTTGTGGAAGGAACGGGTTGGTTTTGTTTTGGAGGCATCATCTTAAACATCTACAAAGCCGCAGCTAGGAGACAGAAACCTTGCTCCCCTTAAACATCTACAAAGCCGCAGCTAGGAGACAGCAACTTTGCTCCCCAAACGTACCAAGGGCTAGGAAACAACGGGAGGCTCCGAAAAACATTTTGGGGGACATTAAATATTTCTTCATGCATACTCTGCTGCTAGTTCATTTTTTTAAGGCTCGTCGATTTTTTATTTTGTTTTGTTTTTGTGTTGATGCAGGCCAGAATGCCGCGGAATGCCTCGTAGTTTCGACCACAAACTTGTGCTCAACTCCAGGGAAGCTCCCTGAACCAGTATTTGAGAGGCAGAGGCAGGAGGTTCCTGAATTCAAGGCCAGTCTCAGCTACATAGTTGGTTCACATGCTTCCATACTAGTTAAAACGCCATGATCGAAGACTCTGATGTATACCGGCGTTCAGTTAAAAACTCTAAGGTGCCTTCCCAGAGAAAGTTCTTGGAGATTTTCTTCCTTAGGAGACCTGTGGAGGGAGAAAAGGAGCAGATCCCAGAAAAAGGGAGAGAGGGGAAAAAGAAATGGTGTGAAGGTGCCTAGGGCAGAGACATTTCGAGCTAAGACCCACAAAAGTTTCAGGATGGTTGGTGTCCGAGGCATCGTCTTAAACATCTACAAAGCCGCAGCTCCCCAAACGTACCAAGGGCTAGGAAACAACGGGATGGACCGCAGAACATTTTGGGGACATTAAATATTTCTTCATGCACACTCTGCTGCGAGTTCATTTTTTTAAGGCTCGCCGAATTTTTGTTTTGTTTTGTTTTGCTTCGTTTTGTTTTTGTGCTGGTGCAGGCCGGAATGCCTCGTAGTTTCGACCACAAACTTGAGCTCAACTCCAGGGAAGCTCCCTGAACCTAGATTTTGTTTTTTAAAACTGCTACCAGCCGCCTCCAGTTCAAATAGGGATGCAGGCTCTGGGTGAGAACAGTACAGCCTGGTCCATTAGTAAGTTGCCTGTTTAATCTGGTCCCAAGGCAACTTGTTTGGGCTGCCAAAGCCTCGGCCCTTTTTCCCTAGTCTAATTCCGCCCTGGTGGACTCCAGCATGTTAACATTCAGGTTTATACTGAAATTGAAAGCACTTTGTTTTCCTCCTTTACATTTTAATGGTCCCTTCTGTCCTTACTAATGTTGGATCCTTTCTAAAGAAGGGTAGTAAGTAAAAAAATAATAATAATAATTTTGAACCAGCGTCTCACTCTTTGGCACGTGATAGCCTGGAACTCACCATGTAGAGCCAGGCATCAACTTGGAAGAGTCTATCTCACTCAGCCTTCTGAGTGCCGGAGTCTCGGATATGTTCTGTGGTAACACAACTAGTGTGAATCGCTGGGTTTTTTTTTCTCTCCACAATTTCATAGAAAAGGAATTTTTAGCCTCCATCTCAGCAACCTCAGCAGGCAGGCTCTTTAAAAGCTCCAGCTGAACTAACTGTGTGTGGAGCGCTGAGGCTGGATGGCCATGGAATTAAGTTTGTATGTGGAAAGTGCACTGCATAAATAAGGATGGGTGTCTAGATTCAAGAGTAGATTTCCACTGGAAAATATTGATGGAATACTGGAGAAGTTGATGATGAAGACAGGGCCGTATTCGGGCAGAGCTGAGGAATTTAATTAAGGACTGGCAAGGCAAATGCTCAGTGGGTAAAATGTATGTGCTGCTCAGGCCTAAGGACCTGAGTTTTAACCCCATGCTCCAAGGTAGAAGGAAAGAACTGACTCCAAAAATTTTGTTCTCTGATCTATCTGTACATGTATGCAACTCATACTTATATACACAATAATAGATATATAAATGTTAAAAAGGAGAAAGGATGCCGTTCAAATGGAGACTTCAATTGTGACGAATCATAAATATAAAATACTAATACATTTTGAAAGAGAAATCTATCCACTTTGTTTATGTATTGCCATCATTATTTTATTAATTAATCAATTAATTTATATTTTATTATTATTAACCCATTAAGTGTCTAGTTCATAAATTAAGCCTATCATAGGTTATGTGTGTATATCATAGGTTCATGTGTGTATTTAGAATACTTGTTTGAGAATTATTTGCATAATATACTACTTTTGGGTTATCTGATAATTCCATTTATTTGGGAAATTGCTAGATTGTTTTGCATAGCGGCTGGAACATTTCACATTCTCATTAGCAGTGACGGAGATGTATGTACCTCAGTAAAACTACCTGCCTGCTGAATCACGTAAAATACAAATCACTGGCTGGAGAGATGGCTTAGAGCATTGGCTGCTCTTGAAGCAGACTGAGGAGCTTCAATTCCCAGCATCCATGTGGTGGCTCTGGACCCTCTGTGTCTCCAGTTCTTGGGGACCCAGTACTGACTTCTGGCCTCTGCAGGCACTAGACACTCATATGATGCACAAGCACAATTCATACACATAATTTTTACTTAAAAAAAACTAAAATCCAAATAGTGTCAGATGTAATGCAATGTGCCCGTAATTATAACACAAGAGATGGGAAGATGACTACAAACTTAAATCCAGCCTGATCTCTACATATCAAAAATAAAACAAGCAGCAACAGCAAACTCCAAGGCATTTCAGTCAGTATTGGTAAAGGGTTCTTTAAAAATTATTATTATTAGTGTGTGTGTGTGTGTGTGTGTGTGTGTGTGTGTGTGTGAAAGAGAGAGAGAGGGAGAGGGAGAGGGAGAAGGAGAGGGAGAGGGAGAGGGCCTGGGTGTGGAGGTTAGAGTTGGTTTTCTCCTTTCACAACAGGTGTTCTCAGGATGAAAGTCAGGTCACCTTGCTTGCAAGGCAAGTGCTTTTACCTGATGAGCCATCTGCTGGCCCTTTTGAAAGAGATTTGATCTCTTTGCATTCTTTTAATCAATAATTAATAAATTGATTTTGTGTGTCTAGGAGTGGGTATGAGTCTGAAGGTCAGAGAATGTTTTTTGGGAGTTGATCCCTTCTACCTTGGTGAGGCAGAATCTCTCTTATTTCTGTCAGGATGCATACTTCAGGGTAGCTGGCTCATGAATTCTAGGCTACATCCTATGTCTGCCTCACATCTTGTGACAGAGTGCTTGGATTACAGGTCTGTGTCATTGCCTGCAGCGTTGTACATGGCTTCTGAGGACTGAACTCGGGTAGTCAGACTTGGGAGGCTACTGCTTTACCTGTTGAGCCTTTCGCCTGGTTCCTCTTTACATTGTTGGCATTCGTTATTTTCTATTTTTTTAAACTAAGGTAATATTAAGTAAATTATTTTTGAATTAGGGTCTCTATGAGGCTCAGGCTGATCTCAGATTCATGATTCTCTTGCCTTCTGATTGTAATAAAATAATCAGCTGCCTCAGCCTCCAGATCATGATTTAGTATACAAATGGTTTGGTTTCATGGAATGAACCTACAGGGTAAATGTCATTTTATATAATATATAAAATAATATATATTAGTGTGTGCATATAATATATGTATATATGACTATATATTATTATACAATATATACATATGACACACATACACATAACATATACATATACACCATATGTAATATATACATGTCTACATACACACACACACACACACATACACACAGGTCCTTTGCCTCTCCTTTGCTTTTCTTCTCTGTCTCTCTCTGTCTCTCTCTCTCTCTGTCTCTCTCTCTCTGTCTCTCTCTGTCTCTCTGTCTGTCTCTCTGTCTCTCTCTGTCTCTCTCTGTCTCTCTGTCTCTCTGTCTCTCTCTCTCTCTCTCTCTGTGTGTGTGTGTGTGTGTGTGTGTAACCTCAGTGAGTTTTTGTGTCCCATCACTAGTGTAGGAAGATCCTAAGAGTCCAAAGGAAATAAAAATTGTGGTTCCCCAAAGGATAGGTAAGAGAAGTCTCATTATGCCTCATACTTTTTTTTTGTAAGAAATTGTGCTGACTTTAAAAAGTCAGGGCTAACAGTATATGCCTGGGGTGGAGTGCTTGCTAACTGTGCACAAATCCTTCTATTAAAAATGAAGCCGGGAAGTGCTTGCTGACGGGAGGGAGCCTGATAAGGCTGTGTCTCCTTGAGAGGCTCTTCCAGAGCCTGACAAATACTGTTGCTAGTAGCCAACCATTGGACTGAGCGCAGGATCCCAGATGCAGGAGTTGGAGAAGGGACTGAAGGAGCTGATGGGGTTTGCAGCCCCGTGCAGGTAGCAACATTGTCAACCGGCCAGACCACCAGAGCTCCCGGGGACAGGACCACCAACCAAAGAGTGGGACCCATGGCGGGACCCATGGCTCCGGGCCGGCGGTGTATGTGGTGGCAGAGGATGATCTTGTTGGACATCAGTGCGGGGAGCAGCCCTTGATCCTGTGGGGTTTCGATTCCACAGTGTAGGGGAATGCCAGGGCCGGAACCAGGTGGAGCACCTTCATAGAAGCAGGGGGAGTGGGGAGGGGATAGGAGTTTCCGGTGGGGAGACCTGGAAAGGGGATAGCATTTGAAATGTAATTAAATAAAATATCCAATAAGTAAAACAAAAACAAAAAAAATCGAAGGGAGTTGCGGGGAAGCGTCTCGGCGCCACTGTGGAGCTTCCTGCAGCGGAGGGCGCTGGAGCCAGTGCGGAAGCCTAAGTCAGCTACACCGGCAGCGCCTCCCGGAGTGGCCCAGGGTGGCTGGTCCCACGCGAGAAATAATAAGTTGTACTAGTACAGCCGTGTAAGCAATTCCTGAAGTCTCAGTGTAGCATGGACATTAACAGTGATGACATATAAATACAGATGCTTGGAAATTAAGTACTAGGTGAAACACTTCAAAAGAGAGGCGTTTAAGAGATTCTAGTATTCTCCGAGGCTGAAGCTGAGAGTCTGAAAGCCCGAAGCTTAAACTCAATTGTAGATCATAGCTCTGTCTCCATCAGGATATGAAGAAAAGATATAATATTTCCACAATGATAGATCTTTGGTTGTACAGGTTTCCTGACGAGTGGATCATGATGACCGTATGGTAGGGACTTGCCGTAGTATGGCTGCTTCCGGATCTACTCCTGTTACAAGATCAACAGTGGGGTTAAACTGCTTGGGTGAATCTTTCTGTGGTAGAACTTTAAGGAATGGTAGCATTGCTCACCCAGAAAAAAAAATCTCTTCTCAGTCTCAAGTACGATCAAAATCACCAAAGAAGCGACTGTGCCAATTCAGAAAGGAAATAATAACGGGAGAACTTTTGACGTTAAAGAGCAGAGTGCTCGAGTGCTCGAAAATCATGGGTAAGCCCTAGGGAAAGAAGACTATCTTCTTCGGAAACGAATGACCTAGAAAGGCAGACCCTAAAGAGTTGTGAGAGAAGGCAGACACAGCCAGCACCGCCAGTCTTAAAGAACATTAAACGCTGTCTTAGAGCTGAAGCCACAAAGAATTCAGAAGATTTGCCTGCAAAAACCAGACAAGGAGCCAGTAGAACACAGGAGGACAGTACCATGATGCAGACCTTGAAGGGGTTAAATGAGCTTGTTAATGTCTTATATTGGATGATTGTGAGAAAAGGAAAGTTTAAAAGGTGAATGTGAGGAAGGGCCACTTAATGCTTCAGTAGTAGAAGAAAGCACAGGTTATTTGACTGTCAATGGTGTTGATGACAGTGACTCAGCAGTTATAAACTGTGATGACTGTCAGCCTGACAGGAACATTAAACAAAATAACCCTGGTTCCCCGTGTGCTGCAGGAAGAATCAGTAGCTGGAGATGGGGATTCGGAAAGCCAGGCTTCAGTGTTCTGTGGTAGTAGGAAGGACAGTTGTATAGACCATTTTGTGCCTAGCACAAAATCAGATGTGCAGGTCAAGTTGGAGTACCACAAACTAGTAACTGCCTGCCTGCCTGCCTGGTCAGCTTCAGGCCTTGTTTCTGAAATTCAGTCATCCTTAAGAGATTCTGTCAAAATTTCTCAAGATGAAAAGGTTCTATGTTGTGACTCTGCAAACTATGGAAGTGAAGGACTAAGCAAGCCACCCTCAGAGGCCAGAATGAATATTGGAATTTGACATCTGCCAAAGAGAGTGCCAGTCAGCACACTGCCTAAGAGGAAGATGATGACCCTGATGTTTATTACTGTGAATCAAATCATGTGGCACTGAAACATAACGAAGAGTATGTGTGACTATGGTAACCATGAGTTCTGCTTTGCTTATTACTTCCTAGGTTTCAGTATTTTGTTTTGTTTTTGTTTTTTGTTTTTGTTTTTTTTTCTTTTTTTTTTGATTTTTCGAGACAGGATTTCTCTGCGTAGCCCTGGCTGTCCTGGAACTCACTCTGTAGACCAGGCTGGCCTCGAACTCAGAAATCCACCTGCCTCTGCCTCCCAAGTGCTGGGATTAAAGGCGTGTGCCACTACTGCCCGGCGGTTTCAGTACTTGTTAATAAATGTCTGTACTTAATGTTTTCTATTACAGATGACATTAACACTTTAGCATTAAGTTTAGATTTAACATACATTTTTTTTTTTACCTCAAGCTAAGAGACTTGATGTTTTGACGTTGAACTTTGTTACTCTGGCAGTTGATATTTTCCAGTGCTAGCATCCCACATATCTAAATAAGAAAGGACTGATGGACCCATGGGTAGTGTCTCAGAGAGATCAGTGTAAGTGGGAATGGTGGCACGACCAAGCACTTTCAGCGATGAGTCAGGGCAGCTCACTCTGGCTTACACTTGTAGAGATGTGTAATGCCTGCCTTTCCAATATGTGTAGAATTAATAATGAGCATGCAGCTGTCATCTAGGTACCGGGAATCTAGCAGACTAGAAACTATTTACACGTAATTCATTATTATTTTTTTATTTAAAAAATGAGGGGAGTTAAATAAAATGATGATTTTGAGTTCTGAGATGAATAAAAGTATATTTATGATATTTAATAAAAACACCTATCAAACTCTGGTGGCTAATATTTGGGGTGGCTATTTGGGGGCTGTAGTGAAAAAGTTTTAAGTGCCTAGCTACAGAGTATGCTGTAGGGAAAAGAATTAGAAATGATAAAGTACTGTGAATGGGTTGCTGCTGGCCTCTGAGTCAACAGAAAATCTCTCCAACCTGCTGTCCTCTGATGACTCGAATAACTCATACTATAGGCACAAAACCTCATATTACTGGTTGCAAGAGACAGTAAAAGCCATCTAGAAATTGCCTCAGTTTTCCATAATAAAGACATTTAGTTTGGCATTAAGAGTTAATTGCAACTCTCCTCCAGCCAAGCAAGATGCCCAAAGGAAAGAAGGACAAGGGGAAGAAGTTGGCCCTGGCTCCGCACCGTCATAGAGAAAGAGAAGGCCAAAAAGGTGGTCAATCCTTTGAGAAAAGGCCCAAGAACTTCTGGCATTGGGCAGGACATCCAGCCCAAAAGAGATCGCACGCTTCCCGTCAGATAGCTCGCTACAGGGCCCGCTATAGGCTGCAGCGACAAAGAGCCATCCTCTAGAAGCGGCTCCAAGTACCTCCTGTCATTAACCAGTTCACCCAGGCTCCGGACAGGCAAACAGCTACTCAGCTGCTTAAGCTTGCCCACAAGTACAGGCCAGAGACAAAGCAAGAGAGGAAGTAAAGCCTACTGGCCTGTGCTGAGAAGAAAGCTGCTGGCAAAGGGGACGTCCAAGCTAAGAAAGCGCCTGTCCTCTGAGCAGGAATCAACACAGTCTTCACCTAGGTAGGGAACAAGAAGGCTCAGCTGGTGGTGATTGCTCATGACCTAGACCCCATTGAGCTGGTGGGTTTCCTGCCTGCCCTGTGTGGAAAGATTGGGGTGTCCTACTGCACCATCAAGGGAAAGGCCAGGCTGGGGTGCCTGGTCCGCTGGAAGACGTACACCATTGTTGGACAAGGGTGCCGTGGCTAAGCTGGTGGAAGCTATTAGGGCCAATTGTAAGGACAGATCTGCCGCCACTGGGGAGGCAACATCCTGAGTCCTAAGTCTATGGCTCACATTGCCTAGCTGAAACTTCTGTTGGCCTAGGTGACTTATTGTAATGAGTGACCTAGACCTTCACTATTGTGGAGACTGAGCGCCTACCATGGAATCTTTCACAGACTGTCAAAGATATATTTGTAATATGATTTATTGCTCAAAATAGAATATAAACAGATTTCAGATTAGCATGTATTTATATAATATAATGACAACAGTACATACACAAAAAGAGATGAAGCTTAGGTCTCTTGCTGCAGCAACTGCGAGTGGGAGTTCCTGGAGCGCGAGCTCGGACCGAGAATCCAGTTGTAAGAGTTGTAAGAAAATGGCAGACAACCCGGATATGGGGGAAATCGCCAGCTGAAGGCCAAGCTGAAAAAACCCTGCTGACCAAAGAGACCATTAAACAAGAAAAGAGGAGTGAAATCTCCTAAAAGCCTAGGAAGATTTCCCCACCCCACCCCACCCTGTCATCTCCAAGACCCCCTCGTGATGCGTGATGTGGAGGAAGAGCCACCTGCAAGATGAACGGGAGCCACAAGCTGCACTGTGAACCCAGGTACTCCACCGGCCGTGCGAGTCTCTGAAGGGGACCCTCCCCACTCATCGGACTGCCGAATCTCACCGGTTTGCCCTGGAATATTATAGAAAATTATTTGTATGATCCATGAAAATAAAACACACCTCGTGGCGTGGTTAAAAAAAGAAAGAAAGAAAGAAAAAGAGATGAAGCTGAATGGAGCTGAATGTAATCAAGGAGAAAAAGACTATGTTTTCTAAACTAACTAGGCAGTATTCTGAATTCAGTCATCCCCTAATGGTAATTAATTCAAACACATTCTGTGATTAGCCTAATAAGGTCTGAAAGTTTTATGGAATTGAAAAAAAAAAAACCGAGGAAAGGGACAAGAAGAAACTAAATGTTTCCTTTAAGGTATGAATGAGGTCCTATCATTCGACCTCCCTGGGCTGAATGAGAAATCAGCCTAGAAGCCTTACTCAGGTTTCTGTTAGATGGGAGCAGATTTTGGCCCTGGTCCCATAATAAATGTGAACCATCTTTCCCTCTTTGACTAGTGTGCAATATTCTTCATTTACGGGCAGGAGAGAGTGATTTTGAGGAAGTGAAGTGTACTGAGTCCACTCCCATGGAGAGCACACTCTCTAGCACCTCAATGACTAAGCTTCCTGTGGTGAGGATTTCCATTGTTCAAATGCTCCTCTAGGAGTGAGGAAATTCTAAATGTGATTTTCACAGGGACCTTCTCCCAGAAATTTTTTTTCTTTTCTAAAAAATTTATTCACGTGTGTGTGTGTGTGTGTGTGTGTACATGTCTATTTCCTTCCATAATGTGAGTCCTGGGGACTGAACTCTGGTCATCAAGCTTGGCAACAAGTGCTTGTACCTACTGAACCATATTGCTGACCCACAATTTTTAAATTTTTTCCTTTTTATCATTTACCTTTGTAAACCCTGTGATGTCATCATTTAATACAAATTTCATTTCAATTTATTTATCTATTGATTGATTGTGTTCAAGAGATGGCTCAGCAGTTAAGAGCATTGGCTGCTTCTCCAGAGGATTCAGGGTTGAGTTCCATCATCTGCATGGCAGCTTACAACCTTCTGTAACTCTAGCTTTGGTGTTCCAATAGCGTCTTCTGGCTTCTGCAAGCAGATAGATATTCATGCAGGCAAAATACCCATACCTATACATTTTAAAAAGAACTTTAAAAGTTAAAAAAAAATAACACATTAAATTATAGTCTAGTTTTTCCTTAATTTTATTTTTAACCAATATATCAAAAGTTGTACTATTTTTGTTTGTTTGTTCGACACAAAATTTTTCTGTGTAGCCTTGCCTGTCCTGAAACTCACCCTGTAGCCCAGACTGGCTTCAGACTCACATGTATCTGCCTTTGCCTCCTGAGTGCTGGGATTAAACAAGTGCTCCACTGCCGCCTCGCAAAAAAAGAGTTGTAGATAGTTTTGTGATACCTATGATTTTTCTTTTTTTGCAATTTAAAAAAAACATATAATTATATAATTAGTGCTGTGAAGAGACAGCATGACCAAGGCAACTCTTATAAGGACAACATTTAATTGGGACTGGCTTAGAAGTTTAGAGGTTCAGTCCGTTGTCCTCAAGGTGGGAGCATGACAGCATCCAGGCAGGCATGGTGCAGGAGGAGCTGAGAGTGCTACATCTTCATCTGAAGGCTGCTAGCAGAATACTGGCTTCCAGGCAGCTAGGATAAGGGTCTTAAAGCCCACGTCCACAGTGACAAACCAACTCCAACAGGGCCACACTTACATTAACAGGACCATCCCTCCTAATAATGCCACTCCCTGGGCTGAGCATATACAAACCACCACCACAAGGAACATCACACCAAACCATTAAGGAACAGCATCTGAGAGGAGGGAGTGGAAAGACTATAAGAGCCAGAAGACCAATAAGATTGTGTTTCCTACAAATGACAGGGAAACTATACTCAAGAATACCTCAACAATATAGCTTCCTAAACACGATCTGAATAATAACAATACCAATAGACATGCTAACCTGGAAGGGGACAATAACATGAGAATTATCTTTTAATTGCTCCCTGCCCTCCCACCCCCACCCCGCACTAACTCAGATTCATGGTATCACAGTTTGTGGTGTCCATTTTACTTTTGTCAAATGTGTCCCAGGACTCCTTATGGGATGGCCTCTCTAGCAGAAGCAGTAGGCTTGGCATACAGCTTCGCCAGAGTTCTCTCATTTTCATCAATACTGCAGGCAAGGAGCCCCGGCAATACACATTCTTAGGCAAGGTTTTCTGCTTAGCATTTATATCAGGCTCCACTTAGAAATGGAGCAGGGAGCACAAATTATACAAAACCCAGCTCTGGTCTTGGTTGGGGTGGCAAAAGCCTCTACTTGTGACTTTTTGTTCTGCTCAGTTGTTTGCAGGAGTGGCTTTGTAAGGCTTTGCGAAATGCCTTCGTGGTGGCCAGCCCTGCTTAGGATAATAAAAGGCCCTTCTCATTGGTGTTCCTTTTCTCTATAAAGAATTGACTGAATGTGATTCAGACATCTTGAGGTGACATATAGAGCAGTGCAGTTAGTTACCCTCGGAAGCTAGTCTATAAAGGCAATAGAGCCGTAGCAGCTACTCTCAGGCAGGCAAAATATGACAGACACTTCTCTTTCTCAGAAAGCTGAGCTTAGAAACATCTCTGTGGCTCTCATTGTCAGGAGAAGAGGGATCCAGGGTGTAGCCTTTGGGAACTGCAATAGTTTGATTGTAAACTTTTCTGTTTTAGTCATTTTTGTGTGTGTGTGTGTGTGTGTGTGGTGTGGTCAGAGGACAATTTACAGGAACTGTTTCTCTTCTTCCACCATGTGGATCCTAGGGATGGAACTCAGGTTGTCAGGTTTGGCATCAAATGCCTTTCTCTTTACTCACTGGGACATCTCACTGTCTCTGCCCTCAAGCAACTGTAAAGGTTCTCCTCATTAATATTAATGACAGTTCTTTAAATTGATATTTGTAAGCACCCTTGGCATCAATTTCCCCATAAACAAACAAAGATCTTGTGAGAATGGCCCCCTAATTAACAGCTGTGAGACTTTTTCTTGCTGCCCTGGCTGTCTGAGCAAAAGGGACCTGCCAGTCAAATCAGTCAGCTGGACTGATCTTCATGCTTTCAACAGCTGTCTTAGATATTCCATGGATGCCTTGAGACAATCATGCAAGTATATTTAGCCAAGACTATTTGTATCAGACTTCTGGCTATGACAAGCCCCAATCAATGACTTCTACTTGGCCCTGCAAACATTTTCACCTTGGCTGGGGAGAAACACTTGTCCTGGTTGCCTCACAGATAGGTGAGGTGCTGTGACAGGTGCAAGGAAACAGCATAGTAGCTGGGTGTGGTAGTGCATACTTTAAATGCCAGCACGTAGGAGGCAGAGACAGGAGGAGTTCCAGGTCAGCCAGGAACAAAACAAAATTGCACTAGATAAAAATCATATTTTCAAAGGGCTGTAATTAATGGAAGAATAAGGCTCTAATTGGCCCGAAATATGCCTTGATATTTGGTATCTAGAGGCAAGGCTATAATAAATCTAAAAGACACTATGCTAATTGTTTCAACTCCTTCCCTTTTCAGGCTACAGGCACGGGCTGCTCAGTCCCATTTAGTGAGCAGGAGGGGAGGAAATATTGTTTCCTCTGCTTTATTAGGAACACAATTATTAAAAAGGCTAATTTACTTTAGTTGACAGTGGTTCACTAGATAGCTCATGATCTTGCTTCATTCTTCCTAGTGCTGGAGTTACAGGTTTATGCCACAAAGACTGAGTTAAATATAACATAATTTAGTATTACTGATTCTCTGGGAGTTTTGCACAACATGTTTTAAACCATATTCATCCCTAGAACTTCTAGAGCCAATCACTTTCCCTATTGATCAACTCTGTGTCCTTTAAAAAATATCCTCCAAACTTGTGCTGTCCAAAATATGTTTATTTCTGTGATCTTTCAGTGGACATAGTTGAGCCACTAGGAGTCACAGTCTCAGAGAAAACTAACCCATCCCTTCCCATCAGGTAACAACGACCATGGGCTCAATGGTTATAGGTGGTGTTGTGTGCCCAACTCCCCCGTATTTACTGGGATCTGATCTGGCCTGGGTTTGCAAAGGTTTTCTACATGCTGTCATAAGCACTGTTAATTTTTATGTATAGCTGCCTTGATATATGCCAAAGATGTTTCTTAGTTTCCTATAGCTACTCTCTGCCTCTGGCCCCTACAATCTTTCTGCCCCATCGCTGAGCCTTGGGTGGGGCACTGGTATATTTCCTCCCCTTGTGGCTGAGCGTTCTACAGTCTCTTATTCTCTGCATTTTGACCAGTTGTGGGTCTCTGTGATAATTACCATTCACTGCTAATAAAAGCTTCTCAGATTAGAGCTAAGAGATGCACTAATCTATGAACAAATATTGTTTTAGGCATATAACTTCAAGGATTGAGGGGATAGTTCAGTGGATAAGAGTGCTGGCTATGCATATATGAGTTTGAATACCTAGTAACCACACAAAAGTCTAGGATGACCATAAGTTCCCATAACCCAAGCACTGTAAGATGGAGACATGTGGATCTCTTGAGCTCATAGCCAGTCAGTCTAGACAAAATAGTGAGCTTCAGGATTAGTGAGAGGCCAGTGTCTCAGGGGAATGAGGCAGAGACTGGTAGATAGAGCAGGACATTTGACATCCTATTCTGACTTCACACACCACACATACCATATATCACCACACACACCACACACATATCACACACACACACACACACACCATATACATACACCACACAGCACATACACCACACAAACATACCCCACACACCACACACATACTGTTAGTATTCTGTCTAAACTCCACCTCCACAGTTATCTGGCAACAGCCAGGTATGCTCCTCCCCACAGTTACCTGGCAACAGCCAGGTAGGCGTGCCCACTATAAAAGGGGCTGCTTGCCTCCTCCTCACTCTCTTGCTCTCTTACTCTCTTGCCTCTAGCTTCTCCTTGCCCTTCCCCCCTTCCCTTCCCCTTCTCTCCACGTGGCCATGGCCGGCCTCCACTTCTCTCCTCTCTCTCTCCTCTTTCTCCACCATCTTCTCCCGTTTCTCTCCCTACCTTTGCCCTCTGCCCTGAATAAACCCCCTCCCCTTTAGAACTGTTTGGTCTGATGTTGTCTGTTCCAAGCTGCACGCCGAAGTCTAACACATACCACACACACATACCACCACATATACCACCACACATACACCACACGTATACCACAATACCATAAACACACCACATACATAAAACACACACCACACACACAATATTCATACCACACCCACACCACACATCACACAGACATACCACAAAGACACCACACACAAATCATCACCACTCACACACTATACACATTACACACACCATACCACGAACACAACCACCACACACACACACACACACACACACACACACACACACACACACACACAAACACACCACGTACCAAAACCACCCACCACCCCACTCTACTACATACACACCACACATGCCACACACATATACATAGACAGTCGCACTATCGTACATACATGCATAATGAAAATATAATTTTAGGTGACAGAGACAAGTTTTCTAAAAATATGAACCACCCTTTAACTAACCCATGCTGTTGAATCCTATTTGACCATATTTCCTGTTATTTTTCTTGAGATGGGATTTCACAGGTGGGCCCCAAACTCATTGTGATGTCCAGGATGTCCTAAAACTCGTATGTGGGGCTGTGTTCTGCCCTGCAGCTGGGCATGGCCACTAGGGAGGTGAAAGTTGTGGAGCTTGACTGCGCATCCCAATACGGCTGTTGGGTGGGTGCTGGGCTTCAGGGAGGCACTGAGATACTGCTCAGGGGTGGGAAAACACAGTCTGAGATGTGGGAAGCCAAAGATGGTATTCCATGACCCCTGAACCTCTAGTCACTACTAGAGTACTGCACAGAGGAGACAGGAAGGAAGGATCGGGGTCTATAACCTGTGACAAGGCCAGGACCATTGGGAGGCCTGCAGGTTGAGGACAGCATCTAGGGGCAGCCTGGGCTGGGAGCTCTGGTCTAGTTCATCTGGAAAGGTAGCAGCGGGTAAAGACTTCCTCCATGCTCCTCATGGCAGTGGTAGATGAAAGAGACAGTTCTTGGTTCCAAACTGTTTATTGCTTGTTCATCTTGGAAGATGGATGTGCACCTACTTCTCAGCGTGGACCAGAGATTAATATCCTTTTCAGGGAGGAATGCCTGGGAAGGGAAGCTTATTGGCTAAGTCCTCAGGACCTTTAGGTACCTCATTAGCATGGAGAACTCTGTTCTAGGCCTATGTGACCACAGGTCACATTTCTTTATGTGGGAAGTGTGGCACATGTTCCAGGCCAGGAATCTGATGGGGAGCAGGGAGCTGCCTACCATCTCAGATGTGTACCCGAGTTTGTGGGAACTCAGACCTGCTCCACCTTACCAAGTTACCTAGAAATGTCCATTGTCCCCTACTCATGGTCCTCTTTGCCATCACATCCAAAAGGTGCTCACATTTTTTATCACATTGATTTATTTTCTCTCTCTGTGCATGTTTACACATCTGTGGTGGCACACATATGGTACTCTTAGAACAACTTGTACTAGTCAGTCTTCTTCAGTACCCTTGGCAGGTACTTTTTACCTTCTAGGCCATCTCACTGAGCCCCAAGACTGTTTTTTAAAAACAAGTTTATTTTATGTGTATAGTTTTGACTGCATGCAAGTCTGTGTATGTAGACATGCATGCTTAGTGCCCAAGGAGGCCAGGTGAGAGCATTGAGTACCCTGGAACTGGAGTTACAGATGGTTGTGAGCTACCATGTGGGTGCTGGCCAGTTCTTAATCTCCAAAGTAACAGCCACTCCAAGATTGTTACGATTACAAGCACTATGCACAGCACATATCCTATTCTTTAAAATAGGTTTGTTTTACTTTGGACATTATAATATAATTACAGCCTCTTTCCTTTTCCTCCTCCAAACCTTTTGTATACCCCTCTTTTCTCTCTTTTAAATGCATAGCTTCTTTGTTCATTTATTGTTGTTGTATGCATATATGTATATAACTATATATGTATACTTATATACATATATGGTTCCAAATATAAGCTTCTCAGTCTTATGTTACTTGGATACATGTCTTCAGAGTTAATGGTTTGGTATTGGATAATACTTGGTATGCTCTTCCCTGGGGAGGGCTATTTCTCTCACTCTTAGCATTCCTTACTTGCCTGTAGTCCTTTTTGTAGGGCTAAGGCCTCTTAGTCTTTCCCCTGTCCACTTTGACATGTTTGTTGTTGTCGTCCTTGTTTAGTTCGTGGTGAGACGTTATGTGTGTAGCTTCTGAAATTCCTAGGGGACACAATCTCACAGCAAACTCCCTGTCACTCTGTCTCTGACAATCTTTCTGCTGCCATCTTCTGTCGTGTTCCCTGACCTTAGGTGCTGGAGTTGTTCTGTAGATGTATCTGTCCACTGGGACTGTCCACATTTTGATTGGTTAGGTTTTTCTGTAATTGTCTCCATCTACTGCAAAGAAAAGTTTCCTTGTTAAGGGGTGAGGACTACACTTCTGTGGGAATAAGGACAAACATTTAGAGTGTAGTTAGGGATTGTGCTGGTTTGGTCATAACTACTTTTCCAAGGTCCATGATGTCACTAGCCCTGAGTTTCCAGTACCAGGACTGGTTTCCCCCTTGTTATGTGAGTCACATTTCCTGTTCCTTAAAACATTTAAAGTGCATCCATGTTTGCATCCACTTTTACTTTGTCTGCCTGCCTGCCTGCTTGTTCTTCCCTCTGTATGCGATTGTGCCCTGAAACAGGTAGAGAGATCAGAGGACAACTGAGAGGAGTCTGTTCTCCCCTTCTACCGTGTGTGTCCTGAAAATTGAACTTTGATGGTCAGGTTTGGTGGAAACACCTTTAGCTGTGGAGCCATATCTTTGCCCTTCCAGAATGTTTTCATTATACATGTACATCACCACGTTTACACATTTCTTATTCTTTTTTTTAAAAAAAGTTATTTATTTATTTACTTATTTATTTATTTACAGAAGGGAGAGAGAGAGAAAGAGGGAAGGGGAGGGGGAGGGATAGGGAGAGAGATATCATGAGATCATCCCATGGTTCACAGGAGAATGTCAGAGGACAGAGGGCTCTCCTTCCAATATGTGGGTGTCTTGAGGATGGAAGGTGGCTGGAGTTTATACCTATTGAACCATCCTGTCATCCCACATTTACAATCTTCATTTCTGTTGCTATTTTTATACAAAAATCAGTAGAGCACACTAGACAGGTGTGGGGGCTCTAAATCAACTAAGATAGATTTTGAATGCCTATTTCTTATATGAATAGGAAAGTTTTATCAGCCTCTTTGAACCTCTGTGAAGTGTGTGGGGGATGGGAAATTGTGACTTCTATATTACAGACTTGTGCAGAAAGTTAAAGCAAAGGCGAAACGCTTGCTATAGGGCTTATATCAAGTATTTTATAATTAGAACAAGAATTATTATTTTGGAGGCATTTGATATCTTGATTAAATGCTTGCTGCAGAGACTACTATCTTCCTACCGTTTCTGCATCTTAAATTATGAACTAAACATATATATTTTTGGAAAAGATACCTGTACCATGTACTGTCACTAGTTATATCCAGTTACTTGTGCTGGAAAAAAAAAACAGGTTTTCTTGAGAAGTAGGAGGTAGTGTTTTGGCAAGGCTGAGAGCCAACCTGCAGTTTGGGGCGGCTAGCTGCCAGACTCCCCCTGCACTGATCAGGAGCTCCCTCTGCTGGATAACTAGGTTTCAAGCTTCCTCCTTGGCTTTAAGATTGAGTGCTTTAACTTCCTTTGGAGAATCAGCTGGAAGGTTACAACTAAGAGGAGCAGCAGGCAGGCAAATATAACATACAACTAGGAATAAATCCAAATATAATACGTGTTCCAAGGGATCTTAGGTTATCAAATGCAAAGCTAAAAGGTTAAATACAGCCAGGATCTTTTGCAGAAGAGAGTGGTAGAATAAAAGAGCAGACAGATGTGATTAAGGATGCTCTGGACATGGCTGATGTGTGTAGTGGCACAGCAAGGGGCTGGGCAGAGAGAAATACTGGAGGAATCTATTGGCTGACAAAGAATGGCTCTAAAGAGAAACATGGCATGGGAAATGGAAACCCTTGGGTTTAGTCTTGAAAAACAAAATCTGGTGTCCTGGTAGACAGTCTCACTTAGCTATTAATACTGCTGTGATAATTTTTGGCAGTATGCAGATGTTTCTGTTTATTACATCACACTACTCTTCTGCATGGATGAATACCCACAGTGTGATTCATACGGACCTAAGTCTTTCAAGTTAATTAAGGGACAGGTGTGTGATAAGTCAAATATTAGTATAGATGAAAGTTCACTCACAAAGGTTGTCTTTTTGTAGTGGTTGTTGATATTTGTCTTCCTATATTTTAAGGAATGTGGTCTTCATTGAGATTAAATTTGGCATTACGGAGTTGAAGTGCATGATTTGGATTTTTCAGTTTGAAGTGGCATGTTACTTTAAAAAAAAGTTCCTTCAGACTAACTTCCAACTCATAAGTTTACTCATTCAAAATTTATTAAACCAGAAATGTGCAAATATCAGGTAGTCAGAGGATACCTGGTATAGGGTCCTTGATGAAAGACACACGTGTTTTGCCTTCCAGGTGGTGTGACTTAGAACATGTTACCTCTACCCTCAATTGCAGGCAGAAAAAAATTATTTTGTAATTATATCAGTAGTCAATTCTCTTAAAATAAATGGTGGGCACCAGATGTTTTAATTCTATTTTTCCAGGCGATTAAATTTTCTTTTTTGTAGATTGTTGTGGTTTGAATATGCTTGGCCTACAGGAACTGGCTCTGTTAGTAGGTGTGGCCTTGTTGGAATAAGTGTGGCCTTATTGCAGGAAGTGTGTCACTATGGAGGCGGGCTTTGAGGTCTTCTAGTGCTCAAGCTCCTCCCTATAAGGAAGAGAGCCTCCTCCTGGCTGCTTACAGTAGACAGTCTCCTCCTAGCTGCCCTCAGATGAAGATGTAGAACTCTCAGCTCCTCCTGCACCATGCTTGCCTGGATGCTGCCATGCTCCCACCTTGATGATAATGGACGGAACCACTGAACCTGTAAGACAGCCCCAGTTAAATGTTGTCCTTATAAGAGTTGACTTGGTCATGGTGTCTGTTCACAGCAGTAAAACCTTAAGTAAGACATAAATTTTGATCTTCTGGTAGTACCAATTGTGCCAGGAGACCTAACACAGCTTTCCTTTCTGCTTTAAAGCACAGAGGAGTATGCTTTGAGACGATGCAGTAAAAGCAGTTACAAAGCAATAAGCAACTTGCTTTACGATTGTGTTAATCTTTTACTTAATTTTGAGACAGGATTTTAGTGTATATTCCAGACAGGCCGTGAGTTCACTGTGTAGCCCAGGTGGTCCTTGAATCTGGATCAGCCAGCCTGCCAAGTACTGGGATTATAGATATATTCACACATCCCTGATTCACTGAACATTTTCTTAGGCTGTGATAACTCTGATGACTTGCCAAACCCCCTAAGGTGTGTGATCTTTTTTATTCCGTCTGTTTCTCTACATTTCAGCTGGCACATTTCTAAACTTTACTGTTTTGTTCTGAAATGAAAATCCTTCCCAGTTCCTATCCCCTCTGCTTCCTTACCTTCTGGGGTGGGGAGAGACCAAGCTCTTGTTAGGCACTTGTGTGATTTCATGAGAGTGATGAAGGCTCCAATATACTCCTTCACCAGTTTGGTAAGGCATATGTCCTTATTAGTATTAAAATTTTCTAAGAGAGAGGTGACAATTCTTCAGGCACGAGATTCTCATCACAATCAGTTTCTTACACTTCCATGTTCTTGAAAAAAAACCCTTTATATATTTTTTATTATGCAAATATTTTGTGTTCTCCCCATGTACCACCTATGTACCTGGTGCTCCAGGAGGCCAGAATAGTGCATCAGCTGTCCTGGGAGAGTTGCAGACATTTGTGAGGTACCATTTGGTTGTTAGGAATTGAATACTGGTCCTTTGCAAGAGCAACAAGTACTCTTAACCACTGAGCCATCTCTCCAGCCTTACTGCACTGCCATATTCTGCGTCTGTGATTATCACCCGCATCGCCTTACTCATGAGTGGGAATCTATGTTTTTGGGCCAAAGTGTTGGAGGAAGGGGACAGAGGTCAAGTGGAACAAGAGATACCAAATATTTGGAAGCAGTTCACTGACAAGACAAAAGGGACTGGCCATGTAGGCCACGCTGAAGCTGGATTTTTGAAGACATTCTAGCTTTGCTAAGTCCTTCTATTTCTGTCCAGTAAGGAAGCTTAGGAGAAATCTGAGTGAGGATAGATATCTCAGTTATTCCACACATTTTCCTCCTAAGGTGCTGGAAATTTGTGAGTTTAAAAAAAAATAGTTTTAGCACTCCCTCATGTGGCCAAGTAGCATACTGCAGCATTGATTTTTTAAAAAATTTCTTGTATTTATTTACATAACAAATGCTGTTTTTCCCTCTTGGTGCCCCCTCAGATAATTCTTCCACCATCTCCCCTCCACTTCACCCCTGAGAGCAAAAACTATTTTCAACAATGAAAGATCTTCTGGGGGAATCACCATCCCTGACCTCAAGCTGTACTACAGAGCAATAGTGATAAAAACTGCATGGTATTGGTACAGAGACAGCCAGGTAAATAAATGGTATAGAATTGAAGACCCAGAAATAAACCCACATGTTGTGTGTAGTAATTAAAAAACAGTCCATGCTATTGCCAGCTTAGCACTAACCAGTGGTCTCAGTCTGTTCTCAGCCTGGCACATAGCCTGAGACTGCATGTTTCCTCCAGCCACTGCCTCTCCCACCAAAGCTGGTTCTGCCTCACCAGATCTCTGAGATAGCTCTCTTGGTTCCCCTGGGCAGCTGTGGGTGTGCTCTCACCATCCCACGAGCCACTGCAGTTACCTTTCCCCTCGATCTCAGTCTGTCCTTGCTCAATCTTCCCGTCCCAAAGCCTGTCTGAATTCTACACCAGCTATGTTCTTTCCCTCCGGCCTACCTGATTTACTGGGGAAGGAAAACACCAGACAATCTTACTTTAGAACCAACAGACAGCAGAATCACTGGGCAAGGAATCTGTTATCTTAAATTCACCAAGTATTCTAAGTTAGAAAACTTCTGGTGGCGGATTCGCCACCAGAACTAACAGCCCCCGGCCTAATATTTTGTCTGTTTTGCTCCTCTAGCTGTCCAAAAGGAAGTGCCCTCCTCCTGCCTTCCCTCTTCCTCTCTCGGACCCAGAAGGCCCAGCTCCTCCTCCTTGCCCAGTGATTGACTTATTGTCATCTTTATTATTCAATTAATTAGAGAAGAATTCCGTTATACCCACTTGATCTTTGACAAAGAAGCCAAAACCATACAATGGAAAAAAAGCATCTTCAACAAGGAGTGCTAGACTAACTGGCTGTTTGTGTGTAGAAGAATTCAAATAGATCCATATTTATCACCCTACACAAAGATCAAGTCCAAGTGGATCAAGGAGCTCAACATAAAACCAGTTACACTGGATCTAAAGGAAATGACTTTAAAAAAAATTAAAAATGCTTTTGAAGCCATGTCTCCTTATGTGGTCCTAGCTGGCCTAGAACTCATTATGAAGACTAGGCTAGTCTTGAAGAGTGTTGGGATCAAAGATGTGTGCTACTATACCAGACCTGACAATGACTTCTCATGGAAGTTGACATGTTTTATGGGCATTTCACACTAGGCAGTGGCGCTTGGCAACAGGGCAGCTAGTGTGGAGATGTCACTTTTCCCTTTAGGGCATTGTTCTTAACATGTTTGCATAATCTTACCAGGTTTATTGGTGAAATCATAGTTAAAGTATAAATTTTTTTTAGTCTAAAATCTTGTGTGCTCTTTAAGGTAAGTGGGCCAAGCAGACTTGAGAACAAGGAGGAAGACAGATAATTTGAAATTTATAGAACACTTACAAAGGTAGTGAAAACACTTTCTAGGATAATCTTCACACAGATTCTACTCAATTTAACATTTTATCACATTTGCTTTATAATTACCCTTAATTACAACTGTGTATATTTTATCTGTTTGAAAATTAGTTCTCCTTTATCCTTAAATTAGTACACATTTTTCATAAACAAGGACATAGGCTTATAAAACCACAGTACAGCTATCTAAAATGAACATTAACACCACTCTTTTCTAATCTGCAGCTTTTACTCAAATTTCTGAATTATTTCTCTAATATCTTCCTTTACAAATATAAATCATGGTCTGGTTTAACATTATCTGTTGCTTCCTTCTCTCTGTGTATTCTGAGTACGAACCCAGAACTCATAGAACTCATAGAATCTGTGTAAGTGTTTTAAGGGTGTTATATCTCTAGCTTCTTTGATATGTCTTTTTAATTAATATTTAAATAATGTTTTATTTATTATTTGAAAATCCTAACATGTACACAATTGTTATGTCTCTTGAACCCTTCTTTAATCTGAAATCTTCTTTCATAATGATGACATTTTAAAAATTTCAGATGCAGGCACAGTTACTATCCAACTGCTTAAAGCATTTGATACATTACTATCTCAGCCTAGCTCTACCACAACAAAACAGAGACGCTTGGTTTCAAACATTTTCCCCTGTAGTATTAGCTGAAAGTTTATACAAAATAAACAGATAAAGACAAGCATTTCTTTATATAGAACAAATGAAAAACTTCAGGTGAGCTGGCTAGATGGCTTAGTGGTTAAGAGCATTGGCTGTCTGTCATTCTAGCAGACTCTGGTTTGATTCTCAGTGCCCATATGCTTGAGCACAGCTGTCTGTTGTAACTCTAGTCTAGATGTGACACCTTCTTCTCTTCTCTGTAGGTATCAGGCATGCTCACAGTACACAGATATACATGCAACCAAAGCACACATACACATAAAATATTAAAATGCTTTCAACTTTTCATGTTTAAAAATAGCAGGTTATGTTTACATTTACCAGATGTTTGAAAATGATTCCCTGGAGATTTCACCCTTACTACTAAATGTGGGAAGCCTTGGGTAAGAGTTATCATGCAGATAATACTAGAAATAGGACCATGAGAAGAACAAAAGAAGATGTTAAAGAAGGGGAAAATAAAACTAAAATGTAAAATGGTCCAGACTAGTTTTATTGTTTTTTAAAGAATCTCTCTGAATTTGACTGTTCAGTGTATAATATGATTAGATGTATGTTATTTGTTGTAGGCAGGAGTATCATAAAAGTCACATTCTTTTCTTTCTGTTGTTATTATGTTTGCTATACATATATGTCATATGATACATATATATATATATGATTTTTTTATCTTATGTGTATGGGTGTTTTGTCTGCATATATCTCTGTGTACCTCATACATACAGTACCTTCATAAGCCAGAATAGGGAATTGAATCCCCTGGAATTAACATTACAGATGGTTATGTGCTGTCAAGTAGGTTCTGGGAATTGAACCTGGTCTTTTGCAAGAACAGCAAGTGACCTTAATTGCTGAGACATCTCTACAGCCCCTATACTGGATATTTTTTGAGAGAGTGTCTTATTCTGTGGCTTTGCTTGGCCTGGAATTTCCTGCAGTCTTTCTGCCTCAGCTGCCCTAGTTCCAGGATGACAAGTGTTTTTGTGCTTCTCAGTGTACCTAATGCCTGTTTGTTTGGACCGTAGGTTAACTGGTAGATTTTTTGGAAAAATTAACGTGAAAAACTGCAAATGTAAATACTGCTGCATTCTCTATGGATTTGTAGATTTTTAGTTACGGCATAAGTCAAAAGCATGGAACTGGAGAAAGCACCCACTACCCTTTGATCACCCTAGAAATATTTTATGGACGGTGGAGGTTTTCAGAAAATTTCAGGTGAAACAAGGTGGAATTTGTGGTGAGGGGTGTTTTCTTTGTGAAGTTTTGGGCTACAAAGTCTCCAGGATCTTCTATTCTAATCAGTTTTTGCAAATTGGATGCTGGGGCTTTGGGGGTTTTTGTGAAATTGCCCTGTTACCCTAGAGGAAAACTACCAGTTCCTCTGCTGATTGTACAATGTGAGAAGTGATGATCAGTCACAGGGGAACTAGGTTCTTTAGAAAACTTTGTCTAGAGGAGAACCACAGTCACTATGCTGCATAGTTGAACTGATTCCTTACTACAGTCAGCCTACCCTCCTTCTGACTAGTAACTCAGGAGTCAGTGCTCGACAACTCACAGACATCTATATGCACTAACTTGCAATGGACTTGAAGATTTGAAACCAGTCATATGTTGTCACTGAGAACAAGGATTTTAACCTTTCCTCGGATAATCTGAGAAATTCTATAATACTAGATGTTCTACAGATGTGGAAAGATGGTTTTTAAAGTGACACTATCGGTCGTTACTTTCTAGATACTGGTATTTGGCTGCATGTGACATTTTTATTTATTTCATGTTCAAGTTCATAGTCCATTTTTAGATAATGTAAATTCTGAATTTATTAAAACTTTAACTCCAGGCTGGCAATAGATGGCTCATCGAGTGAAAGTGCTTTTGATAAAGCGGAATGATCTGAATTTGTTCCCTGGAACCCACAGTGGAGGGAGAGAACTGATTGCTACACACTCACTGGGACACTGCACTCTTACAATAATAATAAATAAAATGATAAAAAGTTTCATTCCTACTATATTTTCTCAGCTGTATTTCTGCAATATAATTGTGGTGACAATTATCTAAAGATGTGTCATGCTTCTGCCTGTTGACAAAGTGTGATAGCAGTCTGAATGGATATTTGGTTCCTTATTACTATTTCTGACAGTATTTTTATAATCTCAAATTCTTTACTTTTATGACACTGTGCAATGTTTAATCAGGGTAAACTGTCACAATGAGGGAGTGTGATTTTTTCCAGTATTTGCACAAATGTTTTATGGTTAAAATAGGAAATCTTATGTCAATCTAGAAAGGAAAAATTTGCGTCAATACAAGACTTGATCAAAGTTTCAGCACATTAAAACAAAGAAATTTCCACAGAATGGTCAATAAATGCTATCCTGATAAGGTTTATATAGTTAGTAAATTTACTCAATAGTAAATATGATGACTATCAAAATATAGCCCATCATCCTTTTATTTTATTTTATTTTATTTTATTTTATTTTACTTTATTTTATTTTATTTGAGACATGGTTTCTCTGTGTACCCCTTATTGTCCTGGAACTTGGTCTGTAGACCAAGGTGGCCTAGAACTTAGAGAACTACCAGGGTCTACCTCCAAAGTGCTGGGGTTAAAGGTGTGTGTCACCACCATCCATTTTATTTATTTTTAAATTTAATTAATTAATTAATTAATTAATTAATTTAGGTTCCAAAAGGGTTTATTGTCATGGCAGATGGTGGATGGATCTGGATGTACCCCCCTGAAACTCCGGGCAGTCCTGAGTTAAATAGGGAGGGAGAAAGAGGAGGATCCGGGGAGGAATGCTTAATTTGCTCCGCCCTCTGGCCTTCATTAGTATGTAAATCTCTCTAGGGACTGAGGCCTATAGTCACACCCTCTACCTGTGCTCTTTGGGAGGGGCTATGATGGCCTACGTGACTGAACAATGTAGGTCTATGGAGATGAGACTACGTGTTGGGACTCTGGGTTCTGGGAATGTTGCTGAACACCTGCCGTTCCTCCCTTGGAATCTCGGGGTTCCAGGCCCATGCCCAGCCATGAACCAGGATACCCTTACACAGTCCCACATCTCCTCCCCTTTACTTTTTTTTAAAAAGGGGGGGGTCACTGTGTCTTCTGTGGTGAAAATTTTGGATGAGGAAGTCAAAAGAAAGCACTATGTTGGCCAGAGTGGTTAGCACAATTAAATCACAGTGTAAGGGGAGTTGAGGGTGGGCATTGGGAAGGCAAAGGATCATTGAATCAATTGAATACATGTGGTACAGTTTGAGGGTAATAACATCTGACTAATCTAGATAGACATTAAGTTTTCCTTACTAACATGTAACTTTAGCTAATTGCCATTGTCAAAAGAGTTCATCTGTAGCTGGAAGGTCTGGATCTGTCTTCTGTGGGATTTAGCGTGTGTCTCTGGATCTCAGCATGTGTCTCTGGGTCTCAGCATGGTCTCTGGAGTCTTCAGTCAGGTGATGTGGCTGGAAGAAGACAGCATGGCATCCTAGGCAGGTTCCAGGAGGTGGCGTTGTCTCTTTTGGACTTGTGGGAGCACCTGTAGAATAATCACAACAGGGAAGCAGCACCCAGGCAGGGGGATGTCTGCAAAGGGTGTGTAGTAAGCATTAGGCTACTTGGGAGCAAGCACTTCATGGTGTGCTGTTGAGATCCTAGAAAGGCAAAGGTATTTGAGGAAATTTTAGTCTTAGAAGGCACCTTTGAGTCTGCTTTGGATGGCTGAGGAAGAAAAACATCATGTTAATTATGTATCTGGGATAGGCAGCAGCAGTTTGTCTGTAAAAGAAAACTAGTTATTAATTAAGGTTTGAAAAATGGTGATCAGCATAGTTGATTTGACCTGTGGAAGTAGATTAAATGACTTTTGAACCTTGACGAAGTCTTAAAAAGTTGAAAAAAATGTTGGACATATATCACAAGTTAGAGAGAAAAGGAGACATTTAAACAAAAAAGCGAAAAAATTTTGGGTTGAAAAGAACAAACACTGTTGTTTTAGGTGTTCCTGTTAGGGAGAAAAGGCATTACTGTTGGGAAAGCATGAACACTGTTATAGGTATTCCTGTTGGGGAGAAAAAGCATGAATAGTGGGTTTAGAAGTAGTGGGGGAGGGGCCTGTCCTGCCATATGGTGGCTGGGTGCTCTAGCAGAGAGCCAGGGTATTCCCCATTTGTTTTTCTTAGCAGTCTTAAATGTAGAGAAAGACAAGAAAGGCCAACCTTGAAGAAAAGCTTAGAGGAAGAAACATAGAGGCTTGATAGGAGACTCAGAAAGAGTGAAGTTTTGTGTAACAACTGAGCCATGGAGGGAGACACATGGAAGCTGGCAGGTAGCTGGTAGCTCCTGGGAGAAGCTGGGAGGTGGCATACAGTTTCTCCAGGCTCAGCCCGGAGTTTTTAGCCATGAGAAGTTCAGAGCCAGTGCTCCTGAGAAGCTAGCAGGCAGAGTACGAAAGGCTGATCCCTGGGGGAGGGGCAGAGAGCAGAGATTTGGGAGTCACCACCATCTTGTTGAGTTTGGAGAACACATGGGGAGAAAGAGAGAAAGAAAACTACGATAGCAGGCAGTGCATGAAAGACTGAAGTAGGCACTCCTGAGAGCTCAAAACGAAAGGAGAATCTCTCAACCAAGGGAAAGAGTCTTAGAATGAGAGTCACGGCAGGCGCTGTGGCCTGAAAGACAGCTGTTCACTGTGAAGGAGCCCTCTGTGTGGAGCTGGGGGATAGACAAGGTGGAGGCTAGGGAGTCACCACCATCTTGCCCTTGAGCTGGAGAACAGGTGGAGGAGAGGGAGAGACAGAGAGAGAGACCTAGTCTTTTGAGCTTGGCAGGAGCTAGTGGTAGCTAAGAGTCAGAGAGAAGATGCTTGTCAGAAACACGTGGAGAAAGAGTAGGAAGGACAAAGAAAGACTTGCCTAGTCTTGTGACCTAGGATGGAGTTACTCATGGTTCCATGGAGAGGTTCTTGGCAGGTGCCAGTGTGGGAGGGGCAGTATTCTTATAGCTGGCTTTGCCCACATCCTCTGCCACCTGTAGGAAATGATGTAGGCCCGTGTGTGGGCACACGTGGGCATGAGTCTCTGTTGCATTGTGGGTCCATGTGTCTGTCCCTACGCTGTAGGCTGGCATTGTAGCTCAGCATGGCAGGAGTACATGGGATCTTGGCTGAGTTTATTCCCTGCAACACCAGGCAGGTGCGGTGTGCCCCTGCCCGGCATGGGGAATTCTCACTCAGTCTGGTTCTGTGGGGGGTGCAGAGCTCTTGGATTGGGGATCCCCAGGCCAGTGGCGGCCAGGGACTGACTGGTCTCAAACCCTTGGGCTCTCAGACCGCTGAGAGGCCGTGGAAGGATCGAGACTAGGAGCATGTGGGTGTGGGACCGGCTGACTCACAGCCGAGAGTAATGAGAGGAAGAGGGATTGGGGATCCCTGGGCCCAGAGACAGCCAGGAAACAACTGGTCTCAAGCCCTTGAGCTCTTAGACCACTGAGAGGCCGTGGAAGGACTGAGACTGGAGGCATGCAGGCATGCAACCGGGCAACCCACAGCAGAGAGAAATGAGAAGGGGAGGGAAGAAAGAGACCCTGGCATCACCCATGTTAGAGATTTGGTTACTATACTTGCTTAGCAGACTCGGTGGCCTGGCTAGCTTGCTTGAAGATGTGGGTCCTCGTGGCTGGAATGCAGAGATCCTCCAGGTGAGAGATTAAGCAGCTGCAGCTTCAGTCAGCATGGGAGAAGCACAGAATCTTCACTGAGTTGATTCCTCACAGCACCAGACAAGCGCAGTAGGGCCCCGCCCTGCGTGGGTAATTCTCACTCAATCTTGGGTTCTGCAAGGTGGGGCAGAGATCCCAGGTGGACCCAGGGGTTGATGTCTCTATTTGGAGCCCCCAGACGCCACAGCAAAACAGAGACGGATTCGCGAGCTCGACTGGCTGCTTGCCCACCAAGAGAGAGACAGAGATAGCCCTAGCACCACGCCTTGCAGAAAGTGTTCCCCTGTTATACTTGCTTGGCTAAGAGACGGCTGTTCCACTAGCTTGTTTAGTTTCTGTAGCTGTGTGGCTGTTCGAGGCTCCACATCATTTGAGTCAAATGTGGGAAAATAGGCCACAGTGGTGATCCCAGAGGCTTTCTGTGCTGGGTCCCACATACAGGAGAAATGTCTGGAGTTTCAAAGACTGGAGGCTTCAGGCTCCAATGACACGAGAAAGTCCTTGGTTCCAAAAGGGTTTATTGTCATGGCAGATGGTGGATGGATCTGGATGTACCCCCCCACCATCCATTTTAACTTCTTATTTGTATATTCCAAATTCAGACATTTTGGAAAACTTAGAGTCATAACATTGGAAAACAATAGCATATATACTGAACCCATATAGATATTATATTCTCATAATTTTCTATACAATATAGTACAACAATTATTTACATAGTTTTTAAATAATGCACTAGGTATTCTAATTAATATAGTGATGATTTAAAGTCTGTGGAGGAATATCCTAGGTTTATATTTAATACTGTACTATTTTATATAAGGGACTTTAGAATTAAAACATTTAAATATTTGTAAGAAGCCCTAGAATCAATAGTCCATGAATACTGAGAGATAACTGTAGTAAATGAATTTATTTAATAAATGCACAGAGTACCTATTCTGAGCTGTGCATCATACCATGGACTTTGGTATGATGTGTTGAAGAGACAGGAAAAAGACAAATTAATGAATATAGTACAGGGTATGTTCCAGTAGGACAAACATAAGGTGCTGTAACATAATCTAAGATTGGGGAAAACTCAAAATACTTTGTGGAAGAAGTGGTTTATTTTTCTTTCTTTAAAATTTTATTTACTTTTTGTCAGCATATATTAATTACATACAATAATGAGCTTTATTAGGATGTTTATTTCTTTGGGGGATGACGTGTACATAAAGTTTTTATTTTATGTATATGAATGTTTTGCATCACATACAAGCTGGTACCAGCATGGCCCAGAAAAGGGAATTAAGAAGGCACCAGATCCCCTAGAGGTGGAATTATGGAACTGCCTCCAGGTCCTCTGCAAATGCAGAAAGTACTTTTAACTGCTGAGCCATCTCTCCAGGCTCAGGGCTTCTTTTTTAGACAGAGTTTCATGTATCCGAGACTGTCCCCAAATTCATTATGTCGATAAGGATAACCTCGAACTCCTGATCCTCCTGCCTCCACCTCCTGAGGTATTAAGGTATGTGCCATCACATCTATTTTATGCAGTGCTTCAGATTGAACCCAGAGCCTTGAACATTCCTGGCAAGCACTTTACTACTGATCTACATCCTCAGTCTTGGAAAAAGTGATTTCTAATTCTGAGTTTTATCGACTTACGTTCTTTTCAAAGCACATCACAAATGTAGCTAGATTTGTGTCCCTGTACTGCTTCATGCTTTTACCAGGCCTTCATTATCTTCTTAATCACCCCACAACTGAGCTTCATTAGACTACACTCTCCAAGAGGACAACAGCTTTTGTCTATATTTGTCTCCTGAAGGATCCCAAACAATGCCTGACTCTTAATGGGTAATAATTAATATGTATTGAGGAGTGAATAATTTCTTTTCTTACATTGCTAGGACACAGCAAATTAGTTATTAAAACAATAATTTAATAATATGTAACTTCTAGGGGGTAGGTAGACAAATGAGTTAACTTGTACCAGAGATTGAATCTCCATCACACATGTAAAATTCTGAGTGTGACGAATGCATGTCCCTGTAATATCAGCAATAGGTGCTGTGGATCTATCTAGTGTGTCACTCTAACTAAAAGTCTGAGAGTCTCTGTCCCAAGGCAATAAGGCACAGAGAGAATGTGGAAGACCTTGGGTTTCTCTACATGTGTGCACATAGGGCCTGTAGCACATACACATCATAATACCACTCCCCAAATGTAACTGCTTACATTTCCATCAGTTCTCATCTCCTTCATGTCACCTATTTATTTATTTGTTTGTTTGTTATTTCAATTATGTTTTTATGTGGGTTTTTTTTTGTTTGGGACCATGCACATGCCTACAGAGTCTATAAGAAAGCATCTGATCCATTGGAGCTGGAGTTAGAGTTGGTTCTCAGTCATCCAATATGGGTACTGAGAACTGACATCAGGTCCTTTGGAAGAGAAGTAGGCACTCTTAACTACTGAGCTATCTCTCCAGCTTTTACTCTTTTCTTATGTACTCCAGCAATTCTGAAGATGAATGAGACTCAATGAAGGGCAGAGTGGGGAAAGGAAGAGACAAGGTGGGGGATATTATCAAAGCACTCAAATGTATACATGAAAATGTCATAATGAAACCCTTTATTTTATATGAAGAATACATGCTAATGATAAAAACTAGAGTGTTAATGTCAGGTACAAAAAAGAGGATATGTGACTTGACACCCAAAACTGTTTTGAAAGAGCTAGGTCACTCAGAGGTGTGTGAGGTCATTCCAGGATAAAGGACTCAGAAGACACAGACCCTGAAGAAAGGAATAGCCTTGAAGGTAGAACAACGTTAGTGAAAAGGATAGTTGTATGGTCAGCACAAATCCTGCTTGGTGTTTTAGTGTATGATTGGGAGTTAGGATTTTACTCTAAACCTAGTGGAAAACTTTAAACCGTTCCATCACATGTTAAACAAATGCTGAATTCCTTACTGTGGCCTATTAACCCTGCACAATCTTCCTCCTCTAAACCTTTCTTTGTTTTTTTTTGTTTGGTTCTCCAGGCATCCTGCTTCTATTCCGGTTCTGTGAGCTTATCAAGCTATCTCTGCCTCAGGACCTTTCCTTTAGACATTCTGTTCTTTGTTTGAGCATTCTCTCAGATCCAACCTCCCCATGGCTGACTAATTCTCGTGATCCAAGGTTCAGTTTAAACTACTCAGGGAGACCATCTTTAGGTATTTTCAATTCTTCTTCTTCTTCAAGATACAGTCCACAGAACTCAAAAAGGTAAAAAAGCAGAAGGGCCCGAGTGAGGACACCTCAGTCCCACTTGGGAGGGAGAAGAAAGCAACCACAGGGGGGAAGGGAGGCATGAACTGAGAGAGAAAGCAGATGGGTGTGGGAGGGAAGAGGAAAACCGGATTTGGTATTGGATGAGGAAAAAGGAATGAAGCCCTGAGGGCCAGCATAAAGAATGGAAACAGGCTACCTCAGGAGGTAGGAAGTTAGTGAGATCCTATGGTATTTTCAATTCTTAAGATCACCCCAACAAAAATTGGCTTTTTCCTAAACCAAGGCCGCCCTTGATATGGCCGCTAACATTGGGGAGCCTTCCTTTATGACAATATTACACCCCAAACTGACAAATGGTTGGTAACTTGAACATTTACAAGGGACTAGGATGGCTGTGAGTTAGCCCAATGACGGGATTATTGTAGGTCCACTTCCCAGGGGCCCACCCAATGCAGCCGAAAAGGAGTGCGTGGTGCTGGGAGTGGGTGCAGCCTACATGGCCTAAGACAGGGCTCTCACCCTCCTTTCACCCACCTCGGGGTCCCTTGACGTTGCCCATCATCGACAGCCTAAAGCCTTCGACCATCGATGTGACTCGTCTCACATCAGTGTTTTGGGGTTGTGAACTTGTCTAAGACCCCCCATAATTAGACATCCAAATTCAAAACTCACATAGTTGGGACTGATCATAAGACGCCTTTTCTAACTAAACAGAGAAGGGGGAGATGCCAGAAGCCAGGACCCTCGCCCTTACCCTCACCCCCTACCTTTCCCCACCTGCACAATGTCCCCTGAAGCTTGGCAACTGCAAGATCCTGCTTGGCAACTGCAGATAGACTCAAAGCAGTGTACCATATCTACTGAAGAATAGCAGGGAGACCATAACTCAAGCAGTGTACCATATCTTCTGAAGAATAGCAGGTAGATCATAATTCAAGGCAGTGTACCGTATAGACCATGACATGTTTCAAGGCAGAGGCCAAGAAGATTCTGTACTTTTCCACCACCTGGCCCCTCTTACCCCTCCCCTTGTAAAACATGCTATAAAAAAGCATCTCGTGTTCAAAAAAAAAAAAAGAGGAATGAACTTACTTCTTTAAAAAAAAAAGTACCTCCATGAGATCCAGCTGTACAGCATTTTCTTAATTAGTGATCAATGAGGGAGGGCCAAGCCCATTGTGGGTGGAGCCATCCCTGGGCTGGTGGTCCTAGGTTCAATAAGCAAGCAGGCTGAGCAAGCCATGTGGAGCAAGCCAGTAAGCAGCACCCCTCCATAATCTCTGCATCAGCTCCTGCCTCCAGGTTCCTGCCCTGCTTGAGTTGATGTCCTGATTTCTTTTGGTGATGAACAGCAATGTGGAAATATAAACTGAATAAACTCTTTTTCCCCAGTTAAAAAAAAAAGACTGCTATAATAAAATACCATGAATGAGTGGCTTGAAACACAGAAAATTATAGCAACTTTGGAGAGTCAAAATCTGAAATCTAAGTGTTAGTGTTGTTTCTCTCTAGAGTCTGGGGACTATGTCCTTGCTTCTTCTAGCTTCTGGTGGTACATGTGTTCCATGGCCTGTGGCAGGTTGGCTCTAGTTTGCCTCCATTGTTAGGCTGTCTACTGTGTCTCTGATTATAAGGCTTGAAGTGGACATGCTGTTTTATATTTTGGGGAAGGGGCTGCTATTCAGTTCACTTTATTTATAATCCTTTTGCTCCTCTCCTCTCCTCTCCTCCCCTCCCCTCCCCTCCCCTCCCCTTCTCGCCTCTTCTCGCCTCTCCTCTCCTTCTTCTCCTCTCCTCCTCTCCCTTCCCCTCTCCCTCTCCCTCTCCCTCTCCCTCTCCCTTCCCCTCCCCTCCTCTCACCTTGCCCCTCACTTCCATCTTCCCCTCCTTTCCCCCTTTCTTTTCCTCTCCTTCTCTCTTATTCCCCTTTCTCCTCTTCCATTTCCTCTTCCCTTTACTCCCTCTGAATAATTTTATAAACTATATTAGGGTGTATTCTGACATCCTACCAGAGAAACTGATACCAGAAACAGAATTTCTTATTTACAGTTTTGGGGCTGCTCAGCTAGCTAAGAGATGGTTGCACGCTAATATCCTTTTGTTTTGCTTCTTTGAGATGGAGTCTCAGTATGCAGCCCAGGCTGGCACTGAACTCAAAATCCTCTCACCAGATGTTGGTATTAGTTTATACCTATAGTATCCTGAACACACCTTATCTCATCAGATGCTCAGATGAGAGGTGTACTCTACCATGCCCAGCAATTACACACAATTCTGTCAATATTGGACCTTTGGGTTTGCCAAAGCATCAGGGACGATCCTGGTGAGATGGATAGGGACCAGGCCATAGATGTAAGACTAAAAGTATGCAGCTCATATTTAAAGTCAAGGTAGATGCGATATCTAACCTCTGGGAGTTTATCTCCGATGTGTTAAACAGAAAATGTTCAATTATAAGATTTAAATAGCAGAATGCTTTTACTGTTTTTATTTGAACAGAAGGCACATGGGAATCCATAGTGCAGGTAGGAGTCAGATGCTTTCCCAGTCTGCCACTTTAAATCAGGACAGTTTTGTATTGGAATTCCATGCCTTATCTTTAAGAAAGCATGGTAAGTTTTCCTTTTGCTCTACACTACTTTTGAGATTGTTTTGATATATGAACAATTTCATCCTTAACCTTTTACCTTGTAGATTGTGGCTTCTTACACCTCAAGTTTACTAACCTCAGTTCTAGAAGTACTTTTGAGACCTCGTGAAATCATCTCCATTATTCAAGGGTTGCCTGGGTTTATTCAAGTCACTGCAGGTCTAGGTACATTCTTTCACACTGAGACGAGATAAGGCAGCCCAGTTAGGGGAGCAGGATCCACAGGCAGGCAACCACTTAAGAGACAGCCCCTGTTCCAGTTGTTGGGGCACTCACATGAAGACCAAGCTGCACTTCTGCTACATATATCCAGGGAGGCCTAGGATGTATATAGGCCTGTATGTTTTTTGCTTGGTGTTTCAGTCTCTGAGAGTTCCCAAGGGTCCAGGTCTGTTGACCCTGTTGTTCTTCCCGTTCCTATCCCATCCAGGTTAAATTCTAACCATATCTGTGCCTGGAATGTCCTGGGACAAAGAACCATATACCAGTCCTTTATGATCAGAAGTAGGTTTGTGATCATTTTCAGGTCTAAAATGTTTTAATACAAGTTTCTTGAAGAGCCAGGAGGACACCAGGTGAGAGTAGGCAAATGCTCAACAACTCCATCTCCGTGGGCATCAAGAGCTGCCACTGAACCAGAGGAAGGGGCATTTATTTACCTTGCTACCATCTTTCATATGTCAAACCTAGCTGCCACTTTTGTGGGTGGGCTGTGGTGGGGTTCTTCAGAGTACCAAAGAAAATTGGCTGCATGTATCTCAGGATTTGGAGAATGACAAATGACGTCTTGCGTATGCCTCCTTCTCTCTGCTCAGCTAGGATGCTTGGGAAAACATTTAGATTTGACTGGCAAATGCTTGCCGTTTCTGGCTTCAACTAGACTGAAATAGACTCTAATAGGAACAGTTGCATTTATTCCTTTTCTGGAGCTCTAGCTTTCTGACACAGGTTAAAAAATGCACACAAAAAGCCACAACTTCATTATACTTCAATCACAGGCAGGAATTTATAGCAAGAGCCCAGATGTTTGCAGTTCATGCCAGGGTATTTTGATCCTAATGTAACAGACCTCACATTTTCAAGTCAGAAAACAATATTCAGAGGAGTTGACTTTAGAGTTTTCAGGTTTCCAGGCCAAGTGATGGGTTTCTGAATCTATTTTTGGACATTCTTCCCTCATCTCTTTTCCTCTTCACCTTCAGCGTGCTTTGTTCCTTTCCTGGAACTGGGTCTATGCTGTGCAAATCTCATTTTGTGCACATACTGTTTTAAATCATCATTTTGTAGGACAAAACTATCTCAAAGGTTTTGTACCTTGATTCTTGCTTTCATTATGCTTTAGTTAATTATGTTTCATACATTCCAGTAATACTAAGTGTAACAATCTTTTCTTGTACACAGGGCAGATCCTGTGCCAAATGCATTCTGTGTATTATCTCTTTTGTTTCTCTGGACACTATCTTAGAAAAATACTGTCGTTGCTTCTGTTTTACACATGGGGTATTTTGAGGTTTATAGGTGAGCTAGCTTCTTAAGCTTACACAGTGGTAAAATTGGTCTGTTCCTGATTCTTTGGTTTTGAGTCAGTAGTTTGCGTGAGTGCATGCATGTGTGTGTCTCTCTGTGTGTGTGTCTATGTGTATGAATGTGTGTGCCTGTCCCTGTCTGAGTGCACATGTGTGTGTATTTGTGTGTGTGTGTGTGTGTATTTGCATACAGTGTGTACACCTGAGCAGATGTCTGTAGAGGCCAGAGATTGACATCAGGAAACCTTCGTCCATCAACTCTTCCTTATTAATTAATTAATTAATTAATTAATTTATTTATGACAGGGTCTTTGACTGGACATGGAGCTCACAGTATCTTCTTGACCAAATGATCAGCAAGTCGCTGGGATCCTCCTTTCTGTCCCCCACAGTTGGGCTTAAAGGCACATGCTACCATGTCCTATTTTTGTCGTAGGTGCCAGGGGCTCTGAACTAAATTCCTCATACTTGCCTATTGGGCATTTGACTCCATCCCATGAGTCAGTGGTTTTAATATTTCTGTTGTATTCAAGTGAGTACCTATAATTGTCTGCTGAGTGGTAGATTCTTTAGGGCATGCTAAGGGTAAAAAAAGACACAATTCTTGCTCCCAAAGAATGTGAGCTGGAAAATGGAGAAAGCATTGAGCGTATAGTAATTAGCCTGAACCTCACCTCTGCCTTTCTTTTGGGGTTCTTGAGGAGAACTAAAGGAAAAGATACTTGACGGCACTTTGTTCAAGATATAGTGATAGGTGAATGTTAGTGAGATTATTCCAACAATGTCTTTGTCTCGAACCAATTACCTGTGTGTCTAGAAGGGTATGTATCATAGAGTTAACACACACAAAATCTGGGTTGAAGAGTTGGCTCAGCTGTTAAGAGCTCTTGCTGTTCTTGTACAGGACCCAGGCTCATTTACTAGCATTCACATGGTGACTCACAACTACCAAGTCACTTTCAGAGGACTTGGTACCGTCTTATGGCCTCTCCAGACACTGGACATGCATATGGTGGTTGGCGCACATACACACATATAGGCAAATGTTCATAAACATAATGTATAAATAAATATTTTAAAATATAACAGAATTGTTTTTGTCAAGTGTGGACCTTTTCTGTCACATCCTGGGATTTTGTTCCTCTGGTTTCATTGGGAAGCTAATGATGTTCATAGCTGGTTCATGATGTGCACTGTTAACAGTGCTTTGCAATTATTTTTTAAAGATTTATTTATTTTATGTATGTGAGTACACTGTAGCTGTCTTCAGGCATACCAGAAGAGGGTATCAGATCCCATTACAGATGGTTGTGAGCCACCATATGGTTACAGGGAATTGAACTCAGGATCTTTGTAAGAGCAGTCAGTTCTCTTAAGCTTTGCAATTCTTAAGTCATTTAATTTTATTTGAAGGACTGTGTGTGGCATCACCATCCGAGATTTCTCACCCTGTACCCCTTTCCTCATCAATACCTGAGTAGATCAGGCTGACTTTGATTTACTGAACTGCCTACCTCAGCCCCCAGAATTGGGAGTTTAGGAATGCATCCATACACCCAGCTCTGAAGGCTTCTTTAAAGTTCACATCCAGGCTGCAGTTTCCCCTCACTATTTTCCTCCCAGTCCTCTTCTCATTTTCCCTTGTCCTCCTCCTTATCCACTCCTTCTCTGTTTCTCTTCAGAAAAGGGGAAACCTCCCATAGATACCAACTGGCCTTGGCATATTAAAATTCAGTAGGACTAGGTGCATCCTCTCCCACTGAGGCTAGATAAGGCTGCCCAGTTAAGGAAAAGGGATCCAAAGGCAGGCAACAGAGTCAGAGACAGGCTCTGTTTCCTTCTAGGAGTCTCAAGTGAAGACCAAGGTGCATAATTTTCCATATATCCAAAGAGCTGAAGGCTTCTTTTTGTTCTTCCTAGTCTCGTTGTTTTGAGTTTTAGTGTTTATTCTTCTCTTATGCTTCATAGGGAATTTCTCACTTTAAGTCTTGAGTCCAAGTTAATCTTCAAGATTTGGCTCTCTTTTGTTACTGATCATATGGAAGGAGTATTATTAAGGTCTTAGAGAGGAGGGTGTAGATTGGAACTCTAGATATGCTATAAATAATTTTCCTGTGGTTATTTAGAAGTGATTCTTTTTTTTAAGTCAACATAATTATTATTTATTCAGCTCACACTCTGTGTTCACCACTTTATACAATCTCTATAATAAATGTGGGGAGACTATTATTATCTCCCTTCTGCTGGTAAAGAGACTAAGGATTATGGGGCAATGCTGGGTAACTTGTCAGCTATAAAGCAACTGAGACTTGGTCCCAACTCACTTGTTCTCAAGGTGCTCTGAGTAAAAGATAGAAACTGAAAGCAGTTCAGGTAGCTGGAAGGCTGAATCTATAATGACTGTGTGTCAGACAGAAAGTATTCTCTGTATTCTGAGAGAGGCTGAATTCCTATCCCCACCCTTCCTAGATGTGGGGCTTTGGAATCTCTCAGTCTCTGTGACTCTGTCTGCAAAACCCATGCCCCAGTTTGCTTTCTGTTGCTGTGACAAAATACCATGATCAAAAGCAACATGGAGTGGGGGGTGCGGGAAAGGAAAGGGTTTATTTCACCTTACAAAACCTTCTGCCATCAGGGAACAAGGGCAGGAACTCAGGGCAGATGCTGGAGGCAGAAACTGAAGAAACATGTAAGGACATTGTTGACTGTTCTGCTTTCCATAGCATGCTCAGCCTCCTTTCCTAAGCACCACAGGTGCTTGAGAGCTTACTGGTCTTGCAGGGGAGCTGGGTTCAGTTCTTAGCACTCACATGGTAGCTTTCAACCACCTAAAACTCCAGTTCCAGAGGACGTGATGCTTTCTTCTGGCCTTTGTGGGCGCCAGTATACACACAATGCACACAAACTCAAACAGACATAAACAATGAACTAAACAAGTAAATAAGTAAGGAAATAAATACATCTTTAAAAATGAATACACTTTTACAGTGATTGTCCTGGGTAGATATCTAAGTATTGAGAAGTATAGATACACAAATGTACATTTAAGTGTGTATATTGCATATGTACTGGCATTTATTTCTCTAATAATACATCTTTTTTTTCTCAAATCGTAATCCATTCACACAGGGGTTATAAACACAGAAAGGCAGGATGTGGGGAAGGGAATGGCACTGGAGTGTGGGTGTTCAGGGGGAATACAAATATCTTCAGAACCGGGTATTGGCTAGGTGAAGGTTCAGGGGACAAGTCACTATGACTCTGCCTATGACTCACTTGTCCTTATCTAAGTTGGTATTGTCTGCCAAGGCTACCTATTTACAAGGTCTATGACTACTCAGGCTTATAAATTTCCACAAAAGCTGCCTGTTTAAATTAGCTTATAGCCATCTGTTTCAATGTTTTCCCACTGAGACCCAAGACTTGGTGTTAGTATACATGTATGACAGGCCTATTGCTGATTTTAGGCCTATGGCTGATTTTAGACCTACAGTGTGTAAGCAGGGCTGCCCCTGACATCTCCTCCCTTCTCTAAGTATAGAAGGGCTGTGGCAATTCTAAACTTGGGAAGGCGGGGATAGAGGCCTGACCTCCAGTATTTGAAGGGGACCTTGTAATGGCTCCAGTCCCCCTGTCGTTGTCCAATGAGGCACGAGGGCCATATCTGTCCTGATGTCTTTTTCCTGGAGAGGGGATACTTTTGACATCAACCCCTATGCAGTCAGGCTTGTCCCTCAGGGAACCCAGAGAGATATTTTTAACTTTTATTTATATTCCCTTGCAGTGCTTAGCCTCGCAGCCTAAGCAAGAATTCAGATCGCCTGTCAGAGGGGGTTCTGGGTGGCCCCTCTCTGCTTGGTCTAGGGGCAGAAGTCCCCCCTTTTAGGTTGGGTGGAGATGTGTTTTGGAAACACCCTGTATAAAGTAACAACCTCATCTTGAGTCTCGTGGTCCTCCAAAGCTAACTTATGATAATGTATCTGAGTAGGTTTTGCTACCAAATTATTTATCTGTTGTATCACTGAGTTAGTCTGCCTATTTGAGGGCCAGGGACCAGCAGAAAAAAGCAAAAAGAAGCCAAATAGTGGTCCCAAGATGAAAGGAAATAGGATTGACAACCTTGGAGAGGCTGAAAACCAATTCTTGTACCAGCATTCATCTGTCTCTTTCTTTCTCTGATTTTTCTTAGGGCCTTCAACTACCTATTTCATGCTCTCTTTAAACCTCCTTTTCTTGTCTATGTAAAGGCAATCTTCTTCTTTGAGGGTTGTACACAGTCAAGAGCTGTATACAGTCTTTTCTATTGTACTAGAGTAAATCAAGTCCAATAAAGATCTTTGCGATTTTAGGAGGTCTCTTCAGATGGCGAAACGAGGGATTTCTTCAGATTAGTGATGTCAATCTCTAGCTGTTTGATGTTCTTGTCAGTGGCCCTTCAAATGTCTGAGTAGTATAAGTTCGGAGGCCAGCATCTGGATTAGAACTTCTAACCGCAGACATCACGGGTGATTCATTTTTACCTGGAAAGGAAAAAGAAGGGTATTCTCAGGGAGATTTCTCTTCCCTGGATGTAAATTGTTATTCTTCGTATTTATGGTTGGGTCTGGCTTTGTGGGGGTATTTATTTTTTTCATTTATCTTTTTGGTAGCCAGTCAGCTGTGCCTTCTGTGGTATCGGACAGGCATATCAGTTCTCAGCCCCATAAGGGAACTGGGTCTGGGCCATTCCCTTTAAGTGTAAGAGGGTCCTTCCCCATATCTGTGGCAAAGTTTTGTTGGTCTTGGTGGTGCCAGAGGCAGTCAGCAGCAGATTTGCCATGAGCTTTTAGCTTTAGAGAGATAAAAGTGAACAAGACATGATGGAGAGTATTTCAGGGGGACTCCTTCTGAGGGGGTACCGTTCCCCCTCTTTTGTTTTTAAAGCCAATTTTTCAGAGTAGAAGTGATTCCTTATGCGTCTTTATAAAGCCCAAATGAGGCTTAGAACTGCATCCATGCAAAGGAGACTGGGAAAGTCACTCCCTATCTGCATGCTAACCCTTACCAATAGCTCTGTGAAGGGGAAAGGAAATGAAAAGAGCAAGTGCCTTGGATGAGGCTTAGCATTTTCTCAAGAAAAGACCAGTGAGTGATGAATCAGATCATGAACACCTAGAAGCACCAAGCTCAATGTCACTGTCAGGTCTTTCCAAGCCATGCTTATTTGCAGGTAATAGCTCAGTTTTAGGTCCCGTTCCCCAGAACATTTAAATGGAGAAGGGGTAGAACTGTCCCCAACATCCAAAGTACAATTTTACTAAGGAGATTTATATTTTTACATTGATACAGAATATAAATATTATAAACGTCTTCCATTCTGTTAGCCCCCCTTTTTTTTAGAGCTATAGTTAATGGGCTTACTTTCTGTCTTGCCACTTTATCAAGTTGATGGAACTGTTTAATGAAATCCATGGAGATTGAGCAATTTAGTCTAACGGTCAGTAGCAACCCTTCATGTAAGTAATTTCCAGCAATACTGTATGCATCAAATGTCCAACCTGCCACTGGTTATCAATATCCATTATGCTTTTGGTTGGCTTGAGCCATTAATAATATGTCAGATTAAGCAATTAGGCTGTCTCTACTTGCCAGAGGAAATTGTTTTTCCCTAACTGATGATATTGGTTTTGTGGCTGTGCAGATAAGTACTTGGTCAAAATGTTTGGCACATTCATAGCCAGGGAGTGACTTTTTGATAGATAAGGAGTAAAGATTGAAATTCAACGGGCTAAGAGCCTACAGACAATCCTTAAGGAAAACATCTTAGCCATTTCTTCTTTTTAAAATAGGAATGCCTTAATTACTGCTGGTACTTTCTATTAAGGACCTTCATTTGCTGTGTCTGGGAGCACATGTCTGAGTGGAGCCAGGCTAAGCAAGAACACCCAAGTTTTGCTCCTAAATGTGATCAATTCAAGATTCCTTGAAAAACACATTGGGAGCACTTTGGGGTATTTCTCATTTTTTTCACACTTTGGAAAAGCAAGATGAAAAAGAAGGGAAGGAAGGAGTTCAGTTGAAACACGTTATTAACCTTAGTTCATTTGGTTTGTTTTGGGACCCTCCATTTTTCTTTCTTTTGGCTTACCGCTTCCACTTCCTGTGATAGTATAGGAACATTTGTAACCTCTTACCATCCTAAGTTTGCAGATCTTACTCACCTTGTCTTATGTGTCCTTCTGCCCCTCTTTACCTGTTTGCACACAGTGATCAATTTGAAAATTTTGTTTGGGAACTTTGTCCAATGAACCTTTCAGTAGGAACCCCATCCTTTCTGATTATTCATTGACTCAAAATGACCTTATTACTCTGGAATAATTCACATTTACTAATGTATTGCTTTTATGCTGATTTAAACATTTGTTTTCTCTTCCACTGCAAAAATATAACACACAAAACACATTTACACTGAAGGGGAATCAACAACAAATCACCCATAACCTTACTACCTAAAGATAACCCTTTGATGCATATTGTATATTCATTATTTTATCAAGTATACATTGAGTGATGATTTACTATCCCTTCAGTAAGCTTTAAAAGTATAATAGTACCCTCCTGTCAATGGGCAAAGAAACATCTTGTTTGTTGTTGGTGATGTTCTTATATCAGTCGAGGCAGAGCAGACGACAGTCCTTTGTTCATCCTAGCTTGATGCCTGGCTTGCTGGCCAAAGCTGTTTTCAGCCTAGGACATAGAAAAGTCAAATCAAATCAAATCAAGTCCAGGCAGCACAGTGCAGAAAGAGGAAGACAGAGACCTGCCCCATCCCATGCCATGCCACTCGATGTGGGTGGGGAGAAGACACCCACAGATCTTCTCTCTACCTCACAGCACAGGTAGACCACAGGCACACAGAACCCTGTCTACCACCACACAGCTCAGCGAGGGAGTAGGAAGACATACAGAGACCTGCGGGCTTCCTTACCACCCATAGACTTGCCTGCCCTCTGAGCACAGCACAGGCACACTGTAAATAGAGCGTTTGCCATCATGCTATACATCTTTCACTGGGGATGGCCGCCGTGGGGGTCTTTGAGCTACGTGGCCAGCCTGCAGTGGGAGCTACCATAATGTGCAGGTGGACAGATATTAGAGAAAGGGTAATAGAACACCTTGAGCTTTCTGAACAGAGATGGAACTGGAGACTCTCAGATGGAATTGGAGAGGAGTAACCTGTTGTGAGTGGCCAACCCCACTGTCTGGAGCCATAGTGAGGTCTTAGCCCGAGCTGTTGCTGTGGGCCATGTCTGGGTCCATGGCTACTTAGTAGCCATGGTCTCTGTCAAAGCCCACGGATCATATTAACACCAGAGAACATGAGGATATTCCTGGTCAGGGCAGTGACATAAGACTATGTGGATGTCCAGGGGCTGTGCAGAAGTGATTCTTCCCCCCAATGGCTGCAGTGCTCTGGAGAATTGGTCCCCTCACTGTTGGTAGCACTTGGGAGAGCGGCCCTGTACCTTGCGTAGGCAGTACAGTAGAGCTGGCCCTGGCGGTGAGGTGTGGGTAAGCCCGCCTCCAGGGCCTCCAGCATGTGAGAGAAAGAGAGCTGGCCCCACCACTCCTCTGCCATGAGGTGGCCTGGGCGAGGGGAGAAGCCCTGCCTCCTGCACCTCAACAAGTTAGGCAGTCAGAAGAGCTGACCCTGGGGTCAAGAGTGAGGGAGAGCTGGCTCCACCACTCCTCTGTTGTGAGGTGAAACGGGTGCAGGGTCATGTCCTTCTCCTCTCCCCACTTGCCACCTGGGATAGTTGGGAGAGTTGGCTCTGAGAGCAGGAGAGTTGGCTGTGTCTCCTCGCTGGCTGCAGTACTCAGGAGAGCAGGGCCTGAACCTTGCCTGGGCAACACAATGTATCTGGTCCCAATGGTAAAGGCATGGGTGAGCCTGCCCTGAGGGAGTGAGAGCAGGAGAGCTGGCACAGTCCGTCCCTTTCAGGCTGCAGCACTCGGGAGAGCAGGCCCCATACCTTGACTGGGCAGAACAGTGGAACTGGCTCTTGCAGGTGTGGGTGAAGGTGAGTAGGGCCCTGAGAACTTGAACGCAGGAGAGCTGGCCCTGCCTCCTGCTGACAGCAGCAGTGGGTGGCCTAGCTGGAGCAGTGCTGGAGAGACCGCCACAGTGGTGCAGATAAGAGACAGCCAGCTCACGGACCAGCTCAGCTACCACCCAGGGCAAGATCCAGGGCTCTGAGTTGGTCCACTTCAACATCGCTATCATCTGTGAACAGTTGGGGTGAGTGAAAGGGTCAGTCCTGCTCTTCCAAAGCCACAGGATCTCTGTGACACAGGGCAACAGCTGGATTACTGGGAGGAGTCTCGGTGAGGATTCAATATTGATGGTGTCACAGAAGCCAGAGATCCTGAACCAGACCAATGACTCATAGCAATGAACATTTGCAACTGAAGATGTGTGGACAGAGGGATAGACTGTGGGACACACTGTGACACACTATAACTTCTACGATAAGATGTTTTTCTATGCTTTGTGTGTGTGTGTGTATGTGTGTGTGTGTGTGTGTGTGTTATTTTGGCAGGAGAGGTTGTAAGAGGGAAGGCTGGATAAAGGGGGACAGGAAGATGAGTGAGACTGGGGTACATGATGTGAAACTCACCAAGAATCAATAAAAAGTTAAAAAATAAAAAATGGATACAAAAGTATAATAGTAAACAAAACAGTCTCCATGAAGCTTAGAATTTGATGAAGATTTTTCCATTATCACAAAATTAAGCACACAGCGCCAACATGTTTTAAATGCTGTGAATCAAAGATCCACTTCACCACAAGAACGTTTTAAGAAAGGCAACCAATCTGGGTCTGTACGTAAGGAAGACATTTCTGACAAAGCACTGCCACTAACCATCTGACTAAAGATTCTTCTGCTTTACTTAGGTAGAAATCATAGCAGGCAAAGGCCTTTAGGTGCTGGTTGCAGACAGCTTTCCTTTCAGTGTTTGGCAGCAGCAAGTGGTTGCTGGTTGGTGGACAGAAGTCACAGCAACTGGCATCCTCCAGTGTTACCATTTCTTTATAGGCCTTAGATATGGGATCAGAACTCGGCCTTCCAAGGGTTAAAGTCTAAATGCAGTCCTTGGGTGTGGTTACCTTTGGTCATTGTTAGAAGCTTGTGTTAGAACTCTAAACCTGGGACCTGAGCCCCTTGGGTCTGGAGACTAGATGAATATTTCTGAAACTCTTCTGGTAACCCCAGTCTTTAGTTTTCTCTTTGCTGGTTTCACTGGGTCTTTAGATCTTTAGCATCTGCTCTCTGTCCTCTGCTGCCTCGCCTCCCATTGCCTTTCTTTCTTACTTTTTTTCTGCTTTGGCTGCCTTTGAACTGCCTAGTTCCAGTCTTTAGCTGTTAGTCAATCGGCTGCCTTGTTGCTTTTACAGTGAGGCCTGGTAACTGCTCAGCTGTGGCTGCCACTGTTCTCATCCCTATGCTGTTCTGCTGCCTCTGCCATCTCTGCTGTTGCTGCTTCCATGTGGCCAGCTCAGCTTGCATTACTAAAAGTAAAATGAAATGACTGCTCTAGAGAAGCCACTATGGGACCTGATGTAGCCACGCCTGGAGTGGCAGCATAGGCAAGTACTTCCCAGCCAACTAACCCATTGGCTTATTTGTGTGAGCCTAAGAAGGATGCCTATATAGTCCTAGAAAGATGTTTCTTTGGCTATTTATTCAGGCCAATCCCAATCTTGCCATGTAGCATCAATTACAGCCTCGGGGTTGTGGACCAATGATAGCCTTATCTCTTAGTACTATTCACAATAGTTCCAGCTGCGATCATCTTCTAGTGTTCCAGAGGTCTGCTGCTGCCATAATGGTGGTCCAGGTGGCTAAGGCAGCCAGGGCTGCAGAGGGACAGTCCAACGGCTGCTCATTAGGCAGTTAAACTTCCCTTTCCAAAATGTCTTTGCTCATATACAGGAAAGTAAGCTTTAGAAAGCGTGCTTGCAGTGTAAACCTAAGGAACTTATCATAAAAGCTAGTGTCTATTTTAACAGTGCTAACAGTGCACAACACCTGCCCAGTGCCCCAGGGAGATGTGGGTTCCCTTTAACTGACTCAGGCATTTGGCTTGTAATATTAAAGATGATTAGGAAGGGTTCAGGTCGACCTTGGGAAAGACAGATTGGGAAAAGGAGGATGAGGAGGAAGGGAAGATTTTTTTTTCTAAGTAGAAGTGACAGAACATGATTGGAGGGGATATGGAGTGATTGAGGACAGGGGTGGCAAACTATGACCAGAGCATTTCTAGTTTTTGGAAATGAAACTTTATCTGATGCTGCTGTGCTGATTAATTTCCTGATGATCTCTGGTTGCAAAGCTGAGAAAGTGCTGCCTTGAGTTGTTCGCACAAAGACCATATGGCCCTACTGGAAGACCTAAAATATTTGTTCTCTGTTCTTTCACAGAAAATGTTTGCTGAAACTTGCTTTTTTTTTCCTTTCTGAGACCTCAGAGAAAGTGAAAGTGACATGAAAAGAAAAGTAATGTGGGAGATGGTGAAGTTGGATATTAGGCAAGACCCGGACAGGCAAGGCAGGTTTTTAGTTATAATCTTTATTTGAGATTAATGGAAAAGAACTGAATAGTTTTAAGAAGGAGTCTGAAAAAAGCTGCCCTGGAATGGGCTGTTAATGTTCTTTCTTTCTTTCTTTCTTTCTTTCTTTCTTTCTTTCTTTCTTTCTTTCTTTCTTTCTTCCTTCCTTCCTTCCTTCCTTTCTTTCTTTCTTTCTTTCTTTCTTTCTTTTTTTAATTCTTTCTTTCTTTGTTTCCTCCCTCCCTCCCTCCTTCCCTCCCTCCCTCCCTTCTCTCTCTCCCT
>NW_021604645.1:1657092-1671956 GCF_004785775.1 Grammomys surdaster | reverse complement strand
CCTCCCCCTCTTTTCCTCCCTCCTTCTCTCTCTCTCTCTCTCTCTCTCTCTCTGTACCCCCCACCTTGTTGCTTGTTTGCTCATTAGACTTTGAGACAGAGTCTCCTGTAGTTCAGGCTCACCTCCGAATAGCTATCTCATTGAGGATGACCTGGAACTTCCAATCCTCCACATAGTGTTCAGTTCTATGAAGGTCCTGGGGATGAAATTCATGGCCTTGAGCCTCAAGTAAGCATAATGTTTCCTGAATTACATCTTCAGCCATTACTCTTAGCTTTCATTTGACAGTTCATCTTGTATAACTTCCTATTATTTAATCATATATTTTCTGACAGAACGTATATAGATTTCTTGCAAATGAGAATTTTACATTTTTTTGAAATTATGTATGCTCAGCTGAGAATATCCTTATGCATATTGTTACTAATCCCCTATGATGTAATAGAAATTGTTTTATACATACTTCAGAGACCTTGGCTTCTCCTGTGCCTGCAGTCTTCCAAGAGCAGCATTTGCTACCACTAGCAAGGTGTGAACAGTGTGCCCGATTCCCACATTCTCATGAGGCATTTACATATGTTTGATAATTTTATACAAAAAACCAATGTGTTATTGTTGCTTTAATTTTTACTTGTGATTGTTGGAGAGCATGGCTTTTCTATCTCACATGCATTTCTTCTTGTGTAACTGTGTATTTATATCCTTTGCTTACTTTTCTACTGGGCTATTTATCCTCTATTATGGAATTTTTATGTGTTGATTATTTATTGAGGCGACTATTCATTTGCAATCACAGTCTGAATATTTTTCCAAGCTTGTCTTTGAGTTTTAAGTTTCATTTGTGGTATTTTAGACAGAATATATAAATGTATGGCTAACAAATAATATCTCTGGGTTTTCTGAGCTTGAGGCTATGCTTGGGAAGACTAACAGTGCTCAGATTGTATAACAGCAACAGTATATTTCACACACTAGAAACTGTGTTCCATTATATTTTAATCTTTAATTTATCTGATATTTATTTTGGTGTATCACCAGATAGAAATTAAATGGTCTGATTTTCAGAAGGGAAAAACTCATTGAGGAGAGGAAGAAAAACCTCAGGAAAGCAACAAAATTTTTATTTCAAATCCCAAGCACCGTACACATGAGAAAATTATTCTTGGGGATCATTTAAAGGTATTCAAGTAATTTTCAAGCCAAGCAAGTTAATTTATTCTAGAATATATAATATATTCTTGGTAATATATATATTAAATTTGTCATCCATTCTGAAGTTTATGTTCCCAAGTCACTTATATGTCAGGATATTTACCATCCATGATATCTTAAGTCTGGTTATCATATCAGAATGAGTGGCTGGAGGGATAGTTCAGCAGTTAAGAGCACTCCTTGTTCTTGCAGAGGTCCCAAGATTTGATTCCCAGCTCCTACATGAAGGCTCACAAGCTTCTGTTAACTTCAGTTCCAAGGGCTCTGGTGCCCTCTTCTGGCCTTCACAGGTACTGTATGCACTTAGTACACAGATGTATATGCAGGCAAAACACCACCCATATACATTTAAAAAAGGACACATTTCCCATATACTCACAATTGGACTTTGTATATTTTATTTTCTTCTCTTTCTTCTGTTTTGGTGGAGGTTACAAGGGTCTGGGGTGGATCTGGGAGGACTGGAAAGTGAATGTGATGGGGGGTGTATTATGTGAATTTTCCAAATAATGAATAAAAATATAATGTTAAAAATGATATGATGCTCCAGGGTTGGGGATACCCGGGTGGAGGCTCCCTCTCAGAGGCTAAGGGGATGGGGGTGGAGAATTCTGAGAGGGGGGACCAGGAGGGAGCCACATTTGAGATGTAAATAAATAAAAAATAAAACTCAAAAAAAAACCGATATGAACTTTTGTGTGTGAAAAGTTTTTGCGACATACATTAATGTTTTATATGAACTTGTGATTTAAGTAAGTTTTTCTCCTGGCTTAGGTGTTTTCTCTTGCTGTGGAGAGACACCATGACCAAGGCAACACTTACAAAAGGAAGCTTGAATAGCATTGTGTTCTGCTTACAGTTTCTCAGGGTTGGTCCACTCTTGTCATGTTGGGGAGTGTGGCAGTAAGAAGGCATGGTGCTGGAAACATAGCTGAAGCTTTACATCCTCAACTGCTGGAAGCAGGCAGCAAATGAGGTAGGTGGAGAGGAAGAGGGAGGGAGAAAATAAAGACTGGGCCTGGCATGGGCTTTTGAAACCTTAAAGGCCATTCTTGGTGATACATATCCTACACGGCCATACCTACTTCAGCAAGACCTAATCATTCCCAGACAGCACCTCTATGTGGTGTCTAAGCATTCAAACATGAGTCTATGCAGGTCATGCTCATTCAGATCACCACACCTCTCCTCTCTTAATTTTTCATGGAAGACTCATAGGGGAGTCTTATAAGACGTTATAAGAGTCTTATAAGATATATTAATGAATTTAGTTCCCTTAATGGTTCTATGGTATTTTATAGACAAGGAATTCGAGGAACACTGAGATTCAGAGACCTGTTTGAGGTCAATCAGGTATTGTATAATGGTTAATATTGATGAACAACTTGATAGTATTTAGAATCACCTAGGAGACAAGCCTCGGGGCATGCCTGTGAGAGATTGTCTAAAAGCACCATTTCCTGCATTGTGACCCTGAGTTGACTCAAAGGTAGAAAGTGAGCTGGGATCAAGCGCCATTGCTCCATGGTTCTTGACTATAGTGCAATGTGACCAATTCCTCAGGCTCCTCCAGCTGTAACTTCTGGGCCACAAAGGGTTGAACTATGAGCCAAACAAACTCTTCCTTCCTTCAGTCGTTTTGTCAGGATCACATCAACAGGAAAAGTAACTAGTACAGGTAGCAAATCCCACCTGTGTCCTGTTGCCTTAAATAACATATGATTCGATATTTGTGGTTGTGTGGGAAATGTCCTTGGTGAATGAGTCACAGATATCACCAAAACACAAGTGAAGTCTGAACTTGCCATCATTAATTTTTTTTGGTCAGACTATAAATCACATGTTTTAGGGGCCATTGTCCTCACATAACCTTAAAAAAAAAACAAACAAACCCAAAAACCAACCAAACAAAAACAAAACACAAAACAAAACAATGACAAAAACCTCTCATACAGTACATCCTGACCTCAGCATTCCCTCCCTCCCCTACTCCAAGTTCTCCCCACTGCCCCTCTCCCCCAGATTTACTGCACCTCTGTTTCCTTTCAGAAAAGGGCAAGCCTTCCAGGGATATCAACCAGACATGGCATAACAAGATGCAGTAAGACTAGACATAGACATCAAGGCTGGATGTGGCAATCCAGTAGGAAGAAAAGATTCCAAGAGCAGGCAAAAGACTCAGAGACTCCCCATTCCCACTGTTAGGGGTCTCACAAAACCCTAAGCTAAACAACCACAGCGTGTATGCAGAGGACCTAGCTCAGACCCATGTAAGCTCCCTTGATTGACAGTTCAGTCTCTGTGAGGCCCTATGAGACCTGCTTAGTCGATTCTGTAGGCCGTGTCCTCCTGGTGTCCTTGACCTCTCTGGCTCCTGCAAGCTTTACTTCTTTCTCTTCTGCAGGATTTCCTGAGTTCTACCTAATGTTTGTTGATGAATTTCTGCATCTGTCCACATCAGTTGCTGGATGAGGCCTCTCTGATGATGATCTATGAGTATTACGAATCATTCCACAGACTTCTTTTTGCCAGTCGTGTTTGGTTCTATCATGGGTCTCTGGGCTATCCAGATTCTGGTTCCTGACCATACAGGCAGTGTTGGGCATGGGCTCCCTCTTGTATCATAGGCCTCAAGTTAGACTCATTGGTTGGCCACTCCCATGAGTTATGTGCCACCATTATCCCAGCACATCTTGAAAGCAGGAAAACTTGTAGGTCAAAGGTTTTGTGGCTAAGTTGATGTCTCAGTCCCATCACTGGGAGCCTTGCCTAGTTACAGAAGATGGCCGGTGCAGGCTCCATATCCTCCGTTGCCAGGAGTCCTCACTACACTCACCCTCATAGGAGCTCCAATTGCACTAGGTTTCTACACTGCCCTCAAAATTCTTCCCACCACACATCCAATCATCTTCTCCTATACTCTTTCCCTCCATCCCTTTCCCTGCCTGATTTCTCTTGTTTCCATACTCACTCAAGCTCACCCCACTTGCAAAATGTATTCTATTTCCCCTTTCCAGAGAGATCCAGGCATCCCCAGCTTGAGCCCTCCTTGTTACTTGCCTTGTTACTTTCTGTAGATTATAGCATGATCATTCTTTACTTAAGAGTTAATGATGTCCACTTGTAAATAAGTACATACCATGTTTGTCTTTCTGGATCTGGGGTGATTTTTATTCTAGTTCCATCCATTTGCCTGCAAATTTCATGATGCCATTTCTTTTTCTTTCTTTTTTCTTTTTTTATAGCAGCTGAGTATTACTCCATTGTGTAAATGTACAACATTTTCTTTATTCATTCTTTTGTTGAGTTGTTTCTAGTTTCTGGCTATTATGAATAAAGCTGCTATGGACATAAACCTTTTAAAACATATTTCTATCTCTAACTTCCCTACTCAATATTTATCCCAAATATTGGTTACATGTTATATGTGTACTATTACTTTTAAGCCACATAGAATACCTTTCTAAATTTGAAAATAGATTATTTTCTCATATGATATTTCCTGATTAGAGTTTTTCTTCCCTCTACTCCTCCCAGTTCCTCCCCACCTTCTCTCCCCTCTAGACCTACCCCCTTCTATCTCCCATTAGAAAAGAACAGGTTTCCAAGAGACAGCAACAAAACATACCATAATAAAATATAATACGATAAAACAAAAACAATCACATAAAAGTTGGACAAGGCTCTCTCTTCCAGCCTAGCAAGATGGCTGTTCAAAACACAGATGAGGTTATGATCTATGAGATTATAAAAGTTTATTTTTGTGTGTATGTGTCTCTCACTGTGTGTATGTATGTACACAAATACATATATAAAATGTATGTATGTATAAAAGATGTGTGTGTGTTTGTGTGTGTGTGTCTGTGCATGTGTTTGCACACACTTGTGAACTCCAGAATAGGGTTTTGAATCCTCTTGTTTTGGAGTTACAGATGTTTGTGAGCTGTCCTACACGGGTACCTGGAACTGAGCATTAGTTCCCTGGAAGACCAGTAAGTGCTTTTAGTACTGAGTCATATCACCAACCCCTGTATGAATTTTTGGAGACAAAGTCTCAACTATATAATCTGGGCTGTCCTTGAACCCTTGATGGTCTTATGTGATTATCCTAAGTTCTGGATATTCTCTGTCATGTCAGATGTGAAAGTTTTATTTGAAGTAATACTAAATGAAAAATGCAGAAAACATTAATAGGCACAATTATGTAACAATATGTGAAAACGTATGATATTAATAAGACCATATTCAAAATGGTTATTAGAGCTTCTGGCATAGAGAATTTCAAATGGTAATTAAAATAACATATTTAGAAAAGAAAGAGTCAGTTATAGCGAATTGCTTTTCTGATATTCACCATGGTACTTTGGGCTTAGGAAAAGGTCTCAAGGCTATTTCTAGATATGGTAAATTCATTTTCTCCCACATTTTCCTAAGCTGGCTTGACACTTTTCTGTGTTCAGGATGTACATGTTAGGCTCTCGGTTGGTAAGAGTTTGGTTCAGCATTCTTGTCATCTTCAGCTAAAAATGAATAGAACTATTTAATGGCAATCTTGGCAAGAAGCCCAGGAATCAAGTGAGAGCAGTGTAAGCAGCACCAAGGAGAGTCGTGTGGTTAAAAATGAAGTCCAGACCAAAGCACGGGGAATCAAAGTCAGCACTGGCAGATATATTCACCATGTACTGGGACTACCATTTTCCTATACAACAAAACCTCAACCATATTTGATATAAATCCAGTGGGCTCTCCCAGATTCAGCAGGTGTAACTAGAGTCAGGTCTGACTTATCGGAATTGGCGGTGACAGCCAGTTTGGCAGGTGTCTGAAACCCACAAATTATCTGGAATACAGAGGATGATACTCTCCACTGCTGCTTAGCTTCATTTCCTGCTACTGTGTTAGCATGGCCTTACAAAAGCAAACTAATGGAGACACAATTCCAGGTTACAATCCATCATTGTGGGGAAGTCAAGGAAGCAGCGAGTTGAAGCAGCTGGTTCACATTATATTCATAATCAAGAGCAGACAGCAATAAATCAAGTGCACAACTAGCTTTCCTTAGAGAGTGGCCGAGGTAGTGAGAAACTGAAGGCTCTATCATGCAGCTACGAGTGAGAGCCCCTCCATCCATCTCAGGTAACTACATTCCTGGTCATAGCAGTAGTCTGCTTAGAGATGCTGAGTCTAAACCTAGTGATTTAGTTATGTGTGCTGTTGGAGCTGCTAAGTGTTCTGCTCATTTCTTACGAATCAACAGATAATAGTTAATACAGTGGCCCCATGGTATTTGATTATAATTCAAAACTATCTGGAACTTTTGCCTAGTACTAGGGAACTGGCCGTATGGAATATACATATATCAGAATGCTTATCCCCAAACAGCTGGTTTGGGGCTTTGCTGGGGCAACCAAAGAGAACAATGAATAGCTAGTGCTCAGTGTTTTATGTACACTGATAAGTGTCTAGTTCCTTTGTCGTCATGGGTAAACATCCCAACCACTGGGTCCTCTAGTACCAGGTACGGTTCATTTTTTTAAAAAAGTTATATGAAGTATTGTGGTTGGATTGGAGAGTACAGAGCAAGTGTTACTGAGCACAAACAGTAAGCCTACAACTAGTTACTACTACTAAGAAACCTAGGGACAGCAAATATGGACGCAAAACTGAGACAAAGGACAAGAATGCCAGTGGGAGGACCAGCTACTAGTGTGAGGGTCAGTGGAGGCCTTCAATGCATGTAGGTAACATTTGATGGCACATACCAATAGTAACGCTCTTTTATGTGGCTCAAGATTTTGTTATTCTGTTAGATCCACTTAAACTACGACAGTTTGCAGAATATAACAGCCTTTCTTCTTAAATAAAGTTTTATTTTTATTTTATTTGTATGGATGTTTTTCCCACACGAATGTCTGTGCAGCAAATAGGTGCAGTACCTGTATAGGCCAGAAGAGGACAGTAGATCCCCTGGAATAAGAGTTACATATGCTTGTAAATGTGTAGATTCTGGGATTTGAGCCTATATCCTCTGGAAAAGCAGCCAGTGCTCTTAACCACTGAGCCAACTCTTCAGCCCCAAGTTTTTTTTTTTTAAATGGCCAGAATTGGACTCAGAGTTGATAACCTATTTCTACTATTTTCTCTCTTTCAAATATTGTTCATCCAAGGGACAAAATTATGAGGGGTAAGAATCCATGATAGGGCATTCATTGGTGGTATTATCTCCTGTAATCTTAGAAGGATAGCTAGAGTAGCCTTGGCTCTGGCAGCTGTTGAGACTCTGACAGTCACCCCTTCCTGGAAAGCTTATATCTGGATACGGTGAGCATCTCTAGAGAGCTGAGCAGCTGGTGCAGAAATTCGTGTTCAAGTGTCTGCTAATTCCATCGCCTGAATGTTGCATGGCGCTCTCAGCAGAATGACATTTCACAGCTTTCAGCTGCTATAAATCACTGACCTCAAGAGCCTCAGTGTTCAGTACCTAATCCATCAGGCTATCCAGGCACTTGAAGCAGTTTAAGACTTTGAATAGAAATAGACCTAAAGACATGCTGTCCCCCAAAGCCATTCCATTCCAAAATGATTAAATGTCTGTGCTCCCAGAGGTGTCTTGTGATAGTTTAGAAGACTGGCATGAATATACCCAGACAATTTTTTTGTATGTGTGTTCAGGCAGCAAAATCCTGATGGAAATGAATATAGGCCATTGTAACTTTCCCAGGCTATCATTCAGATGTAATATCTTTGTTTTAGTTGAGCTGCTATTTGGGCTTTGTTTTCTCCAGAGGAGGGATTTGATGCTCTGAGGTCAAAAGCTCATATTTGAAAATAACCATACTTTGTGGTTTTGCCTACTTTACAGAGTAAAGTAAGAGAAGGGAGAGCTTCTTTAGCTCATTGAGTGCTTGCTTCCTTTCCTAGCTATGTGCCCCAGGGACATTGTCTGCTAGAAAACAGCCCCCTATTCCTTCTGGTGCAAAAGAATGTTGTGGTCAATATCTGAAATAAAAATGATTTTGTAGGTTGTTCCTAGGGCTAAAGTTCAGGTAATTAGTAGCTAAATGGGTTTGCACAGTCAGTGTACCATTTCATGTGGCATGGCAAAGATGGCTTAATTAATCATCAGGAAGTCAACATTCCCCCATTTCTAGAGAGTTGTCCCTGGGAGCAAATTCTGAGCTCTACTTACATCTAATGTGACTTACCAGTGGGATGTGAACTTTAGTGATTTATATCATTTTTATGAGCATAGTGATCTTGAAATTATGTCAAAGATACAAGATCCAAAAACTGTAAAGAACCTGAGTTCCTTTCATCACCACCTAAAAAGTAACCTGCTGACCAGGAATACCCGGGTAGTACTGTTAGAAGAGTAACAAATACTAGACTTATGTGTTAAAGCAGCTAGCATTACCCTAACAAACATATGTGGGATTTTAAGATTCTTGAATAGAATGTGCTTTATAAGTTTACAATTGGACAGGCCAAATTTTTGGCTAACCTTAGATTTAACTGAATGACAATAGCTGAAAGGCGTGCAAAATTCCATCCGGAATACTTTAGTGCTACCTTCTCACCCTGGTTTATTGGTCCATTTGACAAAATCATGTTGAGAGCTTATAAAGTATCAGGTACCTTGGTAAGCTCTGGTAACACAACAATGGGAAAACCAGACATAGTTTCAAAACCTGTAGGGGCGAGTTAATGACTTCCTTAACTCAGATAACAGAACTGGATCTGTAAGGAGACTAGAGAGGCAGGGATGGATTAAAATTGCGACTGTAAGGCTAGTCCTTAGACAATAAGTCTCCAGGGAATTTCTGCAAATAGTCATTTCTGGTTCTGTCCTTATCAAACACAAATAAGGAGGGCTAGTATAGAGTGTGAGCTACTTCATTTAAAATAAGATTTTTCCAGTGACCTCTTGAGCACAATTCCTTTTGGGAAGGATGGGTGGGGGAGATGAGTGAGATTTAGATTCAGAAGGTGAAGGTGAGAAATCTTTAGTGATGGTTACTTGAAAATTATAGTCAAAGGTGAGGAAATGATTAGTATTTAAAATAATGTAGACATTTGAAGAATGAACATTTAATCTGGCAGGCTGTTATGTACTTGAAGTAAGCAGTGCAGGAAAAGAAACAGACTTTTCTCGAGGTTTATCTTTATACTTAATGAGTTTGAAGTGCCCATTAACTACCTAGTAGAGATATACTATAGTTATGCCTCAGTATCTAGAGGGGTTTCATTTTAGGAGGCTCCAAGAATACTAAAATCTAGAGACACTCATATCCCTTAGGTAAATGACAAGGCATTTGCATGTAACCCATGCATATTATTCTATATATTTTAAATCTTTTCTAGATTACATAAACCATCTAACACACTGTAAATACTGCACTGTAGCTGTTGTAACTTATTTAGAAAATGAGAAGAAAAACATGCCTGTATATGTTCAGTACAGATATTTAAAAAAAAAAAAACCTCTTTCAATCTTTAAGTTGCTGACAGAAGCAGAAGCCACAGACGAGACAAGGAGCTGACTGAGTATTTGTCTGTGTGACTGAAGTCGAGAGTGAGAGGGGTGAAGGATGGGAGATCAGCAGAATTGGATGTGGCTGTTAGGTACAAGATGAGACAAATTCAAGCAACTTATACTCAAATGATGTAAGGCTAATCTCAAGGAGTTCTGAGTAGTGGTGTTATTCCATCTCTCTACTGTGTACACATCATTTTGGGATGTAAAGGAGTGTATGCAAGATGGGAAGTATTCAGTAAAAATATCTATCTGCCTATCTATCTATCTATCTATCTATCTATCTATCTATCTATCTATCTATCTATCTATCTCTGACTTTTTAAACTGAGCCAGAAAAGTAGCACTTTTTCCTATGACTTTTTTCATGGTCAGTTTTTCCTCCTAATTCTTGTCTGTACCACCACACTTCCATTATGACTGACCTTCCAACTTCTGGTAGTTTTTCCCCTTTAAAAATATATGTATTCATCGTCATACATTTTAATGATCTCTTCTGGATTTTTTCTCAACTTATTAGATGTAGCTTCTCATCTAACTCTCAGCTTTTGACTTTCCTTTGAGTGTGGTATCTTTTGATGTTTAGGGCAAGAAGATTTTCTGGAATCCCATAAGGGAGATGGAGTTGCATAGAGTCGATGCATGGAAAAACTACTATTTTGACCTGTTTCATATTCATTTCAAGGTCCTCAATTATGCTGAAGATTTGTGAAACCAAAAAATGATCAGATTTTTTATCTTTTCAGATTGCTACTCCTTTCTGTTATGTAGGCAAAAAAAATTCCCCCAAACATGTAGTTTTGTTTTCATGTCACTGAATTCACAAAACTATGGAAAAATATGGTCAGATGGAAATCAATTGAGACATCTCCAAACACAAAAACAATTTTATGATTTCCTAGGTCCATGTCCAAATTAGAAAATTTCTCATTTGGCTTCACATTCAGCTAAAATATACCTCAGATATCAACACTTGAATATTGGAACTGATATAAATTTTCTATATCCAGAACTTTAAAAATCCACCTTGTATCCACTGGAAAGCATACAGACAGAATGTGAGATCCAACAGTTATTTAATTTAAAGGCCATATTATACTCAGGGAGCTAGAAGCTATATTTTCCTGAAGGCTTATTTTATATTAGGTATTTTCCTATGAGCTATTATTTTTTAACCCTCATAACAGTCTTGTTACCTCAGACTAGATGACAAAAATGTAGACTCATAGAGGCAAGCAAATATGTACATCTATTCCAGTCTCCAGTCTTCAAGCCATGTGTGTTTTCTATGTCAATGCCTTCAAATTCAATCTTCTGAAATTCAGCCTCCACAATAGTGTCTGGGTTTGGTGACTATATGTGGGATGAAATTCAGCCTCCACCTCTACTATCTTACTTTTTTCTCTTTTGACCATTTTGAAAAGATATCTTGAAAACTCTGTGAGTGTGTGTGTGAGTGTGTGTATGGGGGGGGGGAACAGAGACAGAGATACACAGATAGACAAAGACACACAGAGACAATTATTCATCCAGGTACCATTTTGAAGCAATTTATGTACTGCTTATGTACTGCATACCATTCTTTGGAAATATTACAAATTTTCATCAATGAGACAGTAAAGGGAAGGCAGGTAAGTGCTTGAATTATACTGTAATGTCATTAGCCTTCACAAAGCATCAAATTAAACACTTAAAAATCAATACTTAGAAAAATACCAGATACATATAGTCTACAAAAGTATACTTGTGAATCTACAAAACCACTAGACTGATGATGACAACATTTAATTTGTGGGAAATGAGAAAATAAATACACATTTGCATTTGTAATGTCACTGGGTCCCATATAGCCCAGGCTGGCAACAAACTCCTAACTGAGGATGACCTGGAACTCATCTCCCAAGTGCTAGGATTATAGGCCTGTACTAACACATCTGGGCTGTAATCGAAAATTTATTTTTATTTGTTCATTTTAATTTTTCAAAAGTTAAGTTTTATTTAACTTTATGTATGTGAGTGTTTTGTCTGTTTGTATGTCTGTGCAGTTGATGTATGCATTGTGCCCAAGGAGACCAGAAGATGACAGTGAAACTGGAAGATACAGGTCGTTGCGAACCCCCTGTAGGTAATCAAACTTTGGTCCTCTGCAAGAGCAGAAAGTGATCTTAACCATTGAGACATTTTCCAGCCCCATGTATCCCAAAATTTTAAACATTATGGAAATATTTACAGAGTACAGTGAAATTAATAGATGTTGCCAAGGAAGAGAATCGATTATTTACATCAGGTCCATATTATAGTTCAAGCTAATTATTCCAGGTCTCAAGATTATTCATGAAAATGCAAGCATGGTAAAGTAGTATCAAACAATTTCAATAGTGTGAATGATTAGCAACATGTTCTTGAGACTAGCACACACTGATGCCCAAGGTATCCTTCCATGACTAATCTCTGATCTCAATCTGTTTTCTGAGGGTCCTTGTTGAAGAAATCCAAAATGCTAGCAGCAAGATATAATCTCATTAGGATTCTACTTGTACCTTTTTCTTGGCTTTGGGTATCTAGTTATCACTTTTGCTCTCAAAATTCAAGATGTACAGGCAAATGTCTCCCATTGCACTGCCACTTGAATTCTGTTTAGAATCTCATTTCCTGTACAGCACATTAATACCATGACCTACGTGCCTTAATTTATCTTGCTGTGTGATGAGACATCTGTGATCTGGAAACACCTAATGAGCACAGCATTACATCTCAGAATACAATAAGCCACGGCTCAGTTAACTGGGCAGTGTCAGCCTGGCAAGAGCCAGGACTTGGAAATAGACTCAAATACTGGCTTGAACAAGCAAGAGCTCACAACCATACAATAGATCCAGTTGAGAGAGAAACAAATGCAGGTAATAGGCCAAAGTTATGGTAAAAGAAAATTATTAACCATAGAGACAGATGATGAATCTCTAATATGCGGCATCAGTAAAGACTTATTTTTTCTGATCTTAACTCCCATGTCTGAGTCATTTCGATATCTGAAATCCTATGACCACTTTAAAGTCAACATCTTCCAGTTTTTTCTTGTGATATACATATACCAAATCTGATTCCCTTCAATTATCTTCTGTATTAGGGGAAGTCATCATAATCTTCCCACTTACTCCAATAAGAAAACTGGTGGTGGTAGCTGAGTTACTATTGGTCACACTCCTCTTCCATGGATATTAAATCCATCACTAATTCCTTATAATTTTTCCTTTTAGATGACCTTCCAAATATTTTTCTTTCTATCATTACAGATGTCCCTCTAGATACAAATGCCAAACATTTGTCACCTGGATATCTACAATAGTCACCTAAATGACTTCTCTGTCTCCATGTTTGCCTCCTATTTCCCTACAACTATGACTTCACCACATTCCTCTTTCCCCTCACATGAAGATCCTACAGTAGCTTTCATTGTCTTTTAGACAAAGATAACTGCTTCCTTGTTCTGAAAGGGCCAACCTTGGTCTGCCTCAACACATGCCAGCATTTTTAGCATTGCATGATAGCTCTTTTTTCCTCTACTGAGTGCTAGTATGACATGTGTTGCCCAGGTTTCAGTAAATGAGGGTACAGCTCTAGATTAATTAAATTTCAATTAAGCATTCTATGAAACAGAGCACAAGATGACTTGCAAGTCGACCCAGAAATCTCTCATCTTGAGATGATTGATGAAAATAATGAGATGTGATACTGACTAATGCCGGGTTGCCAATTTTATTAAATTGCTTGTCATGAAATAATGATTACTAGGAGTCAATTAACAATGTTTAGTGCTGTACAGTCATATTAGACTTTTATCTTTTTACCCTTCATACTATATATGCAGGTGAAACATATAGGGCAGATGTAGTTGAGCATGTATAGCTAACTGTGTTACAGATCAGCAGATTCAACCAACTTCTCGTCAAAATATCTGAGAGGAAGATGTCTGTGATTATTCTGTACAGACTTTTATTCTTGTTATTATTCCACAAACTTACAGTTAAAATAATTTGCGTAGCATTAAGCTTATGTATTTTTAGTAGACCAGAGATGATTTAAAGTCTTATATATAAGGGACTAGAGCACCCTTGGATTTCTCTATCTGCAGAGGAGTCTTGGAACCACTCCTTCATAGATACAAAAGGGGAATCAATAGTTTTCTTCCACACTTTTAGAAAAAAAAAAACCACTGAGAGAAAACGTCATAATGTGAGCATCACATAGCAAAGTCACATAGCAAATTTACATAGCAAAGAGCCACCTCACTTGCAAAGCATGAGAATTAAGACTAGATATAAGATTAGGAGTAGTAGATACTATTAAGGAAGTCTTCACGGTGTGCCAGACATCGAGCTTTTCTGAGTATTTACCTATCCTTTCAGTCATTCCAACAACTCAGTTCTACCATATTTTAAGAATAAAACAATGTAAGCTTTGAGACGTTTATGTTTATATGGCTCTGGTAAACCTAACCTTAATTGTTCATGTGTCTTGAGAATCCTTCCCTTGCTTTTAGCAGGTCCCTTAAGATACAAGCTACTCTGACATTCTCTGTCTTTCCAATGTTCTCCTAATTCCATTCACTTTGCCTCTTGTTAATACCTTGCAGAATATCAGAGGTGTGGGAGTTAGAGATAGAGATATATATAGAGAATATCACTGAACATTTAGAGTAGAATAATACTTGTGGAGAAATTTACCTTAAACTTGCCTAGAAGTTAGTGAGTACTGGGAATGTCAGAGAGCGGGTAGCACTGAATCAGCTACCAAACTGGAAAATATTCTAAAAATCAGAGCTTGCAATGCATAAGAATTCTTAGACAGATGAAATAATTGTGTGCTGTAAAACTACCAAGATGTAGATTCCTTAGCTCATCATTCTTTTGATTCCTTTCCTGGTCACCCTAGCTCAGTAACTGTACAGAGGATCAATCATTCTTCGACATACTTACCTGATAATAGAATGGCCAGTTTAAAGTGAAAACTTGAGCTCAGATCTTTCAAGCCTATAAAAACCAAACCAAACCAAACCAAACCAAACCAAACCAAACCAAACCAAACCAAACCAAACCAAACCAAACCAAACCAAACCAAA
>NW_021604645.1:1641566-1657082 GCF_004785775.1 Grammomys surdaster | reverse complement strand
AACCAAACCAAACCAAACCAAACCAAACCAAACCAAACCAAACCAAAAAACAGATCAGGAAAATGTCACAGAGCTCTTAAGCCCTAGCTTTGGGAATAGCATAATATTGTTAATGTTCAGGTCCTCCCTCTGCAAACAACATTTGTTTGTTTAAAAAATGGGCATGGTACTATTAATCCCAAAGCGCTATTGTGAAGATTAAAAACTATAATGCACAGAGACACAGTGTAACTAGCATTGAACATGTGCTCCATAAAATGGCAGCTGTTGTCATTGAACCTCTCCCTCCCTCTTTTCATTTGTCAATGGCATGCGTATTTGTGGCACTATATTTTTGGGGAGTTGCCTTTCTTATTTATTTTGGTTTTAAATCGTTATTTGGTACTGGAAAGATCTGGGACCATTAGCTAAGCAAAACGTCCTATAAAATTGGTTGGGATTGTAGATTCCATGACACAAGAAGTTTGTAACAGACCACTGACTTTCCAGTGTAGGTAGGAGAACTTGCTTCTCTTGCATAGGGCCTGGGTTTGGTTCCCAGCACCAACAATTATTTGTCCCTTCAGTTTCTGTGGACACAATGTCCTCATTTGACCTCCATAGGCACACATGTGGTACACATACACACATGTAGGCAAAACACACACACACAATAAAAAGTCTTAAAATTAAATAAAACAATCCATTACTATGTGTGTATGATGTATGTAATGGGGAGGAGCATGTGCAGGTAGAGGATGACGTTGAGGAGTCTTTTCACCTTTTGTCTTTGTATACGTCCCAGGGAACAAACTCAGGTCATCAGGCTTTTGAACAAGTCCTGCTGAGCCATCTTGCTGACCTTTTTGTTTGTTTGTTTTATCATTGAAATATTTACCTTACCCACTGAAGGAACCTAAGGGCACATGCACCACTGAAGAGCCTCGTGACTGTGGAGAGAAGGTACAACAGGATGTTTAAAAGCATGGGTTCTAGGGCTAGGTCGCATGGATTTAAACAGTGACTGACTTTCTACCTAAGAAGTTACCACATTGAGCCTGTTTTCTTATTTATAAAATGGACATAATAGTACTGTCTAATGTTAGGATTCAATGGCTTCAAATGTATAAAATGTTCAGAACAGTGCCTGGTACTTTTAATTTTGACCCTGATGAAAAGTATTGGATGATCAGAATTTATAGAAGGGAGATAGATGGGAAGGGGGAAATTCTATAAACAGTGCCTAAGACCTAGTCCTGATACCTAAGGAATATTCTGAATAATCTCCTGAATGAATCACGAATGCATTTTGGCATTGTGTAAATAATGTGATTCAGATCACATTATTTTTAAAAAAATGTATATATATATACACATATATATATGTATATATATATACATATACATATACATATACATACACACACACATGCATTGTCTGTGTGTATGTGTGTGTGTTTATGTGTTGTATCCATGCAAATAAGAAGAGACTGTTGGATCCCCTGGAATTAAAGAAACAGTCATCTGTAGGCCTCCATGTGGGTGCTTGGAACTGAACTGAGGTCTTCTGCAAGAGCAAAAATCACTCTTAACTGCTGGGCCATCTCACCAGCCCTGTGTGTCTTCTTATTTTAATTTCTGTCTGTTTTCTAGGAATCTGTTTTATCATCTTTAAAATGAGAGACCAAAACTCAACAGCCTTAAGATCCTTTTCTGATCTCAATGTGGTCAACACAAAAGCTAATGTTTATTGCTTACTGTGTGTTAGACAATGCAAACACTGTGTAATTATTAAAATAGCACCACAGTCCTGATGCCAGGGAGATAGATGCTCCCCTTACCACTTAATCACTGGTTCTTAACTTTCCTAACGCTCTGACATGTAGTTGGAATGTTGGTTTCTTAAAAAACCTGGTTATGTTATGTGAATGTAGTCTAGTTTTAATCCCAGGTGTGGGATATGGGGCTGCTTCAGATTGTCCACAGCAGCTGAGTATGATTTATCTTGTGTTCTTGCAGGGGTGTAATTTTGCCAGCTGAAGATAGTTTACATTTGGAATTCTGAGGATTCTTGAGAGAGTATAAAAATGCCAAAGCCCAGGTAGAGAAAGGAGGCTTCTGCTTCCCCTGCTGCTGGTGGTCGCTGTTGTTACAGCTTGTCAAGTGGTCATGAGCAAAGAAACAAGAAAAGGAAGAAGAGAAAGAAGAGGAAGTTGGAGATATCCTGATGATGAAGATTGGACTTGCCTCAAGGAACTCAGTTCCCCAAATCAGCAGAAAGTAGTCTAATGAGGTCTAATGAGATTAACGCTCCCTTTCCCCTTTAACCCTCTTTCTCTCCTACCTAGTGTTTGGGATTGGAAGGGATTGGGAGCAGAGAAGGGTGGTAGGAAAAAAGAACCCAATAAATTATGGTTACAGTGATCTTTTAATACAGTTCCTTATGTTATGGTGACCTACAATCATAAAATTATTTTCGTTGCTACTCCATAATTATAGTTTTGCTATTGTTATGAGTCATAATGTAAATATTTTTGAAGATAGAAGTTTGCCAGAAGGGTCATGATCCACAGGTTGAGAATGCAGTGATAACATAGTGACATTGACAGATAAGGTCACTGTGTTATATCCAAGGCCAATAAATCACAGACACATGCTTGTAGTGCCACACGGAGGAGATAAAGCACAGGATTTGTGTGTGAGTTATATTCATTAGCAAAGTCATGGCAGAATGCATACAGTCCCCAGAAATCTCATTATATCTCTTCACAGTCAGGCTGAGATATTCTGTAAGCACTGTGTGTAGTCTAATTATCAGCGAGGGTAGGCATTGCCCAAGTTAATGCATGGGATTTAGGACAGAGAGTACTCCAAGAAGAGTGAACTCTGACACAAACAGGCTTCACATGTGTATAGATACTCTAAGAGGTACTGAGAAACATCCCTAATAAGGGATCTCCCATAGCAGGGACACACAATGAATCAAACATGTTGAGGGCTAGGATCTGCATATCAAAGATCATAGGAACAGCTTTGTTTACCAGGAATAGTGATGGTAGCCAAAAGTCTTTACTCTTTGAAGATGGGCTCAGTGCAGTTGAGTCCCTTTCTACTAAACTACCTAAAATGAGAGGGAAATGAATCCATATGGTCATTTGCTTCCTGTCAAGGATTCCTGACAGAATTGGAATCAAACTGTGCTGTTATTTCAACTTGACACAAGCTAGAGTCACCAGAAAGGAGGGAGCATCAAGCGAGAAAATATGTCTATAAGATCGGGCTGTAGGCAAGCATGTAGGGCATTTTATCAGTTAGTGATCAATATGATCACTAACTCACTGTGAGTGCCCAGCTCACTGTGAGTGGTGTCATCCCTGGGTTGGTAGTCCTGGGTTGTATAAGAAAGCAGGCTGAACAAGCCATGAGGGGAGGAGAAAGCCAGTAAGCAGCATCCCTCCTCGGCCTCCGAATCAGCTCCTGCCTCCAGGTTCCTGCGCTGTTTGAGTTCCTGTCCTGACTTCTTTTGATGATAAACTATGATGTGGAAGTATAAGTTGAATAAACCCTTTCTTCTCCAACTTGCTTTTGGTCACAGTATCTCATCATAGCAATAGTAATCTAACTAAGACAAAACTCAAGCTGTGTGATGCTAAAGCATAGCTTCTTAACCAAAGACCTAGGAAGTGCAAATTTTCATCCCACTGCTAAGATTATTTGATATTCTTACTGTAACATAGGAAAGGCAAGTTAGCTTTTTAGTATTTTCTTTGCTATATGAATTCCTCATAATTGCTAGGTAGACACTCCACTATTAAACTACATCTTAAGATCTCTTTTTACATTTTTTCCTTTTAACACAAGGGCTTCCTAAGTTGTTCAGGCTGTCCTCAAGATTGTGATCTTCCTGTCCCCACCTCCCTAATATTTGGTGTTACAGCTGTGTACCACCATAACATGGTACAAGTTAACTTTGATTCAATGGAACCTGAAATTGAATCCTGGCTATCTACTTAAATGTGACCTTTTGGTTAAATGACATAATCTCTCTTAGAATTTGAATGAGGAAAACAACCCTTCCTACTGCTATCCAATTCTGCAATGTTGAAATAATTAATATAAAGCTCATAGCTTTGTATCTGACATATAAGAAGTTGTCCATGAAGGCTGGCTGCTGTTATCTTTTGTGATGCTGTTTCTATTACTGGCTTTCTTTCTCAAAATGCTCAATTCTGAGATAATCCACAAGATGTCCCCCCTCTCAATAGAAAGTTCTATAGCATGGCTATGTGTATAAATATGTATGTCTAAAGAGATAGTTCTTGAAAAGTGACTTTCATGTCTGTGTTTGCCTGTGCAAAAGCATATATTGAACCATGTGCCCAGGAGGAAATCATAGTTGGCATTGGAACTGATGGACATATGGCTCACAAGGCAGTTCTAAGGCTAGTGAGTTATTTTCCAGTCTGAGTGTGGGTAATGACTACATCCCTGCAGTACATCCTAAACATGGCAGAGTTGAGATTACTGTCCATCCTCAAGTCTCAAGGGAAGTGTACAGCTCTTGAAGAGTATGAATGTGTGTGCACACATGTGTATATTCCCATGTTCATAACAGGGACAGTCTTCTTCTCCTAGGATTTCCCTCAAACATGCAGAGATTGTTTAATTTCTTGTTATTCAATTAATTTGACTTTTGGTAGGTTCTTGTAACACAATATGACTCCAGTAATATACTCTACAGTTTCGTATAGAACAGTTAATACCAGACCTAGAATAATCACACATATTCAGGCTGACAGAACAATAAGAAATCAAGTGCAGAGGCTACATTTGCAGGAGAGGAAATATAGCTATTGAATCATTTAATTTTTAGCCAATTGAAAAACTGTTTCCTCTTGGTCAACACAGGGAAGAAGAAAACAGAACAGCTGTTTCTGATTCATTTCCCCGCCCCATTCAACTCATTTGCATACCTAGTAAAGGGCCTAGAGGCTGGTAAATATTTTGCCCATTAGTTTATTGTACACAGGTTTGTGTCTTTTAAGGATAGTTTTCTTTGTTGTTTCTGAATGAAGGATGAGAGCATCTCAGCTGCTATTCTTGCATTTCATTGCTTTGTATATAGTAAGTACTTAATGGGTAGAAGTACAATTTTATTTTTAAAATTAGGAAGATATTTTGCACTGTACTCTGGACTCAAGTTAATTGCCACAGAGAAAAAGTGATAGTGCAACAGATATTGCATGGTTTAAAAAAATTTGTTTCCTATATGTCATATAGATAAATAAAATCATGAATGCTTGTGTGACATAAAAATGGAAGTAAAACTGTGTAGGGAGACAATGGTGTTTGAGGTGGAGGTGCATTATCAGCAGCAAAGGGTCTTTTTGGTGTTTCCTCCCAATATGTAGATATTTGAGGCAAAGTTCTTGCTGCTTCTTCTTGGGACAGTACAAGCTGGTTTGGGTTGAGACTGTTGAAATGTAGTTCTGTCTCAGAGTACTCTGAAATTGGAACTCAAACATACAAAAAGGATCTTCAGTGTCCAAACTTTGTCTTTAACTTAATGCTTTTCAGAGCAGATTCTGTAAGTCTTCACTGTCCATGGTGTGGGTATATACAGCTTCTTTCTGGACTATCACTTTCCCTCACACATACACAAGAGGAAATTCTGGAGACTCCAGTGAGTATTAGCCTTGTTTCTGGTCAGTCTTCCTCCTGGCTTATACATAACTGTGTTCTTGCCTTGCTTTACATGACAAGCAATGGTTTCTTCTTAGACAGTTCATACAAGAGGAAATAGTGCTCTTTGGTACCTCCTTCTCTTTTTATAGGGATATTGGCCCTATTAGATTAGAGTACGATTCTTTCAACTTCATGTAACATTAATTGCATTATTTAAAATTAATTTTAAAGTTTTTGTGTACGCACATATGCACACACACAGTTTGTGTTGAGCATATCACCTTTCTGTTTTGTTGCTGATACCCAACTTCAACCACTGTTGTCCCTCTAGACAACAAAACTTCTACTTTTATGTCACATGATTCTATGTGTCTATATAACATATAGGAGCCCAAAATGAAGGAAAACATGTGATATATGCCACACATCGCTTTTTCTTGGTGGCAACTAACTTGAGTCCAGAGTACACTGCAAAATATTCTCTGAATTTCAAAGATAGAATTATAGCTCCCACCCATTAATTGCTTGCTATATACCATCTGCTAAGATCTTGCTGCATAGTAACTGTTTTTACATGTATGACATTTCTAAGAGGAGAGTTACTGTTTCTGTCCTTATTTTATGAATGACAAATGGACTTGTCCACAGTCAAAGAGCCAAGTATATAGCAGTCTATGCTTTTGGTTACCATATTCTGTTCCTGGTCCAGGACACATTGGGCTCTGACCTCCAGACCTAGGGAAGTCTTTTTGCTATTAAAATATAGCTTTGCAACTTACAGGATTTATCATTTGGACCTTAGAGTTAGATAGCTTTCACTTAAAGGAATAGTTCTAACATTTGGTTTGGGAGCCAGTGGCTATGAGGTATCTATTTGGCTTCCGAGTGTAAGATCAGGGTTGTAAATGAGGATATTTAGTATGAGGTTTCACCCACATCACTAAGGACAAAGCTAAGTTGTGACTACATTTGAAGATAAGCTCTTTACAAAAGTAATGATTAAATGACGTCATTAGTGTGGTCCTGAGTTAATAGGATTAGTGTATTTATAAGAGACTGTAGAGAGATAGGTTATCCTCCCTTCTCCTTCCTGATCTCTTTCTTTTCCATATTTGCTCTTCTTGATTTCCATGAGCTCTTTGAGAAATTCAGGCCATTTCTGTTGTCAGAAAACTGGGGGAAGGTTTAGTCTTTGGTTCTTAATGATTTCATCTTTCCTGGGCCTCTAGCAGTGGCCTTCAGGTGCAGGTTCTTGTGGCCAATCTTTGGGACTAATGCATCCCTTTTAGCACAGAGGCTGCATAGCAGTGAGTAGGACAGTTTGACCTTTGGAACGTAGGCTGTGGAACTCATAGTTTAGACTATTGTTACATAAAGTGCAGGTGTATGGACAAGCAGTTCTGGCAGCATATGGATAGAAGTACAGAAACTTGGGTCTCACCATAAACTTTTGTAGTAGGAATTTGAACTTTAATAAGACTGTCAGTAATTTATATGCATGTTCAAGTTGGAGAAGTAGAAACTTAGGAATCTAGTGCTACCTTCTGTTTAGTGGACACTAGGAAAGGGAAATCAGATGCTATCATTACTTATCAGCTTTCTCTCCTCAGCAACACCCATTGCTATTTCAACATTGGAGTGACTGGCCTGATTTTTTTTAATCTCTTGCTCTTTTCTGATTGTAGTAGACCTTAATAAATACGACTCATAGCCAGTCTCGCAGTAGTCATGGTGATGGACAGATCTTTAGCTCTGGACCTCAGAATGAATCATTTGACGTTTTTGGCATGCCTATCTACCCTTCTACTTCTAGTTTACGTCTTCTAATGAGAAAGTTCCTATTGGCTGAGCTGAGCACCAAAAGAATATTAAGAAGTAGATGGCTTTGGGGGCATTTTCAGAAATAAGATCAAAACAGCTTGGATTTGATATTTTTCCGTGGGGCCTGAAGAGCTGGCTCAGCAGCAGTCAAGAGCCCTGTCATTTCTTCCAGAATACCTGGATTTGGTTCCTGTCACCCACATGGTAGCTCACAAATATCTGTTACTTTAGCTCCAGTTAATCTAATGCCCTCTTCTGGCCTCTGTGGGCACTAGGGACACATGTGATGCATGGAAATACATGCAGGCAAAACACCCACCCACATAAAACTAAATAAATACATACTTAACTTTAAATTTTTGTTGTAGCTAATTCCCACAGCATATGAAAATTCAACAATATTGTGTATGAATCACTCCTATGGAAAATTTCAGCAAAACTCTCAGAAAAAATTATTTTTTGGAGTTGCATGTAGTTTTAGACAGCATACTTTGTTTTGAAAGTGTTTTCTTATTGTTTTTTTTTCCCTAGGCTAAAAGTAAAATGAGTTTACATTCTGTGAACACTCATCTGGAAACAGAGGGAATTCACAGGCAGGAGCAGAGGCATGGTGAAGTTTTCCGGAGATTAAAATTTTCCTTCTAGATAATCTGAGACATGCTGTGGTCCAGCCTCCCAGGGTGAGAGTACATAGATAATTAAAACACAGGTTTGACTTCCCTGTGCTTTTCTCCATCTTGCTGCCTCCCAGGTTTCCTTGGTAAATTCAAGACCAACTTTCTTATCACTGATTATCAGTGATTCTTGCCAAGGCTTACAGGATCCCAGTATTGGGGAAGCTGAAGAAAGACTCCTGCTTTTCTCTTCTTTCCAAGTCTTGTTTGATTTCCATTACTGCACGAATGTCACCACCCTGCTGCAAACACAAGTCTTCTGCATGTGTTTTCATTACCTTGTCAAAGGCCAAGCAGGAGGAGGTGGAGCAGTGGTGCTACTCCTCCACTGTTATTTCTGCTTCCCTTACTTGTCACATCTGTCATTTTCAGGAGCAATCATATCCATGAAAGCATTATTTTTAGCACTTTAATTATTTTGAATGTCTAAGGACACAATTAACATATCATCTTGGTCACACTGATGGGCTGCGAGGGATTTGGGTTTCTAGGGTGGCTTCCCAGAGCACTTGCGTGTGGCAGACTGAATGGGTAAACTCTGTGGGCTGTTAAGCCACTCCCCAGAGCAAACTTCCAACATTTATCTTAGTGTTCAAAAGCACTTTAAAGAATCAGATGCGGTGGTGTGTGTCTGTAATCCTAGCACCAAGGAGGCTGAGGCCAGGCATTGCTATGACTTTGGAGCCAGCCCGGCTTACATAGTGAACTCCAGACCAGCTTGGGATATACATACAAACTCTGTCTCAAAAACCAAAAAAAAAAAAAAAAAGCAAACAAATAAATCACACTCAAGCTAGGTATTTTGTGTGTTCCTGAGATCTCAATAGGCATAGGATTACTACAAGTTTGAGGCTAGTGTGGTCTACATAGCAAGGTCCAGGCCAGTCAGGGTTCCACAGCTAGTTCTTGTCTCAAAAAAAAAACCAAAAAACAAAAAAAACCCTCGTTTTAGTTTTTTCATGATATCCTATTGTTCATCATTCTTTTAGTCTCATTACCACAAACCCTGACTCTATTGAATTGTCCTTGCTAGGGGCTGTTGTTCTAATCTCAACTTCTGAAATAACAAAGAAATAACAGTGGTACCTAACCTTTATTGAGTGTTTACTCTGGCCAAGGTACTCTATAAATTCTCTAATTTAGTTCTCTTAAAAATCCTCTACATAAGTCATTGCTATCTTCATTTTACAGACAAGGAAACTTAAGAGCAGTAAGTTGCTTAAGGCCCCATAAGCAGCTTGTCTGCGACTGGGACTTTGGCCCTAATTTCAGCGTATGTGCTTTGTATTTAGTTTTTCTTTCTTTCTTTCTTTCTTTCTTTCTTTCTTTCTTTCTTTCTTTCTTTCTTTCTTTCTTTCTCTCTCTCTCTCTTTCTCTCTCTCTCTTTTCTTTTCTTTTCTTTTCTTTTCTTTTCTTTTCTTTTCTTTTCTTTTCTTTCTTTTCTTTTTGTTTTGTTTTTCGAGGCAGGGTTTTTCTGTGTAGCCCTGGCTATATTTGGTTTTTATTTTGGGTGGTTTTCTTTTTATATTTTGTCTTTTGATGAATCACAACTGTAAATAATTCCAAATGTACTGGGCGATGTTATGCTATATGTATGTAGTACAGGATGATTTTGTATATCTAATTAACATATCCATCAGTTTAAAAACTTTACTTTTAAATTCTTCTTTCCTGAGATTACACTATAACTACATCATCTCCCCCTTCCTTTTCTCCCTCCAACCCCTGTCATAGCTAGGATTACTATTGATCTGATGAAATACCATGACCAAAAGCAAGTTGGGGAGGAAAGGGTTTATTTTGCTTATACTTCCAGATTTATATGCTTCCATCACAGAGAGGAGTCAGGGAAGGAAGTCAAGCAGGGCAGAAACCTGGATGCAGGTTGATACAGAGGCAATTGGATGGGTGCTGCTTAGTTGCTTGTTCCTCATGGCTGCTCAGCCTGCTTTCTTATGGAACTAATAGCCCAGTTTAGTACCACACATTTTGGGCTGAGCCCTCCCACATCAATCATTCAATCACTAATTAAGAAAATGCCTTACAGGCTTGCCTGCATCCTGGTATTATGGAGGTATCTTTCAGTTAGGTTTCTTCCTCTCAGATGACTATAGCTTGTGTCAAGTTGACATATCCTTGCTCTATTTAAAATTCATGACCTATTTTTTCATTGTTATTACATGTACATGCAACATATATGTATACATATACACACACACACACACACACACACACACATATATATATATATATATCACACACACACGCACGCATGTGTGTGTGTACACCTGCATACCACACATGTGCCTGTGGGTATGTGGCTATACATGTGGAGGCTAGATGTCAATATTGGGTATATTCCATAATTGCTCCTCATTTTCTTTTTTGAGACAAGCTCTGTCACAAAACCAGGAACTCACTGATTTGGCTTGGCTGGCTGGCCAGGGAGCTCCAGGAATCTACATGTCTCATTTCTTCAGTGCTAGACAGTGATGCATGGCACCATGTACAGCTTTTTATGTGGGTGCCGGGAAACTGAGCTTAGGTCTTCATGCTTGAGAGGTGAACACTTTACTGACTGAGTCTTGTCCCCCTGCTTTTTTTTTTATACTAAAAGCATTTTAGTACAAAAATTATTTATTTCTCCTATCCAGTTGAACCTTTGTAACATTTGACCAATAGCCACTGTTCTATTCTGTTCTATGAGTTTGATTGTTTTAGATTCCACATATAAGTGAGAAAAAGCGGTTCGAATTTTTCTAGCTGTACTTGTACTTTCAAATGGCATGCTATACTGCTCTCAACTCAGACACTAATAGCTAATATTTACTGAGTGCCTACCTTCTCCCAGTACTGTGCTAAGTCCTTCATAGGTGTTAAGTTACTCACTTTATCCTCTTAATGACTCTATAACATAGATTTTATCACTACCCCTAAATTTCAGCAAAAGAGACTGTTGTACACAGATATTAAATAATATCCCTTGGTCACAATGTTAAGTATGGACAGGCAAAAGTAACCTTCAGACATAAAGCCGTCTTTAAACTCTTTATCCCTCTCATATATTGGCTTCTAGAGGTCTGTACAGGCAAGGTGATGGGTGTTGAATAGTGAAGTATTTCATTTTAGAGAGACACTGAGGAAGAACAGATAACCACTATTCATTTTTTATTAGTTACCATGAGGAATGTGAGCAAGATTGTTAGGGCCACTGGTTTTTAAGAGTCAAACTTCAGATATGAATCTTTACATATAAATATCTTATTGTAAATATTGGCAACAAATTGTAATTTCTGAAAAGCACGATGCCAGATTTAAAATATTTACTGATAGGGAACACTGAGTTATTAGTGAAGGATGGTTAATTTTATATACTTATCAAACCTTTCCTAAATGTTGTTAAATGAAATTTGTGTACATTTTGTATATTATTGTTAATTGTAAATCTAACATTGTTATTAAGACACTTACTCTGCTTCTGATGTCATTGGCAACAAATAAGTTCACAAGATGATTTATGTATATTTTACATTTTAATTTCTCAGTAATATTATACAACTACTGAAACAAAAAATTCAGATACTTAGAATTTAATGTAGCAAGGCTGCATATTAAATTCTTCCATCCTATTTCCAAGTGTAAATAATTTGTGTCTGTGAGTAAGTCTTTATAAACGTTGTGATGAGCAATAAATACAGCCTATACACACAACAGACAGACAGACAGACAGACAGACACACACACACACACACACACACACACACAGAGACATTTATGAAATGTATCTGGCCTGCCTATTTGTAACCTGATGTCTGTCAATTTGCAATCTTTGTTTGAGGAGACATATTATTTATTTTTTCTTCTACTTGCAAATTTATTACAAGGTTTATATCAGGCAGTGGCCAAGCATAGTGACTTCATGTGCTCTTGTTCTGGCCTATACATGTCTGAAACACGACACTGTCTCTTAGCACACTTTGTTACATTTTGCTTGCTGATTTTCAGGAATGGTGTTCATTTTTTCTCATTTACAGGGAAATTCCAAATCAGATGGACATGGAGCTTCCAGACTATCTTCTGCAAAATTTGTTTCCATGTAACAGCTTTCAAAAGTGCAACTGAGGGTGGAAGAAAGGGCCAGACCAGGAGTTTTCAGTCCTAACTGTACATTTGAATCACCCAGAGATCTTTAAAAAAATGCTGATTCTATAGCCATGGCATCAGAAATTCTGATTTAGATTGTTTATAGTGGGACTCTGGGCACTAGTATTTTTTTAGAAAAAGCTCCCTAGATATTCTAATCTGCAGCAGGGTTGAAAACTGGCTAAATTGATGAATATGTGTTTGTCAGAAGGTCCCAAATATCCACTTTGGGTCTTGATCAATTGCTTTCTCCTTTACTAAAATCAGAGATGTGTATAATAAGTAGCCAGGATAGGCTAATTGTACAATTATGTATTGTTTTGTTGTTAACCCGATTACTGTTGTTCATAATTATATAGTAGCTGGTTAAATAGGCAAAAACATGGGCTAATGTATATATTTGATATAGAGACTGGCAGAGCAGTTAACTTCTGAAGTGGATTCTAATGATCCCTACTGTCTTGTAGTCACATCTTTGTGAAATCCCATTTGTCCCATTACATGTGTGCTGGATCTAGTCTCTGCTTTCTAACAAAGATACTCTCATGTTGATTTCATCATTAGCTTACAAGAAACTGCGACTTGTTTTACTGCTTCTTTTTGCCATACCTCTGTACCTCTATTTGCTTGATCATCCTAATGAGTCATGAAGTAAGTTGCCATATAGTGAGCTGACCTATGGAAAGGCTCACATGGTATGGAAATGAGGGTGGTTACTCCTGGACAGCTGGGAGGATCTGAAGTCCCTAGTTCCACAGTCTATGAGGAACTGGATCTTCCTAATGGCCACAAGAATTAAGTTGGTGGTATATCTTGTAATTTTGCCTTGAGAGGATAGGAGGCCAGACTAGCAACTCAGTTTCACTCATTCAGGGATCCTGAGCCAAAGGACACACCTCATCTATGCTTGTCTTTCAAACCCATAGTGACAGTGCTGTAAAAAGTATGTTGTTTTAAGCTTCTAAGTTTGGGAATTATTTGCAACACAGTGATAGATAACATATGATGAGGTGATAGTCCATTCAGTTTAAGCACTAGGCTGTAGATGGGATTTTCCAGCTTCAGTGTGTACCGATTTACCTTGCTCAGCATTGTAACAGTACAGATTCTTAGGCTCTGCTCTCAAATGTTTTGATTAAGGATGTCCAAGGGGTTCTGGGAATTTTTTTCATCACACAGCTCATATGTTACCCATGTAGCTGTTCATGGGGATCACATCTTCAGAACCATTAGGAAGGGATTGGAGTTAGTCATTGGAGAAGCAAAAAAACATGTTGGAAGACCAGTGATTATTACAGGAGATAGGCCTATTGGAGTTTGGGAAGGCTTATGGAGTATGTGACATGTTAAAAAAGCATTGAATACTGAATTGTGAAAAGCTATGGAGGTCAGATTAGCTTAGTGGTTGTACATTGTATTGGTTGGAAGGAGAGAGATTGAAGTTATGGTTCTGAACCAAACTGTTGAAATTGAGGAAATGGAGGAAAGGCATAATGTATGTAATAGCAATGACTAGATGACTATTTAGATAAGAACTGAAGAAAAGAGTGATTCTGAGACCCAGTCATTCTAAGACAGCGGTGCCATTGGAAGATGGACAGATTGGGAGGGGAGTAGGTTTGGGGACATATATCTCTCCTAGGACAATTTAGTGTCCACCTACTTTTAATGAATAAGATTTGTTCTTGGAAGACAAGATATTTATCAAGTGGCACAGATGGAGGTAAAATACCAGTTCAGTCCACTGGGCCTCAAAATGTATTCCCAGACCAGAGGCATAATTGTCACCTAAGAATTTGTTAGCTGCGCTATGGTGCTAAGCTATGGTATGCTTGTACTTGCTTTTATTAACACAGGGCTAGATTGGGATATAGCAGACCAGAAAATGGAAAGGAAGGAATACAGATTGAGGAAGAAGTGACTGCTCCTGATGAATGAAGTTATCAGCAGTCAGTCATGAGAGAGAGAGAGAGAGAGAGAGAGAGAGAGAGAGAGAGAGAGAGAGAAAGAGAAAGAGAGAGACCTATATATTGGTGTGCTCTCCCCTTGTGAGAGTCCAGCCATGAGCTTTGCATTGAATTTGGAGTCTTAAGAATCATGTATTTACTAGCTAGGCCCTTGGGCTGCTCTAAACCGGCACAGCATGAATGAGCAATTCTGATAGTGGCTGACTAATCAAGGTAGGAAGCATAATGTTGGGCTTCATATGTTCTGACAATTTCCCTGTACAGATGAACCTGAAGATTATGCAGAACAAATTGTTTTCTTATTTTCCGACTGTACATATTCACCATTAGTCCTGTCCATATAAAGCTTCCCCAGTGAAGGAGAGAGATCTAGGATTTAGAGAGAATGTATACCAGTATTTTCAACTTCTGTGTTATGACGGAAATAAAAAATCTGGTTCAAATCGCTCTGAGTGTGAAAACAAAGGCATAGCTTCTGCTCACAGCAGATGACTCATCAAGAGAAGCCCGAGAAGCTGTCTTTGGCAGGTTACTGACACCATCACACTGTGTCAGCCTTAAAAGAACTGCTGGCCTGTGCAATATATGACCCTATTGCCATAGGATTCCTAAATCAGTGAACCTCATAGTGTCTCAGGTAGGTCAAAAATGTGGTTATCTTAGAAATGAAGACCATCATTGAATGAAAAATTTTAACCTCAATTCTAAAAGTTAACTGAAAAGCCTCCTCTAAGAAGCCTTTCAGGACTAATCCAGCAGGGCCTGGTGGTGCATGCCTGTGAATCCCAATTTTGGGAAGCTGAGGCAAGAAGATAGACAGTCCCTTCTCACCTCTCCTTACCTCAGGATCCACTCCTTTTCTGTCTCTCATTAGAAAAGAATGGGCTTCTAGGAGTTAACAATCAGGGACTGGGAGGAATAGAGGGAGGGGAAACTGTAATCAAAATATATTATAGGAGAAAAGAATCTATTTTCCAGTAAATGAAAAATAAAAATAAAAAAGAGCTGATTTTTGAAGCTCCTTGTAGGTATTAAGACTGGGAGTCTGGAATAGTATATAGTGGTTTAGCTATGTAAATAAAACAAAATAGAAATCAAGTGGAAGAGTTAAAAATAAAAGTAGCTAAAGTTTCAGGCCAGTTTGGACTCCACAGTGAAACACTATCTAAAAAACCAAACCAAGCCAAACCAAACCAAACTAAACCAAACCAAACCAAACCAAACCAAACCAAACCAAACCAAACCAA
>NW_021604645.1:1606653-1641556 GCF_004785775.1 Grammomys surdaster | reverse complement strand
AAACCAAACCAAACCAAACCAAACCAAACCAAACCAAACCAAACCAAACCAAACCAAACCAAACACAACCTAATTTCATTACATTGTTCTTTACCTCCTAAGCTTCCCTGGCCATTGTTCACCCTCCGCACCCTTCTACTTCCACTCCAACTAGACATAAACAGCATCCTTTTAATTCACTGCTATTCCCTCTTAAAAATACCTACATTTGATGGCCAAAGTCACTATATCCTTACATCTTCTACTCCTGACCTTAATTATAATCTTGGACATGTACCAAACTAGAGATAAAGCTGGGTCTGTTATTGTTTCTCTAAATCATTTTAGTATTTTTTTGTCCATTTTCCAATACTCCAACTCCTCTATTTTCCTCCATTGCTATCATCTTCCAACTTTTTGGTTATTTCTTCTCATTTATTGAAGACCTTGTTTATGACCTGCTCTCTTCCTTTCCCTTTCATCATTTCTAAGGACTTCTACATCATGATGTCAATAATTTCAAAGCATCTGTGTCCATCTCAGTCAGCTGCTTGTGTGGTCTCTCAGAGTACAGCCATGATAGGCTTTTGTGTGTAAGCACAGCATAGCAACAGTAATAGTGTCAGGTCTTGGAGCCTCCCCTTGAGCTAGATCCCAAGACTGCGTTTCCCTCAGTCTTTTCTCCACTTTCATCCCTGTGGTTCTTTTACACAGGAACCATTCTGGGTCAGAATTTTTGACTGTGGGATGGCAACCCCCTGTGGTTGAATTAGGGAAAAGCTGGAAGAAGCTGAGAAGGAGGGCGACCCCATAGGAAGACCAGCAGCCTCAACTAACCTAGACACACCTGAGATCTCTCCGACCCTGAACCACCAACCAGCAGTATACATGAGGTGGTCTGAGGCCCTCTGCCTGGTCTGGCCTCAGTGGAAGAAGATGTGCCTAACCCTTGAGGACTTGAGGCCCCAGGCAATGGGGAAGCTTAGGGGGGACATCCTCTTGGAGTCAGCAGGGAGGAGGAATGTGATGAGGAACTGTGGGAGGGTAGAACTGGAAGGGAAATGACTGGACTGTAAAAAAAAATAAAAGTAGTTAAAAAACCAGTAAAGACAAAAGATAGTAAATGCTGTTAAACACATGGAAGGAAAAAAATCAAAGCTTTACTGTCACAGTGAGACCTTTATTGAAAAAAATGTGAATACAATTTTAGAGAATTGTCTTTGAGTGGATGATTTTGAGAATGTGATGGCAAGAGGGCATGGCAACTGTAGGGTGAACTGGGCCCTATGTAGCTGGTTGCAGAACAGAGAGGAAAGGTAAATCTCCAGAGTGTCTGAGGTCCCTGTCTTGATTACCTTATCTACCACCAGCTCAAGGAACTCATAGATGTTCTCTTGGGGGGAATTATCCCTCTAGGCTTTGATATCCTTTCCATCCAGACTGTGATCACCATCCTTGGTGGCTTCAAAACTAACATGGTTGAACTCTCTTCACCATTGCGTTTTCCTTCTCTGACTTGTGTACTATTTTTTCCACTCACCCCAATAACTCATTTTCCTTGTCCTAAATTAGATCTCTTAATCACCACAAACTGCATTATTTTCTAAATCGCAGCCTCCCCTGCTGTAGTCACAGAACTGTCTCAGGCTAGACTCCTGATCCATTGGCTCCCACCAAATTTTCTCTCTTCACTTGTCAACTATTTTATTTACATAATTTATACCCCAGCTTGGAATTCATATCATTGTTGTAGTTGGTCTCTCTTCCTTAATCCTCATGCCTATTGCCTTGGCATACTCTGGCCCACTGTTATTCTATGCTCTTTTTCCGTATAGCAGAGACTTTATTTATGTCCCTCACTAATTTAACTGGAAAGCCAGCTCTGCCTATCTTTTTTATTATCCTTCCATTCAGGATTTTGGAGATAATTAGCTAAGATGAACTTCTCTTCCTCTCTCTCCTTTGATTTTCCCTTCCACCTTTCCTTCCTTTTTCTTTTTTCTTTTCTTTTTTGTTTTTTTCTTTTTTTTTTTTTTTGGTTTTTCGAGACAGGGTTTCTCTGTGTAGCCCTGGCTGTCCTGGAACTCACTCTGTAGACCAGGCTGGCCTCGAACTCAGAAATCCACCTGCCTCTGCCTCCCAAGTGCTGGGATTAAAGGCGTGTGCCACCACTGCCCGGCTTTCTGTTTTTTTTTTCTTTTTTCCACTCTTCCTTCCTTATCTTGCCCTTTGATGACTTCATCGTGTATAGTACTGACTAAAGAATCTGGAAAATGGGAGCATTATCATTTCCCCATCACTAAATATATCGTAATGATTCTACTAGACTGGGAGACCAGCACACATCACATATCATCCTATTCTATCTCTTTAGAACTGAGATTATAAGCATGTGTCACTGTCCCTGGATTTTTATGTGGATATTGGGGATATGAACTCAGGTCTTTATGCTTGTACAGAAAGTACTTTACCCACTGAGCCATCTTCACAATTTGAAAATGTGTTTTTATCACAGGCCAGTTTCTTCTAATTTCTTTCAAATATTGACCCAAGAGGGACTTGGACAAGTATGTGATTTCCTTTGTCTCCTATATTACACATTTCTTGTGCTTTTCTGGGTCATGCACATAGTAATTAACCATGTTATAGGACTCCTATTCCAAGTAGACCAAAGTCTCTACTCTGTGACTTTACATTTTACTCTAACGACTACTGCATTTCCATATTCCTTTTCAGAGCCAACTGTCTTACAACTTTTTCTTCCTAATGTCTTCTTTCTCAATGATATTCCCTTTGAAACTTCTCCAATTTGGTTCAAACCTGACTTTATGTTGCCTCTCAAGGTTTGAGAATCAAACATACAGATAGCTCACACTGAAGGCTCAAACTCTGAGCCTAGTATATGAGAAGGAAATTGAATATATGAGAAGTATATCCAAGGAAATTGAAGCTCAGAAAACCCAAGTGATTTGCCTAAGGAATAGAGCTAGTCAGTAGATAAATTGTTATTGAATCAAAAGGCATCAAATTCTGAAAGCTCATGCATTCAGCATTCTTGTCATTAATTGTATGTGCTTGGTCTACCTGTTAATACTGTCATGTTAAATTGTGGTTGTTATTTTTGTTGTTGTTAATGTGTTTCCTCATGGGTCTATTATTTCTAGGACATTAACAAAGCCTGGAATGACTAGAAGGTGTTCAATAAACGCTTGTTAAGTGAATGAAAGGACATTGTTATCATTGCTCTAATTGGTCTTCAGCAGAAAAGCATCATTGCTAATCACCACCTTTGCTTTAATATCATCAGAGAATTTTGCAATTTTAGAGCTGCGAAGGGACCTTAGAGATAGGAAATTTAGATTTGTAGAGGTTAAATAGCATGACCAAGGTCACTTCACTGGTTAGTTGCAGTCCAGTGCTCTTCCCATGCCATCTTCAATAGGTGTTAATGTTCTCTCCCTCCACATTCTCTTTCCTAACCTAAATAACCCAAATGTCAAGCAGCACAAAGATGATGGAAAGTCAGTGGAAAGACATATTGTGAATGTGATGGGCAGGCAAATACTTTTAGCATTAATTAACACTTTCATTCTTGGTTCACATAAGTACCTGAGAGATGCTTTGTTTTCAGTTTAAAATACCCCTTTCCTCCAGTAGATCCTGTCTTATGTTTCTGTTAGTACTTTGGTTACCTTAATGAGATTTTTCTTATCTCCTATTTATAAAACCAGACCTTCTTTTCTAGCATTTCATTATGTAGTTTCTAGTGTAGTGTGGTTTAAAAACTAACTCACATTCCCAAGTCTTGTTCCATTTCATTGTTCTTTCTTTTTTGTACTTTTTATGCTTGTATAATTTAAAGTGCATTTTAAAAAGCAACCATGTCACTTGCTAATATGGTGTTATCGAAATAAGTTCTTCCTAGAAAGTAGAAGAATCAGCTAACTGAAACCCTCAATAAACCAAAATCCTAAGCTTGAAGGATAAAAGTAGCACAATCATAGTGAGTCATAGTTGTTTACAAACCTTTGCTTTGCTACTAGTTGATGGTGTGACCATAGGAGAATTGGTTAACCTGTTCCTTCATATTTGAAATAAGAACAGTAGTAGTGTTTTTATTTCAGAGAACAGAGGTAAAGATTAAGTGAACTAATATGTATATCAAGGTTTTAAATTCTCTTCCTGATATGTGTTAGTTACAGAATGATTTCAGTATTTACTTAACTTCTTTTGGCCCCATCTTTGTGAAACAGGCACTATTATTAATAAATATTTGCTGCATTATATAGAACCTCAAAACTCAGTGACTGACACTCATCGATTTGCTCATGATTCTGTAGTTTGGTGATTTGGGCCAATTTAATTGGAACTATCTACTTCATGTGTGCCAGCTGTGTTTACTTATACTTTTTTTTCATCAAAAGGAAGTCTGTAGCCACAGTCAGATATCTAGTGGATACCTGGTATTAGTAGGGATGATGACAATTATTGTGCCATGTTTCATTCATCTTCCAGAGAAAATTCTAGATCAGTTTCTCTAGTAGCGACTATATAAACCCTTTCTATTTCTCTTTGTTTATATTTTCTATAAGCCAAAAGCAAGTCATTTGACCAAACTCAGAGAAGGTGTAGGCCACTAGAAGGGATATATAAGTCCATTAATAAAAGTAATTACTGCTGTTATTTTTAGCTAGTATGTCACAGACTTAATAACACCTATTTATAGGACCACTGAGAAAATTGAAGATAATGCATATCAAGCAGTGAAGTAGTAGATGTTAAGGAAGCAATGGCTGAACTACTTACCATCCCTGTTATATAATATGTAGATTATATACCACATAATGGAAGTTTTCTTTTCTAAGCATACTTTCTTCCCATATTCGCTTTCTCATTATTTCTACAAGAAAAATATGACTCAATAAACCAACAAAGGTCTCTAAACAAAACAAATGAACAAATAAAAAATACAAATAAGAACTAAAACCAACCTTAGTTAAACTCACCAATACCACTCCCTGTAAGATTAAGGGAGGCTTGGAGAAGCATGGTGGTGGTGGTGAAAGAAACAGATGATGGCTAGGGAAGCTGTGAAATTCCCTGTTTTTGGGTTTTTCCCATTTTAATTTTTATGTGTATGAATGTTTTGCCTGCATATATGTCTGTGCACCATGCGTGTGCAATGCCATAGGAAGTCAGAAGAGAGAAATTGATCCCTCCATGGGGATGCTGAAAATTGAACATAGGTCCTCTGGGGTAGCCAGTGCTTTTGACCATTGAGCCATCTCTTCTGCTCCTGAAACACAGTCTTAAGGGACATGACATGACACCCATGGCTTACAACAGCTGCGGTTACCTGTATAGATTACAGTTGTGTGGCTATACAAGAATAAGCCTGTAAACATTCAATCATGAGTTGGGAAATGACTCATTGGCGCCCTGACATTCCAAGGGGACATAATGAAAGTAGAAAGTTGCCAGAGGAGAAGAATTCATAGCTTTTAGTGGTGTAGCCACTGGTGAGTTGACCATGCTCAACAACAACAACAACAACAACAGCAACAACACCCTACAAACCACCTGGAAATATGGGGATTTTGTGAAATATAGGTGATTTTATGAGAGGGGATTTGAAGAACTGTGAGGGGGCATGGAGGAGAACAAATATGACCAGAATGTATTATATACATGAATGTTTTACTTTTAATTAAGCAAAAAAAAAATACCAAGCAAACAAACCCATAGCTCTGATTTGAGAAATGATCTTATAAAGTAAGGTGTATTCAGAACAAAACACTGAGAAAAAGAATCTTCAGATGGAAGCTAACAGAATATGCTGAGAATGAGCAAACATTCTGCATTTCTAGTTGTGGGTTCTGATGAACCTGAGGTCATACAGGATGCTGGGAATTCAAAGAAAATTTATTATGGTGATTAAAGCAGCAAAGAGCACACAGACATTTAGCAAGCAACTGCCAAAAGTAGTTTAAATGAACCAGAGTTTTAAAATAACTATGTTTTCAAATCAATCTTCCTTAAATATTTGAGTTCTTAATTCTTTTTATTCATATGTATTAACTTTAAAAAAACAATGTGTTTCATTATGGCATTTTCCTATACTTAGATCATATTTTATTCCTTCCCTATCTTTTATTCTTATCCCTCTCAACTTTCACTGTTCCCTCTCCACTTTCATGTCATTCCCTTTTCTTTTTCTATTCTACACCTGAGAGAAAACACATATTATTTGGCTTATTTCATTTAACCTGATGATCACCAGTCACATCAACTTTCCTACAAATAATGTAAACTTCTTCTCTCTTTCTTCTCTGTGTCTGAGTATTCACTAAATTATGTAATTTTTCATTACTCATTGATTATTCACTATTCATTCATTGATGGGCATCTAAACTGATTCCAAAACTTGACTAATGTGAAAAATTTCAGATTTTGGATGGAAAGAAACCTCAGGGGCCTTTGATGCTCTATTTCTCTTTAGGAATTGTTGACATTGTTTTTCTTTTAATCAGGACTACTTAATACTCTTTAAAGTTACTGTAAACTCCCACATGACTTTGTTTCTGTAATTTAAATTCATTAATATCTTCCAAATGAAAATCATAGCCCAAGGTAAATTTAGTAAATGAAAGAATATGCAGGCTTACGTATTTTTTCTTTTTTGGTGATTTTTCCAGAGCACTGGCTTATCAAGTATCACATGCCTTTTGGAAAACGTCATTGTACATTCATGGGAGGATAAGTAAAAACGGTAAATAATGTCTTAGTGTTCTGAATGTGTTGTGGAGAATTCCAAGACTCTGTGGACCACAGTTTGTAATTGTTTTTGTGCAGTTGTTAGAAAGGAGTTGCCCTGCATTTGGAAACCGTATGATCTAGTGAAAGGCTCAACCTTAGACATGTAAGATGAATTTTCTAATCTATACTATCGGTTGATAATCAAATCTACCTCATATAGTTGTGAAGATTAAACAAAATTAGGCAGTATATCTCACCTATGCTGACGGACTTGCACCAAACTTGGCATATATCAGGATTTCAATAACAGTTGTCTCATCTTTGAAAAAAGACCTAATAACTCGCTGCCTCATGAGGCAGCTTATTTAGGCTCTGGGTTTTTCAAAGTTTTCTCTTTTTGCCTCTCTATAACTCTTTTTTTTATCTTTCGTACTTTTCCTTCCGCATAGAATAAAGCAAAATTATTTACATTTTAGATAAAAGCAATTGTGGATCTTCATTTTGTGGTCCTTTTCCTTCTGTAAAGAAGCTTTACCTATGCATTCCAGATAAAAATAATTCTGAATCTTCTTTTTGTGGTCTTTTTTTCTTATAATCAATACCAGGTATTGATATGTTTTGCTGGATATACTTGATCACTTTGGTATTTATTGAGCACCATTGTTTGTAGGAGAAAGACAGGAAAAAAAAACAAGTACTAAGAAAGAATATGAACAGATGTGATGGGTCCTATAATGGTAATGAAGCAATGTAGGAAAGCAGAGATGATGTCAAAAAAGGATAATCATGTAACATCTCCCCGTGGAAGTGAGACTTCAAAAAGGTGCCAGCCAGATGAAGGGAAAAGTAAGTTTTGATTTTTTTCCAATTGTGATCATAATCCACTGGAAGATAAAGTGCTATGAATTATGTTTTGAAAATATCTCTTACCGTTTTGTGGAGAATGGAGGACAAGAATAGCAGTGGGGAGAACAGTTAAGCAACTCTTGAAATAGTGCAGGCACGAAGTGATGGTGCTTTGGAGGTGGTGAGAATTTAGATTGAAAGTGAAGGCAGAGTCGATAGGATTTACAGATGGATCAAAGTATTGTGTCAAGAATAATGAGGAATCCAGAATGATACCCTGAAGTTTTTGGCCTGAATACTTAGATGGGAGGTTGTGTCATTTACTGAAATGGGGAAGACTGGGTGAAGACCAGAGTGGAAGACAGACTCAGGAGTTCTATTTGAGGTATGTGTTAAATTTAAGATGCTTATTAGATCCATATAGACAGATGGAATAAAGGATCTGGAATTCAAGAGATTATTATAAATTGCCATTTGGGGGTTTTCAGTAGATAGCGTTCAAGAACTGAGTTCTAGAACATTTTATTGTTAATCTGTGAAAATGCAAGCAAGAACTGCTAAAGGACACTGAGGAAAAACAGGAGGCCAATGGCAAGCGTGTTAAGAGTGATGTCAATAGTGTGAAGTTAAAAGCTTATTTTGTTGGTGGGGATATAGATCAGTTGTTAGAACGCATAATGCTTTGCTTGTGTTTGTGATAAACCCCTCTTTCCCAGAAGAGGGAGATGTGGTGGAGGATAGGGAAAGAAAGGGAATGAGAACTTGTTTTGTGTAGGTTGAGGAAATATTGAGAGGTGAGGCAATGGAGAGGCCATTGTAGAGAATGTTTGGGAGAGTTTTGTTATGAAAGGGAGAAAAGAAATTCTGAAGAAATGAGAATGTGTAGTCAAAGGAAGCTTTTGTTTAAGAACCAATATTGTCTATTTGTTAATCAGGGAAGATCCTTCAATATGTGATGGAAGGAGACATTAGTGCCATCAAAGAGAGGCAGATTAATTGCTAAAGCAGCATACTTGAATATCTGAGTGTAAGAGATCTTATACACAAGTGGAAGGTTGGATTAACCTAGGAATATTTAAAATTACTACTAACAGGGGAAAAGGTAGAGTACGTGGGTAGGAATGCAGGTGAGTTGATAGAGCTGTTGGTTTGAAGATGAGTAATCAGGCACTGCTGAATATTGTTGTTTTAGTTTAAGTTTCTTTGCTGTGATAAAACACCATGACCAAAAGCAACCTAAGGAGAAAAGTGTTTAATTCATTTTACAACTTGTAGTTCATCATTCAATATGAGGCCAGGGCAGGAACCTGGATGTAAGAACTGATGCAGAAGCCATAGAACAGTATTGCTTACTGATTTTCTCCACAGGACTTGCTCAGCCTGCTTTCTTTTTTTTAATGTTTATTTTTATTGGATATTCCTTTATTTATATTTCAAATGTTTTCTCCTTTCCAGGTCTCCCCTTCTGAAAACCCCTATCCAATCCTCCCTCCCCCTGCCTCTATGAGGGTGCTCCCCGACCCACCCACTCACTCCCGCCTTCCTGTAATGGCATTTCCCTACACCAGGGTATCAAACACCCTGAGGTCCAAGGGCCACTCCTATCACTGGTGTCCAACAAGGCCATTCTCTGCCATGTACACAGCCAGAGACATAGGTCCCTCCATGTGTACTCTTTGGTTGGTGATCCAGTCCCTGGGAGCTCCAGGGGGTTTGACCGGTTGACACTGTTCCAGCCTGCTTTTATATACTATCCAGGAACACCTGCCCAGGAGTCACACTGCTCACAATGGGACCATCCCTCTAATATAAATCACAAAATAAGAAAATGCTCCACAACTTGCCTACAGGTCATTTTTTTTTCAATTGTGGTTCCATCATTTCAGAGAACTCTAGTTTGTGTTAAGTTGACAAACAACTAGTCAACCCAGCAGTCTTGAGCTTTCTGCTTAAATATTTGCTACAAGATCATAATGTTATTTACAGGGAATTATTCACAATTAGTGTTAAGTGTAATGAAGGATGAAGGTATAGAAGCATTTCCTCTACATACACGGTTATTCAGTGCACTAGGTATAATGGGACTTGGAGTTTGAATAGGGGTGCAAGGCAGCCATATGAAAAGTTGGCAGTTGTTATAGTCTGATGCTGTGATCTTTAAATAGGCCATGATTTGTGGTGGAAGATGGAGGAGCATGAACTTAAGCCAACAAAGGTGAGTAGGTGGGATGAACAGTGTGGGAAAGGAAACATGCAGAATATGAGAAAGCTGCATGGAAGCTACTCTGGTAAAAATGTAGTCTTCTTTTAGAACAAAAGACTGCACAAGAACGAATGTGGTGCTTAGTGAAAGAGCAAATGCCTAGCGTGTAGGAAGGCATGGGCTCAGCCCTTGACAATACTACAAAATGAAGGAAAGAGAGAATCTGAGCAGAATGTCAAAGTTACAGAGGAATGTGATGATGGACTTGAATTCCAGAGGATGCAGCAAAAGAGTGTGAGTGGTTCATTGATAGACTATTGAGTCAGATTACAGAACATATGGAGCCGCAAGGAATTTAAGGTACTGATACAGACTGGGAAACTGGGAAGTTTAGGCAATTACATTAGACAGGGACTCAGAATTAGTTCTGTTGGTTCTTAGGATGAGGTAGATGATTAGACTTAGAAACTGTTTCTGGGCTGCTTTCTTGTACTCTTTGTGTTGGTAAAGCTGGTCAGAGGTTAAGTGTTTTAAATAGGGGTTCAATTGCTGTGATAACACACAGTATAGCCATAAGCAACTTTGGGAGGAAAGGGTTTATTTCACTTTATAGTTAGGCAAGTCAGGCCAGGGACTCAGGGCATGGGCTTGAAGGCAGGATCAGAAACAAAGGCCATGGAGGAGTGCTGTTTACTGGCTTGCTCATTATTGCTTGCTTGGCCTGCTTTCTTATAGCACACAGGACTACTAGTCTAGAGTGGTATGACTAACTTACAGTGAGATTGGACCTCCTATATCACTAATCAATCAAGAAAATGCACCACAGGCTTGCCGACAGGGCAATCTTGTGGTAACATTTTCTCAATTGATTTCCCTCTTCCGAAATGATTCTACCTGGTGTCAAGTAGACATAAAACTAGTAAGCACAATAAACTTCACCTTCTGGCTTCTTTAAATTTTTCTGGTGAATCTTTTGAAATATGAGGTAAGAAATTTCTTAAGCTATTTCAATAATGACAGTACTTTGTGAAAATCATAAATCAGGCTTTCCAGGTCCTTGTTTTGTTATTGGATAATTTATTTATTTACATTTCAGATGTTATCCCATTTCCCCATTCGTCCCCCCCCCAAGAAACCTCCTATCTCATCCCTCCTTTTCCTTTTTGCTTTTATGCCATTTTAATTACACGTATTAAGGTTAGGTCTAGGTTGAGGAACTAGCAATAAAATAGATGGAAATAATCAAGGAACAAGCAAGATAATAAACATAAATAGTCAAAGAACAAGCAAATCAATAAACAAAGGCCAGTGACCACTCCCATGATCACTGTTTTTAAGGGCTTATCAGGATGACCAGAATATCTGAGCCAATTTCCCTGTCCTAGCCCAAAGTTATTTTCATGCCTGAAGCCTATTTCTTTGTCCTAGCCGAAGATTTATGTTCCTGCCTGAAATTATTTATTTGTTTTATCCTAAGATTTAGATTCCTGCCTGAAACTAACTTCTTTGTTCTAGCCTAAGATTTAGATTCCTGCCTGAAATTACTTCTTTGTTCTAGTACAATGTCAGATTCCTGCATGAAGCCCATTTCCTTCTCCTTGGCCAAAGTCAGATTCCTGCCAGGCAGCCCATTTCCTTGTCTTTGGCCAATGTCAGATTCCTGCCAAGCAGCCCCAAAAGCTCTCCACCTCTACCCCCTTTTATTTCATAAGCAAGAACTGAGCCTGTTTTAGGTTGTTCTGACAAGAATACCTTCCTTACCCATCGAGGAATATGCATTATCAGAAGCAATGCACTTCTGTCTTAGGTTGGTAAGGCTTTGTGCAAAATCTTATCCATCCTTGACTTGCCAGCCTGTTAAATTAATAACTCTGTCTGGGGGTCCATTTTCAGTTTCAAGTCATGTACTCTGGCTGGAATATTTTGATGTTGTAAAAGACAAGCTTTCACACAATGGGCAGGAATAAAAGCATTCCCAGGACAAAAAGGGCTAGCATGATCAAGTTATATATGCCATTCTTGACACTTGACCAACATGGAAATACTGACCTCAAGCCATGGGTAATTTTGTCAGCACTATCTGCAGCATGAAAGCTCAGTAGAGCAGCATTCCTTAAATTCATAACCTCACTATCCAAAGTTAAAACATTCAGAGAGGTGTTAGTATTATGCCAAATGCCCTGCACGTGTCTTTAATTTTTTTCTAATTATAATGAGTATCATTGTAAATCTTAGAAGTAACACTAATTCAATGGTATTTGGCATGACACTTGAGATGGCTCCTTACTCTTAAACTCTGAACCTCCATCCAATAACCTGAAAAGGATAAAGAGCATCAATCCAGTGTTTCAAATGCCCATCTAAATTCTCTTTTATGCTAAACATATTAGTAATATTTTTCTTTTTTTGCTAAATGACAAACAAAAGTAGCTGTCTTAACTTCTTGTGTCAAAGCTATTGCAGAAGCAGTGATGCTAGCAATTAATGAAATTAAAGCTGTTATACCTGCAATAATCAAGCCCACTACCCTTTTGCTTCTGCTTAAAGCCTAACTCACTTCTTCCAGTACTTGCAAACTTTTTTCAGAAAACCAAAGTTCTGTAATACTAAGGGCAATAAGACAAAAACTGGTCGATAGACCCCCATAACAGACATACCAGGTTTCAACACACTAACACAATTAGAAAGTGTGCAATTAATGCAAATTACAATAAATACTGTAGAAGAGACAAAAGTAATTTTAACTTGACAATTAAAAAAGCCTTATCACACGCACTAACTAACACTTGTTTGAAATCCAGATCCTGTGCCAACTTTATCTCTTGCTAACTTAACATCATAGAGAACTGCAGCTAACTTCCAAATATCTCTGAAGATGTCCAGATCTAGCCTTCCAAATGAAGACTGTTATTTCCAATATTGGATTGATTTCTAGACTGGTACATGATTGAGTCTGAATAACAGGTCACCTTTAAGAAAAATACAAGAGTCATTATAACTTCTTTTTTTGATTCTCTGTTCTACAAGATCTAAAAACTTGAGGCAAGGCAGCTTGTCCCATCAGTGGTATAGGTAAGCAATGATGGGAAGGGAACATTTGTCCAATACAGCTTCCCAGTCACCATTGTCAGGGCACTCAGCAAGCTCACAGGTCAGCATCATTTTTTGTCCCAGTATCAGCAATCACTCTGGTTGCCAGCATGCTTCTTCAGCATCCTGCAGAAAAAACGACAAAAATGCCCTCTTCCCCATATTAGATACCTGATTGGGATCATTCCGTATGCTCGTAAGTAGATCCTTCCTTTTCACCTAGGTATAAGTATGCCTAGTTCTAGGGTGCCATAGACACTCAGCAGAACATTTCTTGGCATCCAAATTTTTAAAAAATTTAAAATAAAAAGAGCATGATTTAAATAGATATGAGGTGTATGGGTATATACCTCCCACTTTTTTATTTTATGAAGATATTGTTTTAAAGTGGATGTCAGAAAGTGCATACTGACAGCAGCCTGATGTTGCTGTCTCCTTAGAGGTCAGCCAGAGTCTGACATATTCAGAGGCAGATGCTCACAGCTAACCATTGAACTGATCAGGGGGTTCCCAATTAAGGAGTTAGATGGAAACAGCTGAAGGAGCTGAAAGGGTTTGTGTGCGGCCTCATAAGGAGAGCAACAATACCAACCAACCAGCTCCCAGGGTCTAAACCATCAGCCTGGGAGCACATAAGGAAGGACCCATGGCTCCAGTTGTATATGTAGGTGGGAGAGTATATCCTTAGTCCCATGAAGACTGGATTCTCCAGTGTGGGAGAATTCGAGGGTGGGTGGGTGGAGGCACATCCCCATAGAGGCAGGAGGAGGGGGGATGGGATAGGGGGTTCCTGGGCAGGGAGGAATGGGTAAGGGGATGGCATCTGGAGTGTAGATAGAATATCCAATAAAAATAATAAAAAAGAACAGTTAAGAAAAAATTAAAATAAAAAGAGCATGATTTAAATAATTATGAGGTGTATGGGTATATATCCCCCCTTTTTTATTTTATGAAGATATTGTTTTAAAGATCCATGGGTCCCTTCCACAATATCTTGTCCTTTAGGATTTTAAGGCATTCCAGTAATATGGGTAATATTAAATTGTTTTGTCTCAAATGCTCCACTGCAATAGCCAGTTCTGTTATCTGTTTTTTTTGTATTATTGGATATTTTATTTATTTACCTTTCAGATGTTACCCCTTTCCCTATACCCCCCAAAATCTCTTATCCCATTACCCTCCTCCTACTTCTATGAGGGTGTGCCCTCACCCACCCACTCCCTCCTCCCTGCCCTTTAATTCCCCTACACTGGGGCATCCAGCTTCCACGGGACCAAGGACTTCTTCTCCCACTGATGCCTGACATCATCCTCAACTATACAGCTGGAGCCATGGGTCCCTCCATGGCTCTTGTGCTCCAAGACTGGTGGTTTAGATGCCGGGAGCTCTGGTAGGTTGGTATTGTTGCTCTCCTCATGGGGCTGCCAGCCCCTTCAGCTCTTTAAGTCTTCACTCTAACTCCTCCATTTGGGAACCCATGATCAGTTCAATGGTTAGCTGTGAGGATCCACCTCTGTATTTGTCAGGCTCTGGCAGAGCCCCTCAGGAGACAGGTATATCAAGCTCTTGTCAGCATGTACTTCCTGGCATCCACAACAGTGTCTGCATTTGGTGACTGCACATGGGATAGATTCTGAGGTGGGGCAGTCTCCAGGCAGTCTCTGCTCCAGTCTCTGCTCCACATTTTGTCTCTGTACATGCTCCTGTGAGTGCTTTGTTACTCTTTCTAATAAAGACCAAAGCACCCACACTTTGGTCTTCTTTTTTCTTGAGCTTCATGTCGTCTGTGAGTTGTATCTTAAGTATTATGAGCTTTTGGGCTAATATCCAATTATCAGTGAGTGCATATCATGTGTGTTCTTTTGTGATTAGGTTACCTCACTCAGGATAATATTTTCTAGTTCTATCCATTTGCCTAAGAATTTCTCAAATTCATTGTTTTTAATAGCTGAGTAGTATTCCATTGTGTAAATGTACCACATATTCTGTATCCATTCCTCTGTTGAAGAACATCTGAGTTCTTTCCAGCTTCTGGGTATTATAAATAAAGTTGTTATGAACATAGTGGAGCATGTGTCCTTGTTATATGTTAGAGCATCTTTTGGGTGTATGTCAAGGGGTTGGTATAACTGGGTCCTCAGTAATACTATGTCCAATTTTCTGAGGAACTGCCAGACTGATTTCCAGAGTGGTTGTACCGGCTTACAGTCCCACGAACAATGGAGGAGTGTTCCTCTTTTTCTACATCCTAACTAGCATCTCCTATCGCCCAAGTTTTTGATCTTAGCCATTCTGATTGATGTGATATGGAATCTCATGGTTGTTTTGATTTGCATTTCCCTGATGACTAAGGATGTTGAACATTTCTTTAGGTGCTTTTTGTCTATTCAAGTTTACTCAGTTGAGATTTCTTTGTTTAGCCCTGTATCCCATTTTTAATAGAGTTATTTGATTGTCTAGAGTCTAATTTCTTCAGTTTTTTGTATGCATTGGATATTAGCTCTCTATCAGATGTAGGATTGGTAAAGATCTTTTCCCAATCTGTTGGTTGCTGTTTTGTCCTATTGACAGTGTCCTTTGCTTTACAGAAACGTTGTAATATTATGAGGTCCCATTTGTCAATTCTTGATCTTACAACATAAGCCATTGGTGTTCTGTTCAGGAACTTTCCCTGTGCCCATGTGCTCAAGGCTCTTCCTCATTTTCTTTTCTATTAGTTTGAGTGTATCTGGTTTTATGTGGATGTCCTTGATGCACTTGGACTTGAGATTTCAACAAGAAGATAAGAATGGAACAATTTGAACTCTTCTACATGTTGTTCTCCAGTTGAACCAGCACCATTTGTTGAAAATGCTGTCCTTTTTCCACTGGACAGTTTTACTCCTATGTCAAAGATCAAGTGACCATACTGTGTGGTTTCATTTCTGGGTCTTCAGTTCTATTCCATTGATCTTACTACCCGTCTCTGTACCAATACCACACAGTTTTTATCACTATTGCTCTGAAGTACAGCTTGAGGTCAGGGCTGGTGATTCCCTCAGAAGTCTTTTTGAGAATAGTTTTCGATATTCTGGCTTTTTTTGTTATTCCAAATGAATTTTAAATTGCTCTTTCTGTCTCTATGAAGAATTGAGTTGACATCTTGATAGGGATTGCTTTGAATCTGTAGATTGCTTTTGGCAGGATGGCTATTTTTACTATATAAATCCTGTCAATCCATGAGCATGGGAGATCTTTGCATCTTCTGAGATCTTTGATTTCTTTCTTCAGGGACTTGAAGTTCTTGTCATATAGATCTTTCACTTGCTTGGTTAGATTCACACCAAGGTATTTTATATTATTTGTGATTATTGTGAAAGGTGTCATTTCCCTAATTTCTTTCTCAGCCTGTTTATCCTTTGAGTTGAGGAAGGCTAATGATTTGTTTGAGTTGATTTTATATCCAGTCACTTTGATGAAGTTGTTTATCTGGTTTAAACATTCTCTGGTGGAAGTTTTGGGGTCACTTAAGTATATTATCATATCATCTGCAAATAATGATACTTTGAATTCTTCCTTTCCAATTTGTATCCCCTTGACTTCTTTTTGTTGTCTAATTGCTCTGGCTAGGACTTCTAGTACTATATTGAATAGGTAGGGAGAGAGTGGACAGCCTTGTCTAGTCCCTGATTTTAGTGGGATTGCTTCAAGTTTCGCTCCATTTAGTTTGATGTTGGCTACTGGTTTGCTGTATATTGCTTTTATTATGTTTAGGTATGGGTTTTGGATTCCTGATCTTTCCAAGACTTTTATCTTGAAGGGATGTTGAATTTTTTCAAATGCTTTCTCAGTATCTAGTGAGATGATTATGGATATTTTTCCTTTGAGTTTGTTTATATCATGGATTATGTTGACGAATTACTGTATATTGAACCACCCCTGTATTCCAGGGATAAACCTACTTGATCATGATGGATGATTATTTTGGTGTGTTCTTGGATGTGGTTTGTGAGAATTTTATGGAGTATTTTGCATCAATATTCATAAGGGAGATTGGTCTGAAGTTTTCTTTGTTGTGTCTCTGTGTGGTTTAGGTATGAGCATAATTTGTGGCTTCATAGAATGAATTGGGTAGTGTTCCTTCTGTTTCTATTTTGTGGAATATTTTAAAAAGAATTGGTAATAGGTTTTCTTTGAAGGTCTGATAGAATTCTACACTAAAGCCATCTGGTCCTGGGCTATTTTTTTTGGGGGGGGGACTATTAATGACTCTTGCTATTTCTTTAGGGGTTATGAGTCTGTTTAGATGGTTTATCTGATCCTGATTTAACTTTGGTACCTGGTATTTGTCTACAAAAATTGTCCTCTTTATCCAGATTTTCTAGCTTTGTCTCCCTTTTCATTTCTGATTTTGTTAATTTGGATGTTATCTCTGTGCCCTCTGGTTACTCTGGATAAGGGTTTTTCTCTCTTGTTGATTTTTCTCAAAGAACTAGCTCCTGGTTTTGTTGATTCTTTGTATAGTTCTTTTTTCTACTTGGTTGATTTCAGCCCTGAGTTTGATTATTTCCTGCCATCTACTCCTCTTGGAATAGATTTTTTTGCCTCTCTTTGTTCTAGAGCTTTCAGGTGTGCTGTCAAGTGTATGCTTTCTCCAGTTTCTTTTTGTAGGCACTTACAACTATGAGTTTTCCTCTTAGCAGTGCTTTCATTGTGTCCCATAAATTTTGGTATGATGTGCCTTCATTTTCATTAACTTATAAAAAGTCTTTAATTTCTTTCTTTATTTTTTCCCTGACCGAGTTATCTTTGAGTAGAGTGTTGTTCAGTTTCTATGTGTATGTGGGCTTTCCATTGTTTTTGTCATTATTGAAGACCAGTCTTAGTCCATGGTGATCTGATAGGATGCATGGGATTATTTCAATTTTCTTGTATCTGTTGAGGTCTGTTTTGTGACCAATTATATGGTCAATTTTGGAGAAGGTACCATGAAGTGTTGAGAAGAAGATGTATTCTTTTGTTTTAGGATGAAATGTTCTATAGATATCTGTTAAATCCATTTGGCTCATAACTTTATTAGTTTCACTGTCCCTCTGTTTAGTTTCAGTTTCCATGTTCTGTCCATTGCTAAGAGTGGGCTCACTATAATTGTGTGAGGTGCAATGTGTGCTTTGAGCTTTAGTAAAGTTTCTTTTATGAATGTGGGTGCCCTTGCGTTTGGAGCATAGATGTTCAAAATTGAAAGTTCACCTTGGCTGATGTTTCCTTTGAGGAGTATGAAGTGTCCTTCCTTATCTTTTTTGATAACTTTAGGTTGAAAGTTGATGTTATTCAACATTAGAATGGCTACTCCAGCTTGTTTCTTGGGACCATTTGCTTGGAAAATTGTTTTCCATCCTTTTACTCTGAGCTAGTGTCTGTTTTTGTCACTGAGGTGCGTTTCCTATATTCAGCAAAATGCTGAGTCCTGTTTAAGTATCCCGTTCTTTAGTCTATGTCTTTTTACTGGGAAATTGAGTCCATTGATATTAAGAGATATTAAGGAAAAGTAATTGTTGCTCCCTGTTATTTTTGTTATTAGAGGTGGAATTATATTTGTATGGCTATCTTCTTTTGGGTTTGTTGAAAGAAGATTACTTTCTTGCTTTTTCTAGAGTATAATTTCCCTTCTTGTGTTGGAATTTTCCCTCTATTATCTTTGTAGGTCTGGATTTGTCAAAAGATACTGTGTAAATTTGGTTTTGTCATGGAATATCTTGTTTTTTCCATGTATGGTAATTGAGAGTTGTGCTGGGTATAGTAGCATAGGCTGGCGTTTGTGTTCTCTTAGGGTCTGTATGACATCTGTCCAAAATCTTCTAGCTTTCATATTCTGTCTTGAGAAGTATGATGCAATTCTGATAGGTCTGCCTTTATAATTTACTTGATCTTTTTCCCTTACTGCTTTTAATATTCTTTCTTTGTTTTGTGCATTTGGTGTTTTGATTATTATGTGATGGGAAGAATTTCTTTTCTGATCTAGTCTATTTGGAGTTCTGTAGGCTTCTTGTAAGTTCATGGGCATCTCTTTCTTTAGGTTAGGGAAGGTTTGTTCTATATTTTTTTGAAGATATTTGCTGGCCCTTTAAGTTGTGAATCTTCACTTGCTTCTTTACCTATTATCTTTAGGTTTGGTCTTCTCATTGTGTCCTGAATTTCCTGGATGTTTTGGGTTGAGAACTGTTTGCATTTTGCATTTTCTTTGATAGTTTTGTCATTGGTTTCTATGGTATCTTCTGCACCTGAGATTTTCCCTTCTAGCTCTTGTATTCTGTTGGTGATGCTTGCATCTACAACTCCTGATCCCTTTCCTCTGTTTTCTATCTCCATGATAGTCTCCCTTTGTGATTTCTTTATTGTTTCTACTTCCATTTTTTTTACATCCTGGATGTTGTTGTTCAATTCCTTCACCTGTTTGGTTGTGTTTCTTCTTTAAGGGCTTCTACCTATTTACCTGTATTTTTCTGTTTTTCTTTGAGGGAGTTATTTATACCCTTCTTAAGGTTCTCTATCATCATCATGAGAAGTGATTTTAAATCTGAATCTTACTTTTTTGGTATGATGGGGTATTCAGTAATTGTTATTTTGGAAGAACAAGGTTCTGATGATGTCAAGTAACCTTGGTTGCCTGTGCTTATGTTTTTGTGCTTGCTTTTCCCTATCTTGTTATCTCTAGTGATGCCTGCACTCACTGTCTCCGATTGGAGCCTGTCTTTTCTGTTATCTTGGTTGTATCAGATCTCCTCAGTGTCCAGCTGTCTCTGTGATCCTGTGATCCTGATATCCTGGATGTAAGAGCTCCTGGGAGGGTCTGACCAATCTCCTGAGATCCTGTGATCCTATGATCCTATGGTCCTGGGTGTGTTAGAGCCCCTGGGAGTCCAGCTTCCTCTGGGTTTTGGATAATTAGGTACAGAGCTGATACTCCTGTTCTGCTTGGGCTCTCCAGGTTCTTGTTAATCGCCAATAAGGCCAATTCTAAGAACTGAATGATGTAAGTGAATAGTGTGTGCCTTCTAGCTAAACACAGTTTTGGACAAGTTCCACAGGCACTCTAATCACCATCCAACTAGATTGTTCCTTGAGGACCCCCATTTTATTTGTTATATATTTATTATGGAAATATTCAAGGCTACTCAGAAAAATAGAATTCAAATAATGGGTTCTCACATACTTTACTGCTTAGATTTAATAGTTTTTTGAAACATTTTGCATATATTCTTCATCCATTTTCTCTTACCAAAATATCTTTGAGGAAATTGCAGACATTATGGACCCTTCATTCCAAGTAGTTCAATAAGCTAAGTCTTCTACATAGAAATTCTAAAAATGACAATGTCTTTCAAAATGTGATGCCCAGGGCTAAACAGGAGCATTCCAGAGGCAGACTGACTGGCTAGGTGTACAGAAGTAATGTCTAGAAACTATTTTGGTTAATACAGATTATAGTCTCTAAAATTATTCATTTAAGAGGTTGAACATGTTATTGACTCAAGTACATTTGTGGTCAGCTAAAGTCCCTGAGTTCTTTGCACATGGACTGCCACTGTCAAGTTAGGCTTCCCTCAGTTTGTATTTGTGTAATTGAATTTTTGTTGATTTTAGCCTATTGAAAATATTTTGAATTGGTATTCTGCCCTCCAGTGAATTCGTTAATCCTTTTCTGCTTTGGTTCATCACCAAAGTTGATAAGTAAACCTTTTATATATTCATGCAAGTATACAGCTGCTACTTTCTAAAATTGAAGCTTATGCTGTTTCGAAATTGTAGAGCCTGCAATAAGATCAGCTCAAGCATTAAGAGTGAACTTTTTGTAGGAGAAATGATTTGAATGCTACTGATAAATGACTGAAATCCATCCCTCTTGATGGTATCTGAGTACAGTTTCCTGACACATTCTAAATCATTCTACAGTAACTTTTTAATATAATCAGTCACCAAATATTTTTTTCCTACAGTCTTGGAAACACCTACATTGTTCTGGGCCGTTACATCTAGGGATGAGGTTGGCGTTCTGAGAACCCTATGAGTTCACTTAGTAGATTGATCTCACAATTACAGAGGAAAAAAGTGAAACCATAGAACTGTGTGGTGTGGCAAGGAAGCTAAATGGAGACCCTTGGTTCTGCTTATACTTAGAAGATGGGACCACACTAGGAGCGTGTCAATCATTAGACAAGTGATATTTTTGTAAATTTCTGAATATATATGACTCAGCAGAAGGCATAATCTTGGCAGTATAAAAAGCTCAAAATAGCAAATCAGTATTACAGAACTCTACATTCAACATATTTCTCAAGTTTTAAGTATTTAAGAATGAGAGATCTTTGACATAAGACTTAAGGAGGGCACCATAGCATAGAAATTTAGATTATAGCTATTGAACTTGATTGTCTAAATCTAAAGCTTGTCTATAATATTTATTGATTGCCTTAGGCTATTTGTTTAACCTTAGTAGAGATTAATTTCCTTATCTATTAATGATGAAGCCAGCATTATCACTATCACATAGCAGTTATGAGGATTAACAGAAATAATTTAAGCAATGTTTAAAGAAGCTAGTCACCTTCTTTTTACTCATAAGAAAAGGGATTTAAATGAGTACAGAAGGTATGTGTTTTAGTCAACATCTAAATCTAATTCAGAGCATCAACCTGTACTCTGACACATCTTATGTTTTTCCAAAAAAATGTGACAATTCTTCAGTCTTTTACTGAATTTGTTATCTCGACACTTTTTCCTAGTTCTATCAAGACTTTACAATATTTCTCCACTGTGAATTTCTCAATATTTCTCAGGAGTAAGTTGAAGTTAGGAATTATTTGGAAAGTATAATGCAGTGAGGATGTGCCCTTCCTATGTTTGATTAAGGGATTCATGATATTGCTTGGGTGCAGTAGGTGATATAAACCTTGGTAACTTTTTATTAGTTTGCCGTTGCTACTGTAAATCTATATTTGCCCTGTAATTACTAATATTTTGATTATATGATATATTAGGCGATTTTTATGCCTCTTTTCACTCCCCCACACCCGGCGCACACATCAAGTCACCCTCCCACTGAGGCCAGATAAGGTAGCTTAGTTAGGGGAATGGGATACACAGGCAGAAAACAGATTCAGAGACAGCCCCTGCTTCAGTTAGGGGACCAGCATGTAGATCAAGCTGCATATCTGCTAAGTATGTGTTGGGGGCCTAGTTCCAGCCCATGGTCACTTTTTGGTTGATGGTTCAGTCCCTGGAAGCCCCAAGGGTCTAGGTTAGTTAACTCTGTTGGTCTTTCCTGTCCTCTTTGCGTCCCTGAATCCTTCTCCCAACTCTTCCACAAGACTACCCAATCTCCATCTAATGTTTGGCTGTGGATCTCTAGAACTCTTTCCCTTGGCTGCTGTGTGGAGCCTCTAAGAGAACAGTTATGCTAGGTTCTTGTCTGCAAGCATAACAGAGTATCATTAGTAGCATCAGGGATTGGTTCTTGCCCATGGGATGGGTCTCAATTTGGGCAAGTCATTGGTTTGTCATTCCCTTAGTCTCTGCTCTATCGTTGTCCCTGGACATCTTTTAGGCAGAACACATTTTGGGTGGAAGGTTTTGTAGGTGGGTTGCTGTCCTTATCTTTCCATTGGGAGTCCTGCCTGACTATAGAAAGTGGCCAATTCCGGATCCATATTCCCTAGTACTAAGAATCTTACTTAGCTAGAGTTGCCCTTATAGACTGTAAGACCCCAAAGGGCTGCTATGCCCTGGCTGAGACTTTCTGTGTGTTTCTGTCTACTAAGTAACAATCTGCAGTTCCTCTAAGATCCAAAACATCCTGACCCCAGGAAGAGAATGGTACCTCAGGAAGAGAATTTACATCTGATGTTGGGAGCTGACTCCTAGCAGAAAGCGGCTATCATCTTTGCAGCCATCTTGAGCCATATACCCTGACAAGAGACTTGTTTTCAACAGCCTACAACAGCTGAGCACACTCTGATAAACATCTTGCTTTGCTCACATATCTTGTTTTGCTGTTTAGTGTCCCCAGCTGCAAGGTGCATGTGGTATCCATGCTGCAAGGCATATCACATAGTGCCTTTAGCTGTGTTCCCCTGCTTGTCCACGAGGGCAAGGCATGTGGTAAAACGTATAAATACCCAGGATTTCCTTTCAATAAGAGAGACTTGAACAGACTCTCTGTCTTGTCTCCATTCTTTGTGTCTCTTGCCCTTCCATCCCTTGGACCAGAGCAGTAGCTCAGGCTGGTACAGAGTGGCCCCCAAATGTGGGGCAGAATGGGCCGTTACAGAGTGGCACTCAAATGTGGGGCTCCAGTAAGCGGGATACAGTGAAGGGAATTGGAAGCGTGCATCCTCACTCCTGCACTGGAGACCCTGTTGACTGACCCGAACGGGCCGTTACAACTTGACATCCAACAAAACATCCTGTTGAAGGATGATGCCCTAGGAAGGGAATTTACATGTGACATCCCGTTGCCCCCCAGTTGAGTTCCTGTTTTTTTTTTCTTTCTGAGTTTATGTTTTCCTTTCCTGGTTTGGTGTATATATTGAACCTGCCCAGTAAAGGGATTGGCATTATCTTATAACAGATGACCCGAGTCTGAGTCTTTCTTTAATCCCCCAGGTCTACGCCCGAACTTGGTACCGTGGGCAGCACTGGAGCTGTCAGTAGACAGCCTGGGGCCTTCCCTCATCCCAGGTCTCTGGTATGTCCTAGAGATGCTGCCACCACTGATTTCTATTTTTTTCTCCCCAGCTCTCCCAATACCTGTTACCCCCGGCCTATTCCGTATCCCATCTTCCACCTAGTTCCCTCCCTCCTTACCTTCCTCCCTCCACCTCCAATGTCTAGTTTACTTCCCCTTCTGAAAAAGATTCAACCATCCTCCCTTGGGCCCTTTTGATGGTTTGTATATGCTTGGGCCAGGGAATGGCACTATTAGGAGGTGTGGCCTTGTTGGCATAGGTGTGTCACTGTGGGTGTGGGCTTTAAGATCCTCATCCTAACTGCCTGGAGTCCAGTCTTCCAGTAGCAGCCTTCAGATGAAGATGTAGAACTCTCAGCTCTGCCTACACTATGCCTGTCTGGATGCTGCCATGCTCCCACCTTAGTGATAATGGACTGAACCTCTGAACTTGTAATCCAGCCCCAATTAAATGTTGTCCTTTATAAGCCTTGACTTGGTCATCATGTCTGTTCACAGCAGTAGAACTCTAACTAAGACAACCCTCCTTTATCATTTGGATTCCTTGGGTCTGTGGATTGTAGTGTGATTATCCTGTACTTTATAGCTAATATCCGCTATATATCCATGTATATACCATGCATGTCCTTTTGGGTCTGAGGTACCTCACTCAGGATCATATTTTCTAGTTCAATCCATTTGCCTGAAAATTCACGATGTTTTTATTTTAATAGCTGAACAGTATTCTATTGTGTAAATGAACCACATTTTCTGTATTCATTCTTCAGTTGAGGGACATCTGGGTTGGCTCCAGTTTCTGGCTATTATGAATAAGGCTGCTGTGAACATAATTGAGCAAGAGTCCTTGTGAGATGGTGGAACATCTTTTGAGTATATGCCCAGGAGGGGTATCTAGTTATTAATTTTTATTTCACTTATTTCCTTGTCACGTGTGCTTGTGTACTATGTGCATGCATTAGTGGTGCATGCCAGAGGAGAGCACTGGATCTCTGCAAACAGGAGTTACAGTTTTGAGTTGTCATGTGAGTACTGGGACCCAAACATGTCCTTTGGAAAAGCAACCAGTGTTCTTAATCTATGAGCCATCTCATCGCCTTCAATATTTTTGTTTTTAAAAGATGTTTTCTTTACTACCTTCTAGGATATTTTACTTGTTCTAACCCTAGAATCTTTTATTTTTTATATAGTCTATTTTATTTGTTATACCCCTAGAATCAACCAGTTCTTCATTTAGGGTGAATTATATTTGAAAACCATGACAAATTTATTGGATGTGATTATTACTGTATCAGAAACATTGCTCATTTTGGTAGATATTTCTATAAAATGCACATGTGGACTAAGATGCATTCAAAATTTATACCAATCAAGTTTACATGAAGGTTATAATCTCACAAGTCTATCTTATAGTACCATGACTCTGTTGTGTGACACTATTCCCAGGGAGATGTGAACAGACATCTATTCATAGCAGATAGGGGACTGATGACAAACCAAAGTAAGGATTCCATTAAAATTCAGTTTGGTGAACCAGTATGTTTTATTGGGGTTACTTACAGGAACAGAAGTGACTCAAAGATATCTAGCTATACCACCAAAATCCCACCCCAGCATGGGTGATGGCTCATCAGACCTGGACTCCTGGGGGTTTCTGCATAACTTTCAGGTAGTTCAACAGGTTAGAGCGTGTTTCTTCCAAGTGGCTCAGTTGGTATGAGCCTCTTACAAGCAACTTGTTTGGTCTCTGCCTCTTCTAGGCAGCACAGTTGGTCTAAGAATATCTTTTGGCATATTTATGTATATATGCTCTTTGAAAGGGTGGGCTCTGGTGAATTTGATCAGTTTCAGAGACTTCCTGAAGCCTTTGAGTTGTTCACTTCTTGAGTGCAAGAATCTTCCCTGCAGGAAGGCATGTTTCACTTCATTTTAGAACATCCTGTGTGTTAATGAGCTTTCCTCCAAGATGGAAGGAAGCTGCTACAGAAAAGACACTAAACAAGCATCACAGTGTTCCTTTTCATCTTTTTTGTTTCCTTAATTATAATTTTTCTCCAATACTGCAAAGCCTGGTCCTTATTACCCGTGGATGTATCTACTCAAAGTTCAATCTTAGTATACAAATTGAGTAAGTAGTTTTACAATCCTTAATCTGCACTTGCAGTGTACGTATATTGATAAATGACCATGTACTATTTGTGCCTTTTGAAAGCCAACTCTACAAACAAAACACAGATCCTCTTGTTTCAGAGCCAAGCATGTTTATTTATTTTAAATGCCCACTCCCCCCAAATTCCTGGTTCTGTAACAGGAAGAATGGGAAAAAGGAAATTCCTAAGAATATTAAAAATGTTTTTCCTTAACTATATAATTTTGTACTATTTTGGCATAGTTTATTGATTCCCAACTTTAAATCTTCATTGCTATTTACTCAAATCTTGTAATTTTGAGCAAATTGGATACATATATTTTCTCCCAGAATTTCTTGTAATCTCAATAGTCATCTAATAAGTTATATTCTAGCTTCTCATTATATAGATTAGGATAAGCCCTGGATAGCCCTTGTTTTGGGAGAATAAGTACATATTCTTATTGTGAACATATATGTACAATATACTTGTATATGCACAAGTACAACATAAGTAACCTTGAAGTCAGGTGTTGAGCCTTTTTACTACTCCTTAAATTTTTTCCTTATAAAGATCATCCTTTTAAGGTGGCATTTGTATAGTTAGAATTAACACTGACCTTTCTGATGTGAATTGAAAGTATTCTTATGTAATCTATATTCTAACATATTAAATCTATTAGCTTGATACAAAACCAGAATTGCTGCCACCAGCATCACTCTTCTCAGTCAAGACACAATCATTTTTCTCTAGAAGGTATCTGTTAAAATACACAGTTTTAACCTGTGAGGGAAAACTTTTAGCACATTAGCTAGCTATCACCTCACAGAGATCATAGCTGTGATCTCTGAGATCCCTCTGTCCTGGCACCTTCTGTCACTCTGCAAAATACTCATTTCTGTTTCACTGACCTGTGAGCTCTTAGAATGAGAACATGTTTAATCATATCACCAAAGCCAAGAACATAGTAGCTCATCTATGGATACTTCTTGAATGGATGAATAAATGCATGAGAGGACATGACGCTTGAGGACATAGGCTGGGGAATGTGAAGTAGAAAGTGATTACTTACAGCTGGCAAAGGCAGAAAAGGGCAAGCCTGAATAGAAGAATCAAACAGGATTATGTATGTTCAGAGGATGGCAAAACTGTTTAATCTGTTGTGGGAACAGTGCACAACTAAAGATAGGACTTAACTGAATAGTGGCCTAAAAGTTTACAGCTTCTGGGCAGCTGTGACTAAAGGGGCAGGTTATGGAAACAGAACAAGTCAAAATCTTAGGTCGGCTACTTCCTGTTGGAATTTGAATTTTACTATAAGTGGGTAGAGATCAACTGGAGGTGGGGGGGTATATTTAAGTAAAAGGATGACTTGATGTAGCATTTATTTCCATTGCATTACTCTGGTTTTGGTGTTGGGAGCAGAATGAGATGGGAGGCTAAGGATAGCTCCAGAGACCTTAGTAAAGAGGCAATTTTAGTAGCAATATAAGCCAAAATTAAGAATAACTTAGACCAGATCCAATGGAGGTAGTGTGGAATTCTCTCATTTAGTTCTTGTGCTAGAGATGGAGAAGGATCTCATGATGAATAACACAGTATCTCTTTCATTTATGCCTTGAAAAACTGAATTAAATTAAGCATTTCACAATGGCTGTGAATTAAAAAATAGAAGTTGATGTTAGAGGTTTAAGAAGATCTTAGTTCTTTGTAGGACTAAGCTTTCTTGATGTGGGGCTAATGATGGGCTTAGTGATATCTCCACAAGGCTTTCAAGGCCGTGATTTCCATCTGTTTCCATAAGGAATAGCAGCAGAGCAACATTTGCATTACCTCTTTCCCGTCAATCGAATCTGTAGCAAACAGAGCAATGTGTATAATTTTATCTCACTTGAGAGCGTTTCTAACCACAGAGCTGATTTTTCCTTCTGTAAGGAGTAGAGTTCATTCAGATGTAATTCTGGCAGGGAAAACTTTTACCCAATGAGGCAAATATGCTATGAAATCAATTCACTCAGATAAGGACTCAAGAACCACACTCTTTGCACCTAGGCACATCATCAGTTTCATTTATTTTAAAAGCAGTTCTTTGGCTCTGATATGAAAAGACTGTCTTGTTTAGTGTAACAGTTGGTATTCTCTTCCCTGGGTAAGATTTTCATTGTTAAACCTCTGATGACTTTTGTAGGATTGATTTTAGAGGATTTGTAGGATCGGGTAACAACTGCTCTGAGAATAGACTTATCAGTAGGAAAGCCTCTGAACAAAGTATCAGTATGTCACTCAAATGAGAAACTTCTCACTTCATTAGTGCCTCTCAGACCAGAGCCCAATCTCCTGCCCACAGTGACAAAACTACGGGTACAAGCAGCAGCAGCAGCAGTAGGAAGACTCGAATTCCTCAGATGTGTTGTCTCCTGATTGAATATAATGGCAATTGAGAAACATGATCCATCAATGCCCTAGGTCTGTGGCAGCATCTGAGAGAAGTTCCTCAGAGTCCTGTGTATCTGAGATCACTAGGCACAGCCATTGGATGCTTAGGGCAGTTTGATTAGAATTTTTTTTACAGGGATGACATTTGATCTGTTGATCAATTTGAGGCAAGAAATGGCAGAGTCCTTGTGAATTCTGACAGTGTGCCTACCTGCAGGGTCGTAGCCAAAGGCAAAAATTTGCAAGTAAGAGGGTATCTATCACTAAATTAGTCATCCCAGATTGCCACAAAGTCAGAGACAGTTCCATTTTGATGATCCCTTTAGACAGGTGCAAAAATTTCACAGCAAAATTATTGAAGATCTAAGCGATATATCTGGATCTTTATGATTTTTACTGTACTTTAGTGTGTTGTGAAAAATATAAGAAAGGTCAAAGTTTCCTCTTCCATCATTATTCAGATAGATTAACATTCTTGGTACATCATTGAGCATTTTATTAATTTCTAAAAAATCTGTTTTTACAGACTGACTCTTATGTGTATATGCATATTCACCACATATACATCAGCTAGAATAATGGATGGCCCATATAAAAAGGCAATTTTATGGCTTTGTAATTTCATGATATATATATGGAAAATAATTCAGTATGATAAAAATTTTGGCAATTGAGAATTAAGATTCAGGCCTATGAGTAAACAGTTCCATTAATTCCACATTAAACACATATTAATTGAGTAGCTATAAGTTGCTAAAGATGTGAATTCAAAGATAAGCAAAATAGATAAAATTAGCACAGTTCTAGTCTATATGGTGAGGATGTGTGTGAAGTATGTAGTTCATAATAAATGATGTAACCTGCAGGATGATTTTTGTAAAGAGAGAAGGTTGGGAGATTTTCATGAAGTTATAAATGATATAAGTAAAAGAATGTGGGATTTTGTGGTCAATATCCTCCTTAACATTTGTTTAATAGTGATTTATAGCCATTACTGTAGGCAACAGGACCAGAATGAATTGCTTGGATATAGTCCTCTTACTATTTTTAAAGAATGATCTTTTGAAGGGGTAGGTATGTCAACCTGGAATGAATGAGCATAGATTAGAGAGTGTGTGTGGAATATTGAAAGCCAATAATAAGGGAGAAAATAATCCAGCCACAAATGAGTTCTATACATGCCATATGCATTTTTTTTATTTTCTGAGAGAAAGGATTTCATAATCATGAGAGGATCCTATAATCTCAAAATGGACAGTCAATGTGGGATTTTTATTATGAATTCAAAATGGCTAAGAGAGTGACTGGTTATACAGAAATGGAGAAGAGTTGAGAGAAAAACTTTAGGGAGCAGGCCATAATTCATCCCCACCTTAATAAAATTAATTTCTAATTGTGTGTCTATGTGTGGGTCTGTGAGTGCATGTGCATGCAAATGCTGGAGAGTTCAGGAAGAGGGCATTGAGTCCTTTGTAGTTGGAGCTACAGGTGTTTGTGAGCTGAAATACATGAGTGCAGGCAACTGAACTCAGGTTCTCTGCAAGAACAGTATGTGCTCTTAACTGCTAGACCATATTTCCAGCCCTGTATCCAGCCTTTGGCTACTTTTTTGATTTCCTATTTCTACCACCCTTCTCCATCCTTATCCCTTCTAATCCCACAACACTAGGTAGGAGAGAAAGAAGATTAGTGGGGTAAAAGGACATCAATATCGTTAGACTACTTCCTGCTGATTAGGGGTATTGAGTTCCTTGGGTCAAGTTTGATCTTCGTTGTCAGGATATCTCCAACCAGCAACCAGCAACTAACAGCAGGAGCAGTGGCAGCAGCAGGAGCAGTGGCAGCAGCAGGGGCAGTGGCAGGAGCAGGGGTAGTGGCAGCAGCAGGAGCAGCATTAGCTGGACCCCTTTCTGGGTTCTTGCATTTATATCCATCTTAAAAGTCCCCAGAATTCCAAACATCATACGTTTGCAGAACTATCTGCATCTGGAAAAATCACATCCCTGCCAGAGCATAAGACAAATCATAGTTTGCTGCTGTGGACAATCTGAAGCAGCCCCATATGTAACACTTGGGATTAAAACAAAAAGCATTCACATAAGATTTCTACATTTTTAAAGAAACCAAATTTTCTCCTACACAGCCCCACTGTCATATTTTTAAAATCAATGTTTTGTTTTAGCTAGAAACCGTTGAAATACATAGCTATATCTCATGCAAACAACAAAACAATCTCCCTTGTATAGTGCTTGTCACAACAGGGACCACAAGGAAGGAGTTGTTTGATAAATATTTGTTTGTTCGTTTGTTTCACTAAGAACCTTTAAGGCATGGGGAAATACTAATATTGTTCTTTGTATTATGCTTTATGCACTTCTTCATTCTTTTTAAAAATTTAATATTCACAATGAGCCTAAGAGGTAAGTACTGCCATTATCCTAAATGTAAGCCCTCCAGAAGTGGTGCTTTTTTTTTTTCAATGCATGACAAGTAAATGATGGAGTTGTCATTCAGAAGCAGGTATCTGAAACTCAGAAGGACATGCATTTTCCAGTGAAACATATTGTTTTGTTCACTGAACAGCAGTTTTCTTTTTCTTTACATAGCTCAACCCACATACCTAGAAAAAGAAATGAACCTGTCTTGATGGAATTATGAAAGCCAAGATATGCATGTGGGGATGTATGGTCACAATTCTGGCACCCACAGAGGTGCCAGGAATGTTGCAAGGATTTGTAGTCTGAGAGGCTTGGATGACTATCTGTGATGTCTGGGCTTAATGGAACCATATTCTTTTTACTTTAAATATCATATACATGCAGATAAGATGATAAGGACTAAGTAAGTTCTATTTATATGTTTAGGAATATACATATACATACAAATTAAAGAAAACAAGGCCAAAATTGTTTTCATTTATTTTATTTTAGGTATATGGCTGCTTTATCTGCATATATATCTAACTGCATACCACATGCATTCGTGGTGCTTATGGAGGACAGAAGGTAATGTTGGATTCCCTGGAACTGGGGTTACAGACAGTATGAGTTGCCATATAGGTTCTGGGATTTGACTCTCAGCCCAGTGAGCTTCAGAGACCTTCCTGTCTAGATTGCCCAGGTATTGGAATTACAAGTACTTGCTTTTTAAAAAACCCTGTCTGGAGGCTGAACTCAGGTTTTCATGCTTATGAAGCAGTCACTTATTCGAGTAAAATATTCTTAAAATATTTCTTTTAAAAATTATATATATATGCAAATATATATATATAATTTTTCAATTATATATATTCTATTTTCATGTACACCTACATACCAGGGAGGACATCAGATCTCATTATAGCTGTCTGGTAGAGTCAGCTATATATTTAATTGACAGATTTTATCATTTTCAGTCCAACACAATGGTCCACATAAGATCTCCAGTCTCTGGGTGCCTTACTTTGACCTTTAGATGAGGCCATTGGTTTCCTGAAAGTTTCCAAAGTTTGTTGGTCTATGATGACATAAGCAAATTAATGGAATAACTATCAGTTTCAGTCCTTGTTAACTATTTTTTGTGCTTGTCATTCTAGAATTCTAACCTTGTTTATTTTCTAAGGGTGTTGTCAATGCTGCTATTTTGTCACTAGATAATGACCTAAGTCTGTTAGTACTTCAATCCTTTGTTCATAGGCTATGTTTATTTCATCACTAGAGGATGACTCATGAACAAATTTGTTTAAAAAATATCTGTCAATGTGTTGTTCAGGATGGATTGGGTCTGAAAAGGACAATCTGTTTTCTGTGGGTCAAAATGGCTTAACTTGAGGTTACCATGACCTAGATGCCTCATCCACACTGAACATTCTACTGTTTTGATTAGCCTAAGATTCTCCCTAAGATTTGGCCTAAGTGTGAGGAGTGTACACATGGTTATAAAACAATGGCTTACGCTTCCCTTCACTTTGCTTCTCAAGCAGACAACAACTTTTCCCATGTTGTACTCTACAGATTTAGAAGAATGGTAGATTTCTTTAACATTATATCATGGGCACATGGTCCACAACCTAGTAAAACAACTGAAGTTCAAGTGCAGGGCCAAGACATATGTTGTTGCAGTTTTTCTGCTGCTAAGATCTTTTGGGGCTATTTGAGACCTTTTATCTGTATTATGGATGTCATGGATGAAAGTTTTCTCTGTACTGTGCTGTTTAAGTTGTAGGGAGAATTGGAGGAGCTAGTTTTTTGGAGCCAAGAGAGACTTTAAAGTCGGTTGTAGCAGATATGGCCACAGGGTCTGATGTAACCAAAGGACAAATCTATCTGCCCAAGGAAGATCTATCCTTGAGCACTGGGATGGGACCTGAGCCTGAGGGGCTCTGCCCAGTATTACATCTCACCATGATGGGCCTTGTGCTGGTACCTTTAATTGTCTATCCTCCTAGGTGAGTGGCATCTCTCTAAGCTGTACTGAGGTAGATGGAGCATGGGTAGCTTGTTCTTCCTTTCTTCTTCAATGCATCTTTTCTTATTATTTTACTAAAACCAGGACCTGTGCTTTCTCCTCTGCTTTCATGAGTGGTTGTAAGGATACTTTTGAATGTGATGTTTATGTGGAGATAATCAGTGGAGGGTCTTACTACACTTCCATCTTTCTATACCTCTGGCCATATTATAGAGTATTGGGTGGGAAGGAAAGGTCTGTAGGGGTGTGCAAACAGTCCTGCTGAGTCCTCAGCAGTTCAGACATGGGTATAGTGTAGTCCTGGAGTGTAGACTATGAAGATAAAGTTGCACTAAGGCTCCAGCATAGAATTATGTGGTTTATAAATATATTTGTTTCAGGCAAATAGATTACCTCTGATGGGTTCTAATTGAAATGCTAATTATAGTCAGAATAGAGTTTTTGAAAGGAACTATCAGAATACATTTAATGTTTTGTACTGGAAAGATGACAATATTTCTTTCAACCAAGATAGAAACCAAAATATTTCAGTCACTCCTGTGACACTAATGAATCACAGACGTGGTAAGCTTGCCAAAGATACAGAAGCAAAATATATTCTTTGTGGTGCCTGAAGCATGTCAGGATAGAAGTAAATTTCTGTTCAAGCTCCAACCTTGAGTGAATAAATGAATGACAGGTGTCTCAGAAATTGTTTTAAAAGATGATCTGTGTTCTGCACATTCTGAAAACATTTACCAATTGAAACAGTGTTAGAATGGGGTTACTTTGGTTAGTCTAGAAAAAAGACATCAGTATATATGAGTACACATATATCAAGAACAACTTTTTTAAATTAAACATTGTGTTCTAAGTACATTGTCATGTGGTACATAAGAAAACACCATATATATTGGTTACTTTTGCTGATATCACTTCACAGATGAATAAATAGTCTCAGAGAGGTCATTCCTGGGCCCAAGCTATAGTGGCCGCTTCTACTGAGCCCCAGAATCATCTATGGCTACTTCAAAAATACATTTTTAACATCTCTTGGATTCAACTACAGACTGAAAAATGAAGGAACTATTTTTTCTTTTATTTTAATTAATTAATTAATTAATTAATTAATTATCCTGATTTCTATCCCCTTCCAGTTCCCCCTCACAGAGTCACTCTCTTGTGTCCCTTTTTTTCTCTAGGGGGCCCCTGAGTAACCCCCAACCCTGGCACATCAAATCTCTGCAGGGTTAGGCACATCTTCTCCCACTGAAGCCAGACAAGGCAGCCCAGTTGGGGGACAGATTTCACAGACAGGCAACAGCTTTAGGGACGGTCCCCACTGCAGTTGTTGGGGTACACACATGGAAGCTGAGCTGCACATCTGCTACATATAAGCATAAGGCCTGTCCTGGACTGTTGTTAATGTATCCAGAGACATTCTATTGAAGAAAACTGATTTTCTCTGTTCCAGCAGGTATCAATTGCAGACAGCTTCTTGGTTATGAGTAGGACCTTATGTGCACTTTCCCTTCTCAGTGCTCTCAGCGCTGAACTTTGCTAAACACATGTTTTAACTTTTGTTGTGGTAATGTGTCTATGTAACACATTATTCAAGTAGGGGCACTTGCGAGAATGATAGGATTTTCTCCCAGCGACTATGACCTATATGTCCCAGGTTCTTGGCCCCATTAACAGCTTAAGCCATGGGTTTTATCTCATGGAGTAGGGCCTGAAATCCAATCTGAAGGTAGTTGATTACTCCTATATCATTTGTGCCACTTTAGCACCAGTGGATATATTTTACAATCAGGTCACTGTTGTGGCTCACAATTTATGAGTGAGACTTATGGTTGCTTTTTTCCTTTAGTAGCACAGATAGTACCATCCAGTGCTATGAATGCTAGTCTGTAGGAGGTAAAGCTTCTAGCTGAGCATCAGATTAGTTTTTCTATGTCAGATGACATGAGTATGCAGTGTATTCAACAATAGGTTCTTCTTACGGCCAGGTTGTAGAGGGTTACCCATAGCATTGACAGTAGACGGCAATGTTTGGAGATGGTTCTATAGGATCCCTTTGACCAACTCAATTAAGGTGAAGCCCATTCTTGGTTTAGGGGTGGTATTTGGTAGTATTTAATGTTTACTTGGGACATTATTTTCTTCCATTACATAATAGTGGCCACACAAAATGTATTGTCCTCATTTTTGTATTTTTGTTTTTCTTTTAAGAGAAAGAGGGAGAGAGGAAAAGGGAGGGAGGGAGAGAGAAAGAGAGAGAGAGAGAGAGAGAGAGAGAGAGAGAGAGAGAGAGAGAGA
>NW_021604645.1:1591749-1606643 GCF_004785775.1 Grammomys surdaster | reverse complement strand
AGAGAGAGAGAGAGAGAGAGAGAGAGAGAGAGAGAGAGAGAGAGAGAGAGAGAATATGAAGTTGTGTGAGTAGGGCAGGAACATCTTGGAGGAATTGGGAGAGGGGAAGAATATATTCTAAATATATATTTTGAAAAATAAAATAAAATTAAAGAAGAGAATGTAAGGATGTGCTAGTAAAATGACAGCAGGATAAGCAATATAAATGTTGACAAGTCAGACTAATCAAGGACTGTGTTTAACAGTGCTGGCTGTCCTGGTACCCGCTTTGTAGACCAAGTTGGCCCAGAGTTCACAGAGAGCTGTCTACCTTTGTCTCCTGAGTGCTGAGATTAAAGGCATGAGCCACTACCGCCTAGCTTAAGAATACTTTTATTAGGCTGGGAAGACAGCTCAGCAGTTAAAGGTGGGTTTTGCACAGTGCTGAGATCTGGAGTTTAGCTCCCAGTACTTATATGTGGTGGTTTGAACGAAAATGGCCCCGATAGTCTCATGTGTGATTGCTTTTCTCCTTCAGTAGCATGCATAGTGCCTTCACATGCTTATTCCCCAGTTGGTGAACTCTTTGGGAAGAATTAGAAGGTGTGTCCTCAATGGAGAAGCTGTGTCACTGAGGATGGGCTCTGAAGTTTTAAAAACCCATGCCAGGCCCAGTATCTTTCTCTGCCTGCTGCCTGCTGCTCAGAATGTCAAGCTCTCAGCCCTATGCCTGCCATGCCTGCAACCATCCTCCCCACCATGATGATACTGGACTAATCCTCTAAAACTGTAAGCTAGCTCCAATAAAATGCTTTCTTTTATAAGAAGTGCTTTGGTCATGGTGTCTCCTCACATCAATAGAATAGTAGGTAAGTTAAGCCTGATATTTTTCAAATGCCTGTGATTCTTTTCTTGTTATAGGAGTCAATACTCTTTCCACACTTGTATAAGTACATACATGTGCATAGATGCATAAATAAAATAAATCTGAATGTAATATTTAAAAACATATTTTAAAGAAAACATAACATGACTGTTCAATTACTCATTAATTCTTTCATTTAGAACTTACCATGACCTTTTTTTAATAGTTTAATAAATTAACATTTTATTGTCAACAAAATTCTGACTTTGGCTCTCTTCTTAAACATATTTTTTCTGGCCTCATTTAACCAATTATCTGATGACAAGCTTTGTTGCTGAGCCTCAACCTTTTTAAAAATTAATTAATTAATTAATTAACATTCCAAGCACTGCCCCTCCCAGTCCCCTCTCACTGAGACCCTCCTTCCACCCCCCTCCTATTCTCTTCTGAGAGGTTGAAAAACCCCCTAGGTAACCCCCTACCCTGGCACATAAAGTCTCTGGGAGACTAAGCATTTCCTCTTTCACTGAGGACAGACAAGGCAGTTGTATTGGGGAACAGATTCCACTATCAGGCTATAACTTTAGGAAGAGCCTCTGCTCAAGTTGTTGGGGGACCCACATAGAGACCAAGCTACAAGTCCGCTGACCTTTCTTTTGAGGATATCCCTTGACTGGTGTTCCATAGCCTCCCCCCACTCTCCCTTTGTAGAAGCCACATCTGTAGTGCATTGTCTCTGATTTCCTAAACACTATCTTTAAAATCCAGTGACATCCTAAAGATAATTGCAAGGTAACAAGTAATAATTTTCTTCTTAATTTTTACAGTTGTCGTATCTCCAACTAATTGGGTAGCATTTAAAAAATGATACCACTTTAGTTAGACTCACCAAGTTTTAGAAATAACTCTTCTCATACACATAGTTTATTTAAATAATGTTTTATTAAACTACACAGCAAACTAGCAAATAGAATAGGCTTTTCTTTTTACTTATTTGCATTTTAAAATGATTTATTTATTTTCATTTATATGTATGAATATTTTGTCTGTCTGTCTGTCTGTCTGTCTATATACCACATGTGTTTCTTGTACCTGTGGAAGCCAAATGAGCGTGTTAGATCCCATGGAACTGCAATTAAAATTAGTTGTAATGATGTGGGTGCTAAGAACTGAACCAAGGTCCTCTGCAAGAACTGGAAGTCCTTTAAACAGTGGAACCATCTCTTCAGCTCCCATTTGTTTTTGTTTGGTTTTATCAAAAGATTTTGTTTTTGAAGTACACTCAACTGATCTTTGGTAAACTGAAAGTACTATGGATGGGAGACATAACACTTGAGAAAGAGGGAATCGGCACACCAAACACCAGTGTCTCATCGAATCTCATGCATTCGTCATTAGGTGTTCTACCCAGAGTAAAAGAGCATTGTTAATCTGTGGAGTTTTTTATGGGGAACAAGTTAACGGACAATTTACTGTGGAAGGTTCTAGTCGATATTTAAGCAATTTAATTGAGTCTACAGAATGACTTTTATTTTATAGAAGGAAGGGTTTATTTTGGGCTTACAGTTCCAAGAAGTTAGGGCCCATGGTGATAGAGTCAGGGTATCAGGCAGCAGGCAGCTGGAGTAGCGGTGAGAGCTCGAATCTTGAATCACAAGCAGAAAGCCAAGGGAGCTAACTCAAAATAGCATGAGTCTTTTGAGACCTCAAAGCCCACCGCCAGTGGCATGCTTCCTATAACAAAGCCACACCTTCCAATCCTCTCCAAACAGCCACCAACTGAGGACCAAGTATTAAAATGCCCAAGACTTATGGGGGGAGTGTCCCAGCTCGAGCTGCTGCACTGGTCCACAGGTCAGTCAACAGGGTCTAGCAAGAGAGAGAGAGTGGGGATGGAGGAGCAAGAGACACGAAGAATGGAGACAAGACAGAGGGTCTGATCAAGTCTTGTTTATTGAAAGGAAATCATGGGTATTTATATGCTTTTCCACGTGCCTTGACACAGTGGATACCATGAATGCCCTGCAATTGGGGGCACTAAGCAGCAAAACAAGATATGTGAGAAGAACAAGATGCTTATCAGAGTGTGCTCAGCTGTTGTGGGCTGTTGAAAAACAAGTCTCTTGTCAGGGTATATGGCCTGAGATGGCTGCAAAGATGATAGCTGCTTTCTGCTAGGAGTTGAGAATTAGCAGCTCCCAACAGGGGAGCATCTAATTCAAACTGCCATAAACAGATTTTCTTAGAGAACCCCTTTCACTCATGAAGCCTTTATTTTCTCTTGAACAAGGTTGGACTCAGACATATCTAGCTTTTATAGAATGACCTTTAGGCATCCAATTGTATTAGAATTTTATCTGTGGTGTCTATGGAAGGGGAAATGTAAATGGATGGTCAGTTTTTTTTACAATTAAAATTATAGTTTGAAGTCTCTGCTCATGGATACTCTTCATTCTTCTGCAGCATTTTTGTTTTCTCTGTAGTGCTTGCTGTCATCTAATATACTAAATATCTTACTTAGTGGCTTATTGTCATCTGTCTCTGTGTATTCAAATCAAAGATCAATGGGGAGAGGAATTTTGGGGGTTTCTTTGCTTATGTGTCACCAGAGCCCAGATCCAGGGAATAATATACAGCAGATGCTCAGTAAGCATTCACTGAATAAGTAAATGAAAAAATGATTGATTTCAGAAATCATCTAAGCTGAAAAAAACTTTTGAGAAGATCTAATTCAATACAACATTGCTTACAGGTTCAATATTATAGTTGCACAGAACTGAGTTCACATTTATCACTCTGTATTTGCCATATGAATCTTGATTAATTACTTAACCTTCCTATTCTTATTCTCTCATCTTTAAAATGGGGATAATAATGGTTAAGTATAGGGTAAATGGGAAGGATTCAATGAAATGATGCAAAGCCATAGTGTAGCATTTTACACAGAGAAATTTTGTACTGGTCAAAGGTATAAATATAAAATCACTTCGAAGGTTGAACACAGAGATTTTGTGGTATTGAGGATTGAATCCAGGCCCTTTTGCATCCTCTGTAAGTGTTCTACCACTGAGTTATCTTCTTAGTCCCCAAGGGATATTTTTTTTTGAGACAGTTTCACCATGCAGCACAAGTTGGCCTTAAAGTCACCATCTTCCTACCTCTGCTTCTGGAGTCTTGTGATTACATGTGTATTACATGATTCCTAGTTCAAAGGAGAGGGAATTGAATGCAAAAGATTTAGCAAAAGAGGTGAGAAGAGAATTGAGAAATCCAAAAGGGAAAGGGAAGATAATGCACAGAATAACAACTTCAGAAATCGAGGACTTGGGGGACAGTGGCAGGGAGTGCAGAGAAAGTCTTGAACATATGTGGGGAGATAGAGTCTTTGTAGACCTGTTTGTAAGGGACTGAACTGACAGGGACTATTTAGCTTCTATAGGAGATATTACCTGAGGTGACAAGCAAGTGAGAGAAATGCTCTTGTTTCTCCCTTCTTGCTGATTTTCAGCTCTCTTTTACTCTCTGGCATTCCCTGGGGCTGGCTGGAAACCAGCTCTGTTGGGAACTTGGGAAAAGACAGTTTTCAGAGGCAAAGCCCTTCTCTGTTTGTTATGGAGCAGAGTTGGAGAAGGATGGGAAATAGCATGCTGTTTAATCAACAACTATTATTGCTATGATTGGCCTCACTAACACAATGCTGAGCTAACTGACTAGAGGCAGTCTGTTATAAACAGAAAAAATGTATTACATGGTGAATCGGGGACAGATTTTGTCATGTTTAACCCCATTTAGATGACTCATGGCTTCACTGACTCACAAAGGATTGGCTGGGTATTTTAACCCATGACGTTCAGCACATTGTGCTTCTAAGTTTGTTTATTAAATGCCAGCTATGGACATAAGCTTTTCTCTAATCAGAATCTTAGGCTACTTCTAACATCTCACAACTGAATGTTACTTACAGTTCCATTTGAGATTAATGTAAACTGAAATGTTTAATTTTTTGATGTGCAGCTTAAACAGCCCAATTATGGACTAAATTTAAATTAAAAACTCGGCAGGAATCAGATGGCTTATGTCTCTGTATGATGGCTTTTATATTAAATGGTTTACATGAATGCTGTTGTTTATCTTGGAAACAGGTTGTCATGCATATTAATGAGACCCAGGTGTTAACTTCATGCTGTTTTCTTTCCAACGTGAAAAGTCTTTAAGTATATTTTACAAGTATTTATTATAATAATTATAAGGAAATGCTTTACTCATCACAACATTTGCCAGCTTCTTTTCTTAATTCCAGCTCACTTCTGAACCCCTGTCCTTTTCCATTGCAGACAGATGTGATGGACTGAAGGTTCAGAGCACTTACTAATGATAAAATTAATCCAGGAGTTTCTCCAATGGCAAGGTTTCATGTTTACTGTACTCATCCCTTGCTGTTTTTCTGTTTTTCTACTAAGAACAGAGAATGACCAATAGATTGGTCTGAAAAAAAAAAGAACTCTTTATCCTTTACCATTTTCTAATTCTCATTAGGCCATGTATAAAGACTTTTTTTGGGGATTTTTTTATTTACATTTCAGATGCCATCCCCTTTTCACATTCCCCTTCCCCTCCCTAGGTCCCCCCTATATCATCTCCCCTCCTCTTTTTTTGCTTCTATACCATTAAGCTCAGTTCTAGTTTGAGGAACTAGAAATACAATAGATGCAAATAGATAAGGAACAAGCAAGACAATAAACACAAATAGTCAAAGAACAAGCAAGGCAATAAACAAATTTCCATGAACACTCCCATGATCACTGTTTCTAAGGGTTTATCAGGGTGACCAAAATATCTGAGCTGACTTCCCTGTCCTAGCCCAAAGTCATTTTCATGTCTGAAGCCTACTTCCTTGTTCTAGCCTAAGATTTAGATTCCTGTCTGAAATTACTTCTTTGTTCTAGCCTAAGATTTAGATTCATGCCTGAAATTACTTCTTTGTTCTAGCCTAATGTCAGATTCCTGCCTGAATCCCACTTCCTTGTCCTTGCCCAATGACATATTCCTGCCAAGCAGCCCATTTCCTTGTCCTTGGTCCATGTCAGATTCTTGCCAAGCAGCCCCAAAAGCTCTCCATTTCTCCCCCTTTTTTATTTCATAAACAAGACTGAGCCTGTCTTAGGTCATTCTGACAAGAATACCTTCCTTACCTGTCATAGAATATGCATTATCAAAAGCAATGCATTTCTTTATTAGGTTGGTAAGGCTCTGTGCAGAATCTTACCTGTTTTTGGCTTGCCAGCCTATTAATTTAATAACTCTGTCTAGTTATCCATTTTCAGGTTCAAGCCATGTACTTTGGCTATCAACATGTTGATGTTGTTAACAAGCTTTTACATGATGGACAGGAATAAAAGTATTCCCATGACAAAAAGGGCTAGCATGGTCAAGTTATATATACCATTCTTGAAGCTTAACCAAAATAGGAATACTGACCTCAGGCCATTGGTAATTTTATCAGCAGTATCTACCATACCAATGCTCAGCAGTACAACATTCTTTAAATTCATAATCTCACTATCTAAAGTTAAAACATCCAGAGAGGTGTTAGAATTATGCCAAATACACTGCAAGTGTCTTTAAACTTTTTCCTAATTATAATGAATACCACTGTAAATTTTAGAACTAACATGAATGCAATGGTAGTTCGCATGACACTCAAGATGGCTCCTTACTCTCAAACTCTGAACCTCCTTCTAATAATTTGAATAGGATAAAGAGTAGGGACCAGTTAGAAGTATCAGAAGCTAGAAGCTCTCTGGTCAAAATACTCTAAGAGGACCTGTCTAGTATTACATATGGAAAGATATTTTAGAAAAGATTTATAGAGCAGCAATTATCTAGCTAATTATTTGATATGGATCTTATGACTTGTGCTCAAAGGCACATCTCCTTTCTGAGTGGTACAGGCACATAGTTGACAACTCTGCTATTAACAGGTCTTGAGGATCCATTAAATGCTGAGCACTCCTCTATGTTCTAATAATACTAAAATATATAAAATGTCATACATTGTGGAATGTATAGTCTTACCAGACTTATACATATTGTTTGAAGCCTACAGCTGGTCAAGGTGTAGAGGATAAGAGGCTGTAGAATGCTCAATCCTAAAGAGGACATCTATATCATACCTTCTCCCTAAGAATCATATCACAGCTCCCTTCTCCCAAGGCTTCCAATAATTAGAGATCATTTCAAAAGGGGGAGGGTGATCAGAAAGATTGTAAGAACCATAAGTTGATGACTAATAGAAAACAGTTTTCTGTACACAACAGGAAAGTTGTACATTAGAATTCCCAGCAGTTGAGGAAGCATGTGTAAGACTTGAGCAGGCTCAAGCCGAATAACAGTTCAGCTTGGAGAAGGCATATAAATATGAGCTCCTACTCCTATGTAAGGAACTAATGGCAACTGATAGCTGCTGGGAGAGGAATGGTTAGTTTTCTCTAAGGGTGTGGCACTTAGCCACACATCTAAGAGTATGGGCAGTATAAATGGACATAAAGGTAGGTGTATAGAGAAGGGGGTATTGTCTTGGAGGGGTGGAAGAAGTCTTCTCTGTTTACTATGACTGTACATATGATTACAAAAATATAAGATACAACAAACACAAAAGAAGTGTTAATGGTGTTTATAGATTAATTTGGATCTCACTAGAAATAATTAACATAGTCTTAAAATGGAGTACAGCTCTTAAAGGAGATGATACTTGAAGTTTTGAAAAAGGACTGGATGGATTTTCTTGAGTGATAGCACAAATTCAAAGTGCTAAGAGGAAACACTGTATATAACTGAGCAGATCAGTGTTACTATGGTGTTATGGTCGGGGTAAGATGTTATGGGAAAGACCGAGAAAGAGGGATAGCTGGATTGTGGACGGCCAGCTCATAATGCTGTGGAAAGCTGTTGTTTCCTGGGGTAGAGGTGTAATCGGATAGACTGAGGTGGAATAGTAGGATTTAGGGAAGAATATGTGTTTTCACAAGGCCAGAAATGAAGTATGAGATGAACAATACTTTATTCTGAAAACTGACATATATGCCTTGAGGCTTCTGTCTCTGAGTATGAGTGTGTGAAGACTTTTAAAATCATGACAAAAAAAAAAGAGCCAAACCCGAAGAACTCAACTTTTAAAATAACATTTATTACACATTTTTTTCTCAATACAAATGAACACATGTTCATTTTTAAACTCTGAAGAGTACAGAAAATCACAAAGAAGAAAATCAAAATCACTAATGATTCTTATCCTCAGAGATAATGTTTTTAATATTTTTATGCTTTCTTTCCAGTTCTTTCTATAGACAAATACACACTAACATGCACATATGCATGTGCTTATATTCTGATTCACACATATATACATTTTAAATAATTGTCATCATATTAGATATATTACTTTGTAACTTGCCTTTTACCTAAAATTGTATGCTAATCAGTTTCCACATTATCAAGCATTCGTCTAAGTCTATTTTTAATATCTATTGTTCTATTACTGTAAAGAAATGCCATGGCCAAGACAACTCATAAAATGATTATTTACCATGATGGGGAGCATGGCCGTAGGGGTGACACTGGAGTAGTATCTCAGGGCTACATCCTGACCTGCAAGAACAAAAGCCTACTCCAAGTGCCATACCTCCTCCACCAAGGCCACACCTCCTAATCCTTCCTAAACAGATCACCAACTGGGGATTAAGTATACAAATATGAGTCTATGAGGGCATTCTCATCAAACCATCACATTATCTCATTAGACTTATATGCACAATAGTAATCCATTTTCTATTACTGGACAGTTATTTTCTCCACTTATCTTGTTATGATACACAATGTTGTGAAAATTATTCTTCTACACAAATATTTGTGTGCCATACTTATAGGCGAAGTTGGTATATCATTTGTTCTAATTCATTAGCTCATTGGTGAGTTTTGCTACCTTTTAAACAGTCTATAAGTCACTTGTGTCGGTTTTGTAAATTTACCATATGTAGCTAGAAAGAATTATATACAGCTGATAGAGAGGTATAGGAAGGAGTGACTGAAATCTCTGAAAAGGTTCTAATGACCTTCCCTACCTACTTCTATGGGAGAACAACAGGCCTTAACTTGAGGAGGTCTTTTGAAAGTAGTCACAACTGCTTTGAGGATGATGGTAATAATGGCTGCTGTGCTGTGAGGATAGCATTCTATAACACTTTTTTTTTGAGACAGGGTTTCTCTGTGTAGCCCTGGCTGTCCTGAAACTCACTCTGTAGACCTGGCTGGCCTCGAACTCAGAAATTCGCCTGCCTCTGCCTCCCAAGTGCTGGGATTAAAGGCGTGCACCACCACCGCCCGGCTCTATAACACTTTTTATTGGGGTTCCTTTATTTATTTTTATTATTTGAATAAAAGTTTCTTTATTATTTAATACCCACTCATTTCTTCTTTTTAAAACTTTTTATTGAAAATTATTTAGCTTTCTAGTTTATATAGAATTTACTTGACATGTACTGTGAGAAAAAGACTGAGAACATTTCAGATAGAGTGTTAATTACTTTAATATATTTATTGAATAATCTACTTAATTTCCTCCCATATTCAAATGACAGATTTACTGTACATTGAATGCTCATGTAAATTCATATCTCTTTCTGTACTTCTCTTGTTCTGAACTGTTACTCAAATATGTATCTTTTACATTGATTATAGATTTAGTAGATATTTAATACCTGACTGTACAATTCTTCCTTAATAGTCTTATTTTATTTTTTGCTGATTATGCTGTTTTTTTATGTCATTTAAGCTTTAGATTTATTTTGGAAATTTTCTGTTGTAATAACACAACTACAATGAATATTATTCCTTTTATATTTATCCTTTTTAATTTATGTGTATGGATGTTTTACTTACACACTCTCTCTATATATGCATGTATATGTATGTATTTATATATATGAATATATGTATAATATGTGTGTTCCTAGTGTCTATGGAGTTCAGAAGATGTCACATCCTCTGAAAGTGGAATCACAGATGTCTGTGAACCATCATGTCAGTGCTGGTAATTGAGACCAGGTCCTTTGCAAGAGTAACAAGTGTTCATAACCATTGAATCATCTCGCTAACCCCAACTACAGTTATTAGAATTATAATACAATTCTAGAGAAGCCCAACTACAGTTTTTATTAGAATTATGATACAATTCTAGAGAAAGCAGTTGATCTTATAATATTTGTTTTTCATAGCTAGAGGTGTCACAGTACTTGACCTCAAATACATTATAGAGTTATAGTGATGAAGGTTGTCTGATACTGGAATAAAAACACAGTTAGACCAATGGAATGGAATAGAAGAAACAAAACATCAAAGCTATGACCACGTAACTTTTGACAAAGGTGGTAAAAAGAAGATAGAGTTATTTAACAAGTGGTCCTAGCAAAACTGGATAACCATCTGTCAAAAAAAAATGAAATTAGATTAACATCTTTTACTTTGTATAAAAATCAATTCAGAATAGATCAAATATCTTAATTTAAAACTTGAAATGCTGAAAGTTCAATTGAAAAGCAAGAGAATGCTCTTTAAGACTTGAGAGTAAGCAAGAATTTTCTGAATAGAATCCAATAGCACAGGAATTGGACACAAAAGAAGTGTATTGCTGGTTTTGTGTGTCAACTTGACACAAGCTAGAGTTATGACAGAGAAAAGAGCCTCCCTTGAGGAAATGCCTCCATGAGATCCATCTATAAGGCATTTTTGCAATTAGTGATCAAGGGGGGAGGGCTCAGCCCATTTTGGGTGGTACCATCCCTGCACTGGTAGCCCTGGATTCTATAGGAAAGCAAGCTGAGCAAGCCAGGGGAAGCAAGGCAGTAAGCAGCATCCTCGATGACCTCTGCATTAGCTCCTGCCTCCAAGTTCCTGCCCTGTGTGAGTTCCTGTCCTGACTTCCTTTGGTCATGAACAGCAATGGCAATGTGGAAGTGTAAGCTGAATAAACCCTCTCCTCTCCAATTTGCTTATTGCTCATGATGTTTTGTGCAGAAATACAGACTCTGAATAAGACAGATGGGTCTATGTGAAATTTAAAAGTTCCCACACAGCAAAAGTTTCCAGCAGAGCATAGAGACAGCATGCACAATGGGAGAAAATTTGTACTTTTCACACAGGGATCAGATGTACAGAATTTACAAAGAACTGCAAAAATTAAACATTAAGGCAATAAAGCTCCAACTCAACAAATAGACTAATGAAGATACTTACTAAAAGAAAATAAAAACCCACAAATGAACAATAACTATTTTTAAAAGTGTTCAACATCTATAGTTATCAGGGAAAACTGCTTTGAGACATCACCTGACCCCAGTCAGAATGGCTATCACCAAGAAATCTGATGAGAAATGTAGGGGAAATGTAGGAAAAGAGAAACCCATATCCATTGCTGGTAGGAGTGCAAATTAATACAACCATTATGAACATTGGTTTAGAGGTTCCTAAAGTAGTAAAACTATAACTATTATATGATTCATTTATTCCACTCTTGGAAAAATATTCAAATAACTCTATGTCTCATCTTAAAAATCTCATGTCACAGACATTCATCCAGGAAAGTCAGGACAGGAACTCACATAGGGCAGGGACCTGGATGCAGAAGCTGATGTAGAGGCCATAGGGGAGTGCTGCTTACTGGCTTGCTCCTCATGACTTGCTCAGCTTGCTTTCTTATGCATCTCAGGACCATCTGCCCAGGAGTGGCACCACCCACAGTGGATTGGGCTCTACCACATAGAAAATACCCTACAGACTTGTCTACAGGAAAATACTTTTAAAAACTAATTTTTGGTACAATATATTTTGATAATATTCTTTGCCCTTCCCTAACTCCTCCAGGGTCCTTCATACTTCCTATCCACTCAAACGTCTTCTCTTTCTCTTTCTTGTTCTCTCAAAAACAAAACAAATCAAAAACAAAAAAAAAATGAAAATCCACCCCCCCAAAAAAACCATCAACAACATGAAAAATATAAAACCAAACAAAAAAAATGTACAATCTAATGGAGTTTGTTTTGTGTTGGCCAACTACTGCTAGGCATGTGTGTTCCCTGGATTGTGGTTGATATACCCAGTAAAATTGCCCTGGAGAAAACTGATTTTTTTCTTTCCAATCAGGTATCAATTGCAAATTGCTTTTTTGGTTAAAGGTGGGAATTTGTGCTTACTCCCCCTGTTTAGCGCTGAAAATCTTACTGGTTTGAACCTGTGTAGGTTTTCCGTGTGCTATCACAATCTCTGAGTTCATATGTGTATTAGTCCTGTTGTGTCTGGAAGATGCTATTTTGTTGGAGTCATCCAACACTTTTGCCTCTTACAATCGTTCTACATCTGTTTCCATATATATCTCAGAGTTTTAAGGGGAGGGGTTTGATAAAGACAGCATTTAGGGTTGAGTGCTCCAAAGTTTCTTATTCTCTGCATATTGTTTAGTTGTGGAGTCTATGTGTTAGTTACCATATATTGCATGAAGACTTTTTTTTTTGATATGGGTTGAGGGATCCATTGACCTATGGGTATAGCAATATGTCACTAGTAGTCATTTTATTGCTATGTTCCTTTAACAGAATAACAGTAGCAGGTTTTCCTTGAGCGCACATGACTTAGGTTCTGGCTACTTTAGTATATGTTCCATCTCATGGAATGAGCCTTAAATCTAATGAGAGTTGTTGGTTACTCCCATAACATTTGTGCCCCTATTGTACCAGAATATCTTGCAATAAGGTTGCTGTTGTGGGTTGCAGGGTTTATAGCTAGGTGATGTTGATTATTTTTCTCCATTGACAGTGTGCAAACTACCTTTCTTCAGCATGAATGCTAGCCAGTAGAGCTAGTTTGGAACTACTGGATTTCTCCATCTTTGTTGAGATAATTAAGTCAGACAATTTTATGCACACACTTTCTCAATCAAGATCCCCTCTTCCCAGATATATCTAGGCTTGTGTCAAGTTGACAAAAGCCAGCCAGTACATTCAATATTCTACCAGAGACATATCTATACTCATGCTTATTGCTGCTATATTTATAATATCGAAGAAGTGGAATTAATATTGATGTCCATCAACAGATGGATGAATAATGAAAATGTGCCACATACATATAGTGGAATATTATTCAGCTGTAAAGAAAAATGAACTCATGAAATTTGCAGGAAAATGAATGGGCTTGGAAAGTATATTACTTGAAGTGACTCAAGCTCAAAAAAAAAAACCAACAAAAATGAACTCACCAGGTGGTATTCATCTATATACATGTATACACATGCATACATACAAACCTACATATATATGTATGTGCCAATAATAAATAAAAGGCTATCAACTTGAGAGGGGAATTTTGAGAGCTATTTGAGGGAAGGTAGCTGTGAGCTAGAGGGAGAAAAGGAAGGGGGTTGTGATTCAATTTTATTTTAATGTATAATATGTAAATAGATGTAAGGGTGGGTATGGCATAACATTTAGAAAGGAAAACAAGAGAGGATGATATTAGGAGATCAGGAAGAATGGAATCAGACAAAAGGACAAAGGAGTCATGAAAAGGAATATAAAGCTAATTTGTTTTTCTGGTTTCAACTCCACTGTAGTGTTCGCTTTTTATATTCTGTGGTGGATAAGTGAACAACAACAACAAAAATAACTGGTAGTGAAATTGTAAAAAATTTAAGAGAAATCCCATTGCTTCAGAATGGGAATTCTAACTGTACTGAAGTTCACTGAGGTGTGTAGTGCTTGAGACTGGGTAAATGTTTGTTTAAGTGACTATGTTAGTCAAGCTGTGCAATGTTTTATGAGTTAATTACAATCAAAGTAGTTTTACATTAAAAAGAACATTTTCTCTTACATGAATTAATACTTGATTATCAAATATGTGCTTAGAAAGAACTTTGAAAGCCCCCAATTTTTTTCCTATGGACTAGCTCTAACACAATGAAGGTGGATTCTGTGTCTTTGTATTGAGGACAATTGGGTTACCACCTGGCCTGAGTGAGCAATTGACAACAGTGGAAAGGAAATAGCTCAAAATGATTGGTGAGGCTTTTTTGACATTTATCCCATTATGTTTCTCAGATGTTTACAATTACATACATTCTATCAGGTCACTTTGGACTTTTTATCTTGACAAAAGTATCCAGCTAAAGTTCTATTACCGACAAAGAAGAACCTGGAGTTTTCTAAGAAAATAGCACTCAACACTTGCCTAATGAGAAGGGACCTTACAAATCAAAAGAACCAGAGATGTACTGGGGTTTTAATCAGAGACCTAATTTTAAAGCACAAAATGTTGCCGGGATAACTCCAAGTGATGAGATTCCCTAATTTGGTTGTTATCATTCCCAGACACACCTACACAGTGTCAAGCTCACACATATTCAGGAATACATATGCACTTAGCTATTTGAGTGGTTAAAGTTGGAACAATTTCACTGTTCAGAAGGGAAAAAATTAACCTTCAGTATTGTATCATTTCATCTCATTAAAAAATTGGAGATTCTAAGAGTTTTCTTAATTGGGAAAATATGAAGACTAGGGGGAGAAAATCTGGGAGTGGGATAACCCAGTCCGAAGGAAATAAGCAACAGTGATAAAAGCAATATTGGTGGTTACTTCAGTGAACAGAATTTCATTGGCTCAGTGAATCTGAGTTTGTTTTGGGGAACAGGCTGAAACTCACCATTGAATTCTACAGTAATAGTCTGGATTAATGGCTAAGGTAGTAATCACAACAAGTTCCACTGCATTTACATAAAGATGAGAATTTGTGTTTGATCTGACATACCCAAGTAGAGGTGCCAATAGGATAGTGATTATTGAGGGGGGAATACACAGATAAAACACCTCCATAAACCATAATGACTCTTGGGAATGTTTTGCTAAGTATGAAAAGCCAGTGTTCTGGCTAGTTTTATGTCAGCTTGTCACAAGCTAGAGTCATTTGGGAAGAGTGAACCATAACCAAGAAATAGCCCCACCAG
>NW_021604645.1:1563717-1591739 GCF_004785775.1 Grammomys surdaster | reverse complement strand
GAGTCATTTGGGAAGAGTGAACCATAACCAAGAAATAGCCCCACCAGATTGGCCTGAGGTATTTTCATGATTACTGATTGATGCAGGAGGGCCCAGATCACCATGGGTGGGCCCACCCAGGGCTAGTGATCCTGATGATACAAAGAAGCAGGCTGAGAATATGTGGAGAGCAAACCCATACAAGTACTCCTCCATAGCCTCTGTATCAGTTACTGCCTCCAGGTTCCTGCCCTGCTTGAGTTCCTGTCCCAATTTTTCTCAGTGATGGACTGTTACCTGTAACTATAAGCTGAAACAAAACATTTCCTCTTCACATTGCATTTGATCATGATGTTTTATCATAGCAATAGAAACCGTAAGATAGCCAGACACAAAAGAATACAAAACTACATTTACATGGTTCCATTTCTATGAAATGAACCAGATAAGAAAATATATACATACACACACTAGATTATGAATTCTCGCCAGTTTTTTTCTAATAATTAAATGGCTTCCTAGGTAAAGATCAGAATGCAGGCAGAATGAGGAGCAACTGTTTTCATATGAAGACATGGCATTTCCATTTTGTGGTGATAAAGATTTCAGAACTTAGATCATATGTCAGAAAAACACTTATTTTACTTTTTATTGTGAGATAGGATCTAAGTTACACAATCTAGAACTGAACTTACTGAGTAGTTTAGGCAGCTCTTAAACTTGCATTGCTTCCAGGCTTCTAGGTTACTGGGACAACAGGCTTGTATCACCAGTCTAGGAGGCCTTACAGCTTTTATAATACATCCAATTTTCAATACCTCTGCATTCTCTATCAATAGATTCAACTATGGACAGAAAGTAACTTGAGGACTAGTGTGGAAAAAAGCCACAGCAGAGTCCTGGAGGCTTTCCACGCCAGCAGGTTCCACAAACAGGAGAAAGGTCTGGAGTCCAAAAGGCTGGAGGCTTTGGCGGTGTCAGGCCCCAGAGACATGAGAATGTCCATAGTTCCAGAAAAATTTATTTTCATGGCGGATGGTAGATGGATCTGGACATACCCCTCTGAAACTCAGGGCAGACCTGAGTTAAATAGGGAGGGAGAAAGGGGAAGGTTCTTGGGAAGAATGCTTAATTGGCTCCACCCTCTGGCCTTCATTAGTATGTAAATCTCTCTAGGGCCTGAGGCCTGTAGTCACATCCTCTACCTGTGCACTTTGGGAGGGGCTGTAATGGCCTACGTGACTGAACAATGTAGGTCCATGGAGACTAGACTGTGAGTCAGGACCCTGGGTTCTGGGGACGTGGCTGAACACCTGCCGTTTTTCCCTTGGAGTCTCGGGCTTCCAGGCCCAAGTTCATCCAAGAACCAAGATACCCTTATGCAGTCCCACAGGCTAGGAAGATAGCCATGTTGTTAAAGTGCCTTGAAAGCACAAGAATCTAAGCTTGAACCTTGGGACCCATATAAAATTGTTGGGCATGTTAGTATTCTTATAATCTTAGTACTGTGGAGTCAGAGATAGATGGATCACCAGGGTTCACTGTCCAGTCAGCCCAGCCCACTAGCCCACTTTGAGCATTCTAGTCAGTGAGAGACCCTGAACGAGAGAGAGAGAGAGAGAGAGAGAGAGAGAGAGAGAGAGAGAGAGAGAGGAAGTGAGAGAGAAGGAAAGTGAGAGAGAGGGAAAGAGTGAGAGAGAGGAACCCAAGATTGCTATTTGACCTATTTCCCCCATGTATGAATGCATACAAACCTGCTTTTAAAAGCATAACTTTCCTTCAATTGTTCTCTAAGCAATCTATCAAAATAATTATTTAGCATTTATGTCATATTAAGTATTATCAATAATCTACAAATGTTTAAAGGTTCACAGGAAGATGTGCATAACAACATTATACTATTTTGTTGGGTGTAGTGTGCGTGTGGGCATGGGTTCTGTGGGTTGAATTATGGGTCCAGTGTCTGCCGCCCCAAGGGGCTAGGGCGTGGCTCAGAGAGGCAGAGGCATGGGAATTTGACTGTTTTCACTCGATGCCAGTGGCCAGGCGACCACTGGGCTTTGAGAAGCTGCAGGACTCCACTCCAGGGGTGAGAAAACACAGTCAGAGGTCCAGCAGGAGCAGGAACTCTTGAGTTGGGCGTCCCTGGGCCAAGGTGGCTGGAACTGACTGGTTCTCAGGCCCTTGATCTCTCAGGCGCTTCTGAGAGACCATGGAAGGGCTGAGACAGTGGGGGCGAACTGGCTGGATCGACCTGCAGCTGAAGGGGGCGGGAGGGAGAGAAGCTCTAGCTGTGTCTGCAGGGACTTGCTTGGCTGGGTCTCCATGAGGTAGTTGGCAGGAGATTAGACTGTGGCTCTGTAGTTGAAGACCTTCTCTACAGTTCCCCACAGCAGGCCCCAAAGAAGACAGATAGTCCATAGTCATAAACTATGGCATTAAGATATTTATTGTTATGGCTGAAAATGGATAAAACTATACCCTGATATTCTCAGGGCAGGCCTGAGGTTAAATACCTTTTGATAGGAGGAGGATCTAGAAAGGAATGCTTAATCGGCTATGCCCTCTGATCTTTAGGTATCTCAATAATATGGAGGTCTATCTTGAGGCTCTTTGGCCTGGAGTCATGCCCTCTACCTGTGGAGGGGCTAGCAGGAGTGCTGTCCTACATGACCAATGGCCACAGACCTGTCAGTGGGGGCCTGTAGTTAGGTGAAAGGAGCCAGGGGCCCAGGAGCAAGGCCAAACTCCTATCATCCCTGAGGGTCTCAGGGGTTCAAAGCCTGCTCGACCAGGTACCCAGCTGCCTCTCACAGCCTACTGCCCAACACTATTTTATACAAGAAACCTGAGCATCTTCAGAATTGAGCATCTTCAAGTGTTTTGTGTGTGTGTGTGCATGTGTGTGTGTGTGTGTGCGTGTGTGTGTGTGATATTGAACCAATGTCTTGAGGTTATAGAAGAAATATAGTAAAAACTACTGAATTACATACATTTGTGATGGTTAGGATGATGAATGTTAATTGTCAACTTGACACATCTAGAATCATCTGGAAAATGAATCTCTAAGCATGATATCTCTGGGAGTTATTTCAATTGAATTATTTGATGTGGATGGCACCATTCCCTGGGCTGGGCTACTGTTTCTGCTTCTGCTTCCTCTTCCTCCTCCTCCTCCTCCTCCTCCTCCTCCTTCTTTTATTCTTATTATTGGAGACAGGTTTCTCTGTGTAGTCCTGGATGTCCTAAAATTCAAGTTAAGAGATCTGTCTTCTTCTGACTCCCGAGTGGCGGGATTAAAGGCATACGCCACCACTGCTTGGTGGAACTGCATTTTCTTTTGAAGGTGTAATGCGATCAGCTGTGTTGGAGTTCTCCTGCCTTTGTCTTATTCATCATCATGAACTTTGAACTGTGAGCTAAAATAAACCCTTAGGTTGTTTGTATCAAAGTATTTTGTCATAGCAACAGAAAAGAAAATAATAAAAACTTAGTGAATTTTATGACATGTGAATTAAATTTCAATATAGGATATTTTTTTGTGTGTGAAGAGAGTAAAGATTTTTAGCACATTTAGTGATTTGGTTGACAGTAGTCAGAAATTTCCTGGACTCTCTCATTTTCTTCATCTATAAAAATAATAATATTGACATAAGAGAGCTGTTCTGAAAACTTAATGCAATTTTAAAGAACTAAACTAAAAAATGGGCACATTGTGCTTTTTATTAAGTGAAATAGACCAGTCCCAGAAACATAAATATCACATTCTTTTCATTTGTTGTTTCTAGATTTTATACACTTACACAATATCTATCTATCTATCTATCTATCTATCTATCTATCTATCTATCACAAGTGAAATTATCTTGAGAGAAAATGTGACAAATGAGAGAAATGCCATGCATAATATATACCTGTACAAAAATTAAAAAAACAATAAAATTAAATTAGAAATAAATAGACAAAGTTTCAAACTTGATATTATGAAACAGTAATAGGTACAGTGGAGCCAAGTAGGAAACCAGGATGGAGGGTCCAAGAAGTCACAGAGGGAGCAGAAGCAACAGAAGTCAATGTAGGGTTGACACTCATCAAATCCTAAAGACAATTCCCTTCATACTCTCCTGTTTTATATTGGTATTTGGGTTGTGGAGCTGTGTGTGTGTGTGTGTGTGTGTTGAGCAGAGAAAGAGCAGCATCACCTAGTGATCTCAGATCAAGAAACGAACCTCCCGCCTCTCTGTTCCTCCCTGTTCCAGAGACAGCTGCATCTTCTTTTGCAGTGCCAGCCTCATCCAGTAGACAAAATGGTGAAGGTTGGTGTGAACGGATTTGGCCGTATTGGGTGCCTGGTTACCAGGGCTGCCTTCGGCTCTGCACTTGGAAAAATAGAGATTGTTGCCATCAATGACCCCTTCATTGACAACTACATGGCCTACATGTTCCAGTATGACTCCACCCATGGCAAATTCAAGGGCACAGTCAAGGCTGAGAATGAGAAGCTTATCATCAATGGGAAGCCCATCACTGTCAGGCTGTAGAAGGACATCCTGGGTTGTTGGCCACGCCCCCAGAACCCAGGGCCCTAGCACGTGGTCTCATCTCCATTTAACCTGTACCATAAGTCATGTAAGACACAGATAGAGGGTGTGACTAAAAGGCCTCTGCCTTGAGATTTACATATTAATGAATTATCTAAAGGCTGGGGGCATAGCTAATTAAGTTTTCCCCTCCTTAGCCCCTCCTCTTTCCCACTCCCCATATAAGAAAGGTACTCCTGGCATTTGGAGGGGGCATACATCCAGATACAACTATCATCATGAACAATAAAACTTTCATCTTGGATTCCACATCTTCTGGCCCTGGGACTTTCTTGTGTATGTGGGAAACCTCCACAGTGGGGAAAAGCTTCTGGTTTCAGGACTCCCTCCCCTGAAGCCATGGTCTGCACGGTGCCTGCGTGCCACTGCTCTGGGGACTCTGCCACCACCGCTGGCCCTCGAGAGGGCCCAAACTGATGCCTGCACGCGAGTTCTTTCCCTTCATATCACCATCTTCCAGGAGTGAGATCCTGCTAACATCAAATGGGGTGATGCTGGTGCTGAGTATGTCGTGGAGTCTACTGGCATCTTCACCACCATAGAGAAAGCTGGGGCCCACTTGAAGGGTGGTGCCAAAAGAGTCATCATCTCCACCCCTTCTGCTGATGCCCTCATGTCTGTGATGGGTGTGAGCCATGAGAAATATGACAACTCACTCAAGATTGTCAGCAATGCATCCTGCACCACCAATTGCTTAGGCCCCTGGTCAAGGTCATCCATGACAACTTTAGCATCATAGAAGGGCTCATGACCATGGCCCATGTCATCACTGCCACTCAGAAGACTGTGGATGGCCCCTCTGGAAAACTATGGCGTGATGGCCATGGGGCTGCCCAGAATATCATCCCTGTATCCACTGGTGCTGCAAAGGCTGTGGGCAAGGTCATCCCAGTGCTGAACGGGAAGCTCACTGGCATGGCCTTCCATGTTCCTACCCCCATTTTATTGGTTGTGAATCTGACATGCTGCCTGGAGAAACCTGCCAAGTATGATGACATCAAGAAGGTGGTGAAGCAGACGTCTGAGGGCCCGCTGAAGGGCATCCTGGGCTGTACTGAAGACCAACCAGGTTGTTTTCTGTGACTTCAATAGTAACTCTCACTCTTCCACCTTTGATGCTGGGGATGGCATTGCTCTCAGTGACAACTTTGTAAAAGCTTATTTCCTGGTATGACAATGAATATGGCTACAGCAACAGGGTCATGGACCTCATGGCCTACATGGCCTCCAAAGAGTAAGAAACCCTGGACCATCCACCCCAGCAAGGACACTGATAACAAGAGAGAGGCCTTCAGTCTCTGAGGAGTCCCTGTCTCCAACACTGAGCACAATTTCCATCCCAGACGCCCATAATAAAAGGAGGGGCCTAAGGAGCCCTCCCTACTCTCTTAAATACCATCAATAAATTTTTGCTGCACCCCCCATAAACCCCTTACTTTGGGTGACTTATATAAGGATCTTGGTTGTTCTAGTTAATATTCCCATCACATGGAAAATACATAACCTCTACATTGAGCTTCTTGTTCCACTGTCATTGAACTAGGAAGCTCTGTTTTTGATAAAGCAAAGGAATTTTTTTTGATTTCTGAGCTGAGGGTTTGGCTTAGGACTATTCTTTCCAATGTGTGTCCACATGGGAATAAGCTTTCATTTAGTAATCATGCTTATGACTTTTCTAGAAACAAAAGATAGGCCATCTCTCTCATTCTTGGAACTATCTGGTCTATCCACTTGGCTTTCCAATGATAATTGCTTGCTTGGTCAGCTTCTGCTTGATGGTGAGTGGGAACTGGGGCACTATTGAACACTTGTCCTTGAATACTTGTCTACAGGCAATATAACTATTTCCCTTTTGCCAATTAACTTAATGAAGTTCTTCACAATGGCTCCTCTGAGGTTTAGTAAAAGTGAGGAGGAATATTGAAACAAATTAAACTTCAGTATTGGGAAAAATATATATGAATGGTAGATGAATTGTTACCACTAGTGACAGTAGGAGCCCAGAAATTTGCCCATGAATAATCATAATACAAATGGTAGAGAGACAGACAGGTATGGTCCTGTAGATTTTCAAGTTGAAAGGGAGAGGCATGCTAATAAGAACTGTTTTTAAAATCCCTTTGACTTTCCTCACAGCCTTATAGAAAGGCTGATCTCTAAGCAATAAAGTTATTCTTTATGTGATGTGTCCTGTTGCCATTCATCTTAGTTGAGATAAAATTAGCTTGAATTTTGGGTTCCTTTTTAACAATTATATTCTGTGTTTGTGGATGTTTTGCCTACATGCATATAAATGTGTTCCTGATGCCTGCTGAGTCTGGAAGGTGGTGTTGAATCCTCTGGAACTGGAGTTACAAATGGTTGTGAGCCACCATGTGGGTGCCGGAAATCGAACCCTGATTCTGGAAGAGTAGCAAGTGGTTTTAAACACTGAACCATCTCTCCATCCCCAATTTTGTATTTCTTTAAGAAATTTTACAGACATGCTAACCTTTTTTTTTTTATTAAAAATAAGATTACCTAGACCTGTCAGTTTCTTGACTGATTAATAAGTACAATTACTGAGCTGTGATATGACATCCCTGTAATTTTATATGGTACTTTGATGACAAATTTTTGGCTGAATGATGATAAAGTAGTTTAATGTTTTGGAGCCATTCCTCAAGTGAACTACTTGGATGCATGGAGCTTTTCAGAGTTTTATGAGGAGAATGCGAATGGGAGGAAGAGATGGGAGGAACTCTGCCTGGCAATCAAACCAGTGTGGTGCAACACTAACAGTAGAGATCAGAGAAAGGCATTTAATGTTAGAGCACAGCCCAAGGATTTTGTTTGCTGTCAGTGGAAGGTGGGTTTGACACCAGAAAACACTATTGGGAATATTTAAGTCGAGGTGACACACTCCGACAATGTATTTCTTTAAGCAACTCAATGTCTTGGAGGAATTGAATGGCAGTTCTCTTTCTTTCACGTTAGGCGAACAACGTGATGAAGGAGAAGCAGTGCCAGGCAGCAGTAGGTCCTTGACCTAGTTTTATTAGAGACTTCCTATTGCCACTAGGTTTTATCTACTTAAAACATATGTAGGGTCGGATACAAGACTTCTTTCTTTGCTGATATTTAAAGGAATGCCAACTGTGAGAAGAAATATTTCTGTTTGAATCTTTTGCTTATAGTAAATTCTGCTTCTGGTGTTTAAAGGTAGAAAGTAAAACATGATTGGAAAGGAAGGTTTATCAGATTCTGAAGCCTGCCACTTTAACGGGGAAACTGTGCTTGGCTATTTTTGCACAGGCTTGTGACTTTCCTGGAACAAATAAGACTTAGCAGTTCACTCTCGGGAAATATAGCATGTCTATGTAAAGTAAGAACAGTTTTCAATTGTCCATAACAATAATAAAATTAGTTTTCTGAGTTGCATTGTTCTGGTTAACTAGGACTATTCATACATATTTATTTCTTTCGTTGTTCACAGGAAGAAGATAAATCTCAATGCACAAGCATTTTCTTCATGCCTTGCAATTGCTGTGGTCACATTTTTCTAGGAGATGTAAAATGGCCAAACCCAGACTCAAAGCATAAAAATATAACACAGCTTTTAAATGTAGGATTGGCAAAATCATAAAGAGATGTTTGTATATGGATTTGTGGGCAAACTGGAGCTATTGTCAAAAACGATCTGCCACATTTACCTATTTTTTAAAATTATTTTATATATTTACATTACCTACACCATAGCCCTAGTTTTAATTATTTATTTATTTATTAACATTCCTTTCATTACAACCCCCGTGTCTGCCCATTCTGGTCCCCACAATCTCTAATCCCGTTTCTCTTCCCCTATGCCTCTGAGATAGTGCTACTCCCACCAGACCTCACTCTTCCTTGGGGCCTCAAGTCTCTCCAGGATTAAGCACATGGTCTCCCACTAAGGCCTGGCTAGGTAGACCTCTACTATATTTGTGCCAGGGGCATCAGACCAGCCTGTGTATGCTCCTGGTTGATAGGTCAGTCTCTGGGAACTCCCCAGGGTCTGGGTTAGTTGAGATTGCTGGTCTTCCTACGGGGTTGCTCTCCCTTTCAGCTTCTTCAGTTCTTCCCCTAATTCAACCATAGGGATCCATGACTTCAATCCAACGGTTTGGTGTAAGTATCTGTCTCTGTCTCAGTCAGCCACTGGTAGGGCCTCTCAGAGGACAGCCTTGCCAGGCTCCCTTCTGTAAGCACACTATAACAACAGTAATAGTGTCAGGCCTTGATGCCTGCCCCACCCCCCTCCCCGTGAGATGGATCCCAAGTTGGGCCAGTCTTTCAGCCCCTTTCCTTCAGTTTCTTCTCCATTTATGTCCCTGCAGTTCTTTTAGATAAGAACAATTCTGGGTTAGGAATTTTTACTGTGGATTAGTAACCTTGTACCTCCACTTGAGACCCTCTCTATCTACTGGAGGTGGACTCTTCAAGTTCCCTCTCCCCACTGTTGGGCATTTTGGCTAAGGTCACCCCCATTGAGTTCTGATAGTCTCTCACATCCGGGTCTCTGGTACTTCCTAGAGGACACGTTTATGTATTTCATGTTTCACTTTATTTTAAAGCCTATAATCATGTAACTGCCTTATTTTCACAGGATATGTCAGGGTGTTTTATATTATTTGCTTTGATTTGTAGTATTCTCAATTTAAAATATACTCCTATTTTCTTTAGAGCTGAGTAGAATTCCATTGTATATCTGTACCACATTTTCATTATCAATTCATCAGCTGATACATTTCTAGGCTTATTCGATTTTCCAGATGTGAACAGAATAAACAGATGAACAAGTGTCTCCACAGTAGGATAGAAATCCTTTGGTGCTACATACATACATACATACATACATACATACATACATACATACAGGTATACACCTATGCATGCATATACATATATGTACACACACACACACACACACACACACACACACATATATCCAGCAGGAAAATCACGTGTAGTTGAGTCATATATATGGTTGTAAATGATAGTTCTGTAGATTTTTGAGGAATCACTACCTTGATTTCCATAATGGCTTAATTTTTCTATCAACAGTACATTTGTTTTAACTATTAACAGTAAACAAAGATTTCTCTTTTTCAACATCCTCATCAGCATTTATTGTCACTTTATTGCTTTATGATAGCCATTGTTAGTGAGATAAGATAGAATTTCAAAATAATTTTGATTTTAGATAGTTCTAAAATGTTTATTAGTCATTTTTATTTCTTCTTTTGAGAACTCTTTGTTTGGAGGTATGTTCATCTTTCTGAATTGGTTGTTTGTTTTCTGGATGTTTTGTTTTGGTTTTAGTTCATTGTGTATTCTAAATTGTATATTCATCTTGCTGTTTTACATATAGCTAGCAAAGATTTTTTCCCCCATTCCATAGGCAACCTCTTCAATAATTGACTGTTTTCTTAACTATACACAGTTGAGTTTCAGGAGATCCTAATTGTAGCCTTTGGTCTACACACATGGGCTGCACTTATGCTTTTCCCCAGTGTAACAGATGTGCAGCTTGGTCCTCATGTGGTTCCTGAACAACTGGAAAGGAGGCTATCCCAAAAGCTGTTGCCTGTATGTGGGATATGTTCTTCTAGCTGGTTTGTCTTGTCTGACTTCAGTGGGAAAGAATGTGCCTAGCCCTGCAGAGAATTGATGTGCCAGTGTAGGTGGAGACCCTATCTTCTCAGAGCAGAAGGGGAGGGGAGATGGGGGAACAATTGTGGGAGGGGCAGTGAACAGGAAATAAAATGAATAGGTAAGAAAAAATAATAAAATAAAATAAAACACCTGAACTTCAAAAGAAAAAAAGAAAAGAAAGTCTTTATTAATGCCTATATCTTGAGTGTTTACTTCTTACTTTTCTTCTAGCAGTTTGGTGCTTCAGGTTTTACACTGAGGTCATTGATCCATTTGGAGTTGTTTTTGTGCAGAGTGAGAGATAAAGTTCTAGTTTCATTCTTCTGCATATAGGACATCGACTACTGATGGGTTCTGTGGGAAGGGCAAACACTGTCTTCAGTATTAACATATATACTGGTGAGTCTCCAAGTCTCAATGGAGAGTTCCCAAACCCATAGTCACACAGATTGTCACAAGGCAAAACAAACAGACATGAATATAGGAAAGAGTGAGTAGATGGTTGAAAGGGGATATAGGGATCTAAGAAAGGTTGGGGGAGAGTAATTAGAGTGCAGTACATAAGAATGTATAACAATTGTAAAAATTACCCTTAAGACCAACATCTTTCCACTCACCAGTACTTAGTTGGCTAATACCTAATCTCTCATGTGGGGAAAATTATAGGCCGCAGCTGTGGAGCCCCAGTGGGTTTCCATGCTGCAGCTGGTCCCACATGCAGGAGAAACATCTATGGTTCCAGCAACCAGAGGCTTTGGTGGTGGCAAGCCCCAATGACACGAGGAAGTCCTTGGTTCCAGAAAGGTTTGTTGTCATGGTAGATGGTGGATGGATCTAGGTGAAACCCCCATAAAACTCAGGGCAGTCCTGAGTTATATAGGAAGGGAGAAAGGAGGAGGATCTGGGGAGGCATGCTTAATTTGCTCTACCCTCTGGCCTTCATTAGTATGTAAATCCCTAGGCCCTGAGGCCTCTAGTCACACCCTCTACCTGTTTACTTTGCGAGGGGCTGTAAATCTTAGGGGACTAGACTGCTTTTCAGTTCTGCGGTTCTCATGCAGAGTCTCGGGGTTCTAGGCACCTGACCAGCCATGAACCAGAATACCCTTTCACAGTCCCACACTCTCATCCTTTGTTTGTCACCATCCTCTGTCCTCTCCATCAGTACACTGAATTGACCTTTTTACACACCTATCTCTTTCTGTCAGGCTTTGAAAGGCTAGAAAGCAACTGTTGTATTTTATGTTTTCTGCACTTACCAGTGAACTTACTACCCAGCAAGTGCTTGACCTATGTATACCAAATAAAGGACTAAGGGTTTATGTAGTGATGACTGCTGATTTTCATGAGATAAGTTTTGCTTAAGTTATAAACATGTGTCTAGTTTCCTCAAGGCACTACAAGACTTTCAGAACTAAGGATAGATTTTCTCAAGATTTTTACAAAGCTACTTTGAAATAATGGGAGCTACTGTGGGATGTTATCAACAGCAAAATTGAGAAGCACTTGCTTATGTGGGCTCCAGCAAGAACCATCATCCTGCCTTGATAAGGAATATGTTTCCTGTCTCTCATTTGATGTGAAAAATACGTTCTTAAATTATCCTAGGTACAGAGTGCTAAGCAGCAGAGAGGAAGGTAATATGTGTTGCTTAGCAATTGAACATGTGTACCAAATGCATTAGTTGTGTTCCTGGCTGACAGAGGTCAGAGATATACCTAACCTGGTAAATAAATACAGGGACATCCATTTGTGTCAAGAGACAAGAAATGAGATGTGCTTCATTATTACAGGAGGCAATGAGAATGATTGAAAATCTGTGAACTTGGATGTTTTCATGCATGTCAGCAGGTATTTTTCTCCTTCTTCAAATGCCAGCTTTGTCATAATTAGTCCTTATTCTTCAACTCCTTTGGGGAAAATAAAAGGAAAAAATTAACCCAGCATTTAATAGCCTTTGCTGAGAAAGAAATGAACATGTTCCAGATTGTCAGGTACGTACTTAGCCCAACCTGGCAAAGAACCTCTGTTCAAGGGCTGCAGTAACAGACTAAGAGCTATGGCTTACTGGGGACCTCAAAGGCTTTAAGAATCCCAGACTTTTTGTTTCTCACCTGTGCCATCATCTTCAACAAAGGTAGCCTTGGCCCCAGTGATGCTTTCTGGTCTTGCTCTTTATCTCTGAAAGCTTTGCATTCTGATGTTCCTACTCCATCTTAAATGAATTCTTGAAAAGAATTCAAGTCAACCAAGTCTTCTCCTGGTTGGATATCCTCTAATAGTAGGAGTGTAGCCAAGGGAAAGGTTAGGCTTGTGAAAAGAGCAGGATATTGAAGTGAAGATAAAGCTTAGCAGAAAGGCTGCAAAACCAAATTCTGTATTTTCTTTTCAACATATATCCTTCATTGCTCAAAAAAAAAAAATCTTGCTCCATTTTAAAACTGCTAAAAGCTTGGACTAGAAAGTAGCTTGATTTTGTGCATGTCTCATTCGGGCAACCACAGCTGCTGTGAGTCTATATAACACTCTCCCTGAATCATCTGGCTCTCATATTCTTTCTGCTCCCTTTCTGTTCTGTTGCTGAGGTTTGGAATGTGCATTGTTGGCAGAATGAGAAAGGGGTCTCATATAGGGCTGAGCTCTGACAATTGCTTATTCTTAGCACTTTGACCGGTTATGAGTTTCCACCTTAACCTACACCCACTTCAAAAGGTAACAACTAAGGTTGGGAGTGAAATGAATTTATGGGTATAAACATAAATATTTAGCAGGTAGTTTGATAACAGGATCACTTAGCAAAATGATCCTAGTAGATTCCCTCCTGTCACTGAAGCTTATGTCTCTTCCCCCTTTCTGTTATTTCTACTGGGTTACAATATCAGGGTTAAATACCCTCCTCTAAAGCATTCTTCAAATCCAATCAGAATGTTGTTGGTTACCCCCATGGCAGTCATATCACAATTGCATCTGGGAGCACATCTTGCCTGGGAAGATGGTATTACAGCATGCAGAATCAAGTATTGCTTAAAACTGATGTCTTTTCTTTTCTAGTATTCTTCACAGCACCTCTAGCACTATGAAATGTAGCCAGCAGGAAAGTAATTTCCTGGTCAGTTTGAGGCTGTATTTGTGTCCTGAAGCCAAAATATGAGGTGATTTTTGATAGCTACTTTTACTGAAGATTTTTGTCTTTCCTTGAATTTACTGCCTAATTATCATATTTATAGTTTTTTTAAAAAAAGAGATTTGATTTCTTTTCTTTGGTTGTTACCATCCTCATTTTCTTTGTATTTATGGGTTTATTTGTATGTGTATGGTATACTTATGTGTGTACATTGTGTGTATATGGTATACTTATGTGTATTCATTTGTGTGTGGTATACTTATGTGTATACATTGCATGTGTGTATATGGTATACTGATGTGTGTACACTATGTGTATGGTATACTGATGTATGTATATTATGTTTGTGTGTGTGTGTGTGTGTATGTGTGCATGTTCTTGGTTATGCCTATAGAGGCCAGAGGTGCATGGCAAACACCTTCCTCCATTGTTTTCTACCTTAATTAAAACTTCATTTTTATACTTATTTATTTGGTTATTTTTTGCATGTGCATGTGCACATATGTGGAAGTTATAAGGCAACTTGTGGAAGATGGTTCTCTTCTTCTATCATATGGATTCTACGACTAGTGAACTCAGGTTGTCAGGTGTACTGACAAATGCCTTTAACCACTGAGCTATCATGCTGATCCTCCATCCCTGCCCCCCCTTTTGAGTTTCTTGAAAGATAATTTCTCAACAATCTTGAAAGTCTCCAGTTTTGGATAGACTGGCTGGCTGGAGATGCCCTCCAGATCTTTCTGTCTTTACCTCTCTGGCATTGGAACAGGTGCCTGCAGCTGCACTCAGTTTTTTATGTGAGAGGTTGTGGTTTGAATGCAGGTCCCCAGGCTTGCACAATAAGGTATTCCACTAGTCACAATATGAATTTTACATTGTAGACTTATTGAATTGGGGGCTCAAGAGACAGAAGAGATAAAGTCATAGGCTTAGTTATCTGTGTTTTGCTACAAGTCTGAACATTTGATAAAAATTAGCTTTGCACAAAAAGGCTGTGCAAATGGACTTGTTTTGTATTCTAATTATTGTGAAAGACTTCCTCATGTCTTACTGCCCTAGTACTTGTAATTTTCAAAGATGCCTCGGTGGCACTAGCCAAAGTGCCGCAAAGTGAATCGAGGAATAAATTTAGTCTCTACAAGACTTACAAAGCCTACGATTTTTCTCTAAAGTTACAAAAGGGCAGAATTATTGCATGCTGGAGGTGGAAGAGTATTTACAGATCATTGATCACAAGAGTTTTCAAGTTATGATCTATGAAACATTTTTTCCTTAAGGTTGTCTGAGAGAAAAGGGTTTTGTGGTTAAATAAATTTAGATAACATTTTGCTGTAAGCCTTGTTTTGAGATTTCACAGATTTTTTTTTCTTTATCTTTAAGAAGGTTGGACAAAACTTTCATGTTGAACTTATAGCCAACTTTGCTGAACTGGCACAAAAGGAAGCCTTACTCAGTGGCCAAATTGGTGCTGAAATCAGAGAAAATATCTCCCCAGGTAACTTAGCCATCCCATAGACTTCTCCTTTGAGGGGTTCTCTACACTCTAGAGATCCTGAGCTTTGCTTGCCTCTTAATAACTATATTTGAAATAGGGTCCAGGAGTTGAAGCTTAGAGCCAAGATAGCCATTTTATTCAGGAAATCCCTGAAGCCAGAATTTCAAAGGTTGCCTCCTCAAAGTGATGGTGAAAGACTGCTAGGCCTGCATGTGGATGGAATCAGAGAAGTGAATGAAAGCCTTCCTGTAGTGAGAAACCTAGGACCAGATAGTTTAAAGCCAATTTCAGACACTTAATGGAACACTGCACTGGACAAGGCACTGATTTGGTGGCATTTTACGATTTCAGCAACTTGTGAAGCTGAGATAAGAGGATGGTGAGTTTGAGGCTAGCCTCGATGACATGGTAAGATCACATCTTAAAACAACAGCAACAATAGCAACAGCAGCAGCAACAACAACAACAACAAAAGAGTTCAAAGGCCTGGTCTACAAAGGAAGTTTCAGGAGAACCAGGCATACATATAAGATCCTGCCTCAAAAAAAGAGGAAGTAAATCAAGAAATAGACGTCTGTACTTCAACTGTTTCTGCAGAACCAATAAAATCTTAATAACTAAATTGAATAGGAATATTTTACTTCTTTATTTGAGACAGGGTTATTCTGTGTAGCTCTGGGTGTCCTTGAACTTATTTTGAAGACTAGGCTGGCTCAAACTCAGAGATCTGTCTGACTCTGTCTTCTGAGGGAGAGCTAATATTAAAGGCATATGGTACAACCTCCAGACCAGATATGGATATTTAAAGAAATAACAATAGGACATATAAACTTACAGATCACTAGGATATTATAATATTGAATGCAATGAAGTACAATAGAATTATTCAGAATGAAACAAATGTACCTTAAAAATGTAAGATTGACCTAATATTAGAAAAATCAGTTTATGTAATTTACTGTACTAACAAAAATAGTGTATGGTGATCTTAATTGATTTGAAGCAGCATCAGGTAAAATTCAGTGTTCAATGATTTAAAAGAAAAACGCTTTGTAAACTAGAAATAAAAGAAAAATGATGTAACCTGGTATTGAAAAATTTCTAAAAAAATCCTACAATACAGATAATTATGATGAAAAGAAATTAACTATATTTCCTTTAAGTTAAGAAATAAGAAAATAATGCCACTCTCATTATTTCTATTTATTTGAAAAGAAAATACATAATTAGAAGGAAAATAGCACTTTATAAAATTTTTCTACTTAAAACAATTAAAGTTTCTGAGAATAAATTATAAAACTGATAAGAACGTAGTATAATCAATTCATAGATTTAAGAAATGTGGGGGCTGGGGGGAATGGTTTAGTGGCTAAGAGCACTTACTCTGCCAATGTGAGGATCAGAGTTTGAGTTCCCAGCACCCATGTACAAAATCCAAACACCGCTATGCGTGTCTGTAACTTCATTATTGGGGAGTGGACATGAGTGGATCCCAAGAGATTGCTGGCCAGCCAGCCTAGCCAAAATGTTGAGCTTCCAGTATAGAGAATGATGTTTTCTCAAGGCAAGAAGGCAGAGAGTAATAAAAGACACTGACAGTGACTTCTGGCCTACACATGTGTACAAATGAGAGCATGTACACTCAATTATATACGTGTATGCATCATATTCATGTACCCCATCTTCTCAAAACCTCAAATAGGCATATCAATTAACTTTATTCCTATACACTAGGAAGAATTATTTGAAATGTTAGAAAATATAAAAAAAGATACATTTGGTAACAACTAAAACTATAAGGAAGCCAAGAATGAAAAAAAAATGTTGCAAGTTCTCTATGGGGAACATTGAGAATGGGGGTGAGTATATTATGGGTATAAGACTTGATACCAGAACACAATAATTTATCTCTATATTCAGCTACAGAGTAAACATAGTTCCATTAAGTTCTCAATTGGATTTCTATAGCATTTGCTATGTTACTTCAATTTCTGTGAATGAGTTGAAGGCAAATATTTATATTCCTAAAAAAACAAGAGGTCTTAGGCCCTTGAGGAATCTACTACTGATGCTTTTATAGCATAAAAACATAGCATTAAAAACATGTTCAAATTACCTGTATTTATATCCTCAAAAAAGGGTACTTTCAGCCTTGAACAGAGAAGCCTTTCCTTGCAGTGAATGGAGGTGAAAGGAAGCACTAAAGGCTACCAGTTTGTTTAGGCTGGCCAGCCAGAGAGCTCCTGGAATTCACCTGTGTGCACTACCCAGTAATGAGGTTATAGACATGCATAGCCATATTTGGCTTTTTTTTACAGGAATACTAGAAACATGAATTCAGGTCCTAATACTTGGACATTTCATAAATCTGTGAATCATACTAAGTTATTCATTCTATAATTTATTTTTAGAAATTTTAGTTCTTTAAAGTATAAAGAACTAAAATCTTATAAAGATATCTTCTCTCTAAGATCTTAAATATTCTTTTTGTATATAAATATTGATCACATCCTTTAATAATTATTCCTTTCCTCTCAAAGTCCTCTGCTAGATAACCATATTTTTCTTTATCTTCTCCTGTATGTAACCAAGTTTCTGGAAGAATTATCTACATTTTTCTTTTGCTTTGATTGTGTTTAATTGATTCAGCCCAGTGTAGTCTGACTTCATTTCTAACACTGTACTAAGCCAGCACTCATTCAGGCTATTTATGAACTTTGTGTTGTTAAATAAGAAGGACAATCTTTGCTTGCGTATCTTTGAATCCATTGTGGTGTTTGCTTCATGGACCATCATGTTCTAGAGAATTCATTCTTCCTTGAATGTATCCTATTTTCATTTTATTTATTGTATGTGAGTTCTGTATGTAAATTTCCACCATGTTTACTTAGACACCTGGTATCCTCACAATTGAATGTCAGCTTTGCCATATGAGAATGAACAAAAAGAATCTTCAGTGGTTTTAAAATCACATCTAGTTAGTACCTACTTTCTGAGTGTAGGGTCTCTAAGATGAATATATATATATATATATATATATAAATTGGTAATACATTGTTTGAATTTAAGTATAACTTCCATTGCTTTTTTTCAGCATTGCTTTTCTTTTGGTCAGTAAAATGGGAATGAAAATAGAATTCAAGTACTATATATATGTTTATTGTGGTGACTATGAAATGGAACCATGAAGACATCTACATACTTTTTCTGTAAGGGGGCAGGTAGTAAATGTTTATGGCATTGTGGGCCATATAGCTTCATTCAGAAATAAATTCAGCTCTGTTATTATAGCACTCAAGCACCCATGGCTAACATGCAAATGAGCAAATGTGAATGTGTTCTGTCACAAATTTATTTATGGATACTTAAATTTAAATTTCATATAACTAATGTTTTGTGAAATATCATTTTTCTTTTGAGTTTAAAAATTATTTTTAAATGTAAAAACCATTCTTATTTCCTTGAACACACAAAAACAGGCAGGGATGAATTTGGCCTAAGGGCCATAGTTTACTGATCCCTGAAATAATGCATGCAAATTGGAGATTCTAGCAGAGGAGTAGTAAAACTTGTGTTTGCTTGACTGGAGAACATTTATTCTCTAACTGGAAAGGTTAGTTCAAGGAAAGGAGATGACTAGGCTCTTCCCATAAGAGAACTAGCTCTGGCTCTTATCATTCCTGGTATGTGAGAAGTGGGAGAGGTAATAATGTGTAATGATAATCCTACCCCTAGAAAATATGCCCCACCTCAAATTTTCCATAAATTAGCATGCCAGATTAGTAATTCTCTAATCTAATAAAAAAAAAACAAAGTTAGTCATTTATGTTTTTGCGTTTAAAAATCTAACCTGATTACAGAACAAATTTCTTTCCTCATTTTCTTTCTTTTTCCTAGGTATATTTATTGTATATCCACCATTTTCCAGATGCTATTGTTGGCTGTAGAATTTCAGGAGGAACATGATAGGCAGGATTGCTGCTCTCATGAAACTTACATTTTAGCAGGCTGACAAACAGAAGTTAGTTGTGTATTATTTTGGAAAATGTAACTGTCATAAATATATCTACATATAATCCTTTTCTTTCCCATCATTGTTATTTTTTTGTGTGAGAATGTTTGTGTGATGTATGTGTATTCATGTATATGTATATGAAGGAATGCATACTCATTTTTATGTGTGGGCCACAGACTGACATCAGAATGGCTTCCACAGTTGTCCTCTACATTATTTCTAAGACAGGGTCTCTTCACAGGACTTAGAACTTGATGTTTCAGCTAGAATGACTGGCCAGTGCAACCTGGGGATGCATCCACCTCCCTATGCCATGCATATGAATGCTTATGGACACACAGAGATTTTTACACATAGGTGCTAAGATCTGAAATCAGATCCTCATGCTTGTTCAGCAAGTACTTTCCACACTCAGCCATCTCTGAAGTCTGTCTTGATTGCTTTTGGTTAATAGATTTTTAAAAAAATCTACTTTATATTTCCTCATGGATGTTTGAGTAGTTCCACAAATATGATATTGTCCAGACAGAATTGGTGATTATCTCCTACAATCCCAGTCTTTGCCAAAGCCTTCCCTATATTAGATAGATTCAGTCAATTTCTTAAGCTGGAATGGAGAAACATCTTTGTGTGCCTCTCTATTGTATCTATTATATCTGGTAATTTCTGTCCATTTTTGCCTCGAAAATCTATGTAAACTGTGGTCCCTTTCCACTTCTAGCATTGATGGCATCCTTAAATCACCAGCTTTTCTACTCTGGACTATTTTTTTCTTTCTTTTTTATTAGATACTTTATTTATTTACATTTCAGATGTCATCCTCTTTACCCCCCCCCCAGAAACCTGCTATATCCCATCCCTCCTCCTCCTTTTTGCTTTTATACCATTTTTATTACATGCAAATATTAAGATCAGTTCTAGGTTGAAGAACTAGCAATACAATAGATGCGAATAGTCAAGGAACAAGCAAGACAATAAAGATGTCAAAGAACAAACAAGGCAATAAACAAAGTTCTGTGATCACTCCCATAATCACTGTTTCTAGGGGCTTATCAGGATGACCAAAATATCTGAGCCTACTTCCCTGTCCTAGCCCAAAGTCACTTTCATGTCTGAAGCCTACTTCTTTGTTCTAGCTTAAGACTTATATTCCTGCCTGAAATTACTTTTTGTTCTAGCCTAACAGATTCTTGCCTGAAATTACTTCTTTGTTCTAGCCTAATGTCAGATTCCTGCCAAGCAGTCCCAAAAGCTCTCCACATCTCCCCCTTTTTTATTTCATAAACAAGACTGAGCCTGTCTTAGGTCATTCTGACAAGGTCTTTCCCATCATTGGCTTGCCAGCCTGTTAAATTAATAACTCTATCTGGGGGTCCATTTTCAGTTTCAAGTCATGTACTTTGGCTGCCAACATGTTGATGTTGGTAAAAACAAGTTTTAACAGAATGGACAGGAATAAAAGCATTCCCAGGACAAAAAGGGCTAGCACGATCAAAGTATATATGCCATTCCTGAAGCTTGACCATGGATAATTTTATCACTAGTATCTGCAGCATCAAAGCCCAGCAGAGCAGCATTCTTCAAATTCACAATCTTACTATGCAAAGTTAAAACATCCAGAGAGGTGTTAGAATTATACCAAATACCCTACAAGTGTCTTTAACCTTTTCCTAATTATAGTGACTATCATTGTAAATTTTAGAACTAACAGGAATCCAGTGGTATTTGGCATGACACTCAAGATGACTCCTTACTCTTAAACTCTGAACCTCCTTCCAATAATTTGAATAGGATAAAGAGCATCAATCTGTTGTTCCAAACACCTATCTAAATCCTCTTATATACACAACACATTAGTAACATTTTTTTTGCTAAATGATAAACAAAAGTAGCTGTCTTAACTTCTTGTGTCATAGCAATTGCAGAAGTAGTGGTGCTAGTGATTAATGTAATTAAAGCTGTTATACCATCAATGATCAAGCCTCTTCTTTCTGCGTAAAGCCTTACTTACTTCTTCTAGTACTTGCAAGCTTTTTTCAGAAAACCAAGGTTCTGTAATACTCAGGGCAGTAAGACAAAAGTTGGTTGATAGACACCCATAACAGACATGCCAGGTTTCAACATACTAACATGATTAGAAAGTATACCATCAATGCAACTTACAATACATACTGTAGAAGAGACAGAGATAATTTTAACTTGACAATCAAAAAAACCTTATCACATGGACTAACTAACACTTGTTTGAAATCCAGAACCTGTCCCATCTTTATCTCTTGCTAACCTAACATCATAGATAACTGCAGCTAACTCTCAAATATGTCTCTGAAAATATCCAGATCCAGCCTTTCAAATGAAGACTGTTATTTCCAATATTGGATTGATTTCTAGACCAGTCCATGATTCAGTTCAAATGACTGGTCACCTTTAAGAAAAATACAAGAGTCATTATAACTTCTCTTTTTGATTCTCTGTTCCACAAGGTCTAAGAACTTGAGGCAAGGCAGCTTGTTCCATCAGGGGTATAGGTAAGAAAAGGTGGATCAGTAACATATATCCAATACAGCTTCCCAGTGACCACTGTCAGGACAATTCATCAAGCTTATAGGTCAGCATCATTCGTTGTCCCAGCATCAGCATGTCTCACCAATCTCTCTGGCAGCCACCATGTTCCTTCAGCATCCTGCAGAAAAAACACAAACACGACCTCTTCTCTATATTTGGTACCTGATTGGGATCATGTCATGCCAGTCAGTGGATCCTTCCTTTTCACCTAGGTATAGGGATGCCTAGTTGTCGAGTGCCATAGGCACTTAGCAGAAAGATCCATCCAATTTTTTAAATTAAATATTTGATTTATTTACATTTCAGATGTTATCCCCTTTCCCCATTCCTTCCCAGAAATCCCCCATCCCATCACTCTTCCTGCTACTTCTATGAGGGTGTGACCACCCACCTACCCACCCACTATCCCCTCCCTGTCCTCTAATTTCCCCACACTGGGGCATCCAGCCTTCACAGGAGCAAGGACCTCCTCTCCCTCCAATGCCTGACAAGGCCATTCTCCACTACATATAGAGCTGGAGCCATGGTTCCCTCCATGTGGGTTCCCAGGCTGGCGGTTTAAACCCTGGGAGCTCTGGTTGGATGGTATTGTTGCTCTTCCCATGGGGCAGCAAGTCTCTTAAGCACCTTCAGCCTTCTCTCTATCTCCTCCATTGGGGACCCTATGTTCAACGGTTAGCTGGGAGCATCTTCCCCTGTATATGTCAGATCCTGGCAGAGCCTCTCAGGAGACCTGTATATCAGGCTCCTGTTAGCACGCACTTCCTGGCATCCACAACAGTGTCTGCCTGTGGTGACTGCACATGGGATGGGTCCCCAGGTAGGGCAGTCTCCAGTCTAGTCTGGACTATTAAAGAAACTTGTTTAGTCTCTAAGCTCCCTCTTAAGACCTTCAGCTTTATCATAATGGAAATAGAAATCAGATCCTATCTCTCACTCATTACAGTAAAAATTATCTCATAACTTCCAATTGTATGTCAAATAAAATCAAAGCTCCTTTCATGCTCTTCTATTTTCCTCATGATTTGATGACTACTCATCTCACTTATCTAACCTTGCACTATGTTTTCATGCCCATAACTTGTCTTAATTTTCTAGTTGTTTCAACCAATTTTAATGGCATATTAAACTTTTTTCCTGTGGCAGAGAATTTATGCTTCTATTCCTTATGCCTGGAATGCTTGTTCCTAGTGTTTCTTAGAGCTATTTTATTATCATGTTTCAGCTCTCAAGTTGAAAAGTTACTGTAAGTTACTGTTAACCTAATTTACCTAACTCTTCCATCAGATGTAGGTATGCCTACCCATGCATACCTTTTCACCATCAATCTTGGTTTTCTTTCTGTTGTTGTGATACTATATCAGGTACAGGCTTTATTTTTTACACATACACATACAAATACACATACATATATAAAACATATCAGCCAGTCTACCCAAATTAACCAAGTGCCAAGTGGTTAGCCCTAGAAACACAACACATACATGTGGGCAACACTGAACAGACTCAGCAGTTCTCTCTCTCTCTCTCTCTTCCTTTCTTTCTTCCTTTCTTCATTTACATGTACATGTGACAATGGTTACTGAGGAAGCCATGACTTTGTGAGGGAGAGGTGAGGTCAGACATTTTAGGGGTATACCAAAGGAGAGTGATGTAATTATATTTTAATGTAGCCACTACTACCACCAAAAATAGTTGAGGGCTGTCTTTGACTCTTGCCTGTTCTTGTGACACTTTTCCTCTTACTGGGTTGCCTTGACCAGCCTTGATATAAGAGTTTATATCTAGTCTTATTGTAACTTGTTATACTATGTTAAGTTGATATCCCTGGGAGACCTGCCCTTTTCTTGGGGTTGGTGAGATGTGGTAGGGAATGGATCTGTGGGGAGGAAAGATGGGGAGTATTTGGAGCAAGTAGAGGTAGGGGAAGCAGTTGTTGGGATGTGTTGTATTAGGGAAGAATAAATAAAAATTAAAAATAGAAAAAATAAGTATTTGGAGCTCCAAACAATGGTTTATGGGTACAAAAGTACATTTGAATGGGGATAGCTTCTATTTTTCTATAGCAAAATGGGGTAACTATTCTTAAAAAATTAATGGGACTCTGAGTTATTGCAGATCAAATAAATGTTAAGAGGTGCAGGTATAGCTCTTTTGTAGAACTAGCATGGTGAGGAAAGGGATCCGAAGACAGGCAACAGAGTCAGAGACAGGGGCCTGCTTTTATCATTAAAATTTTATTTTAAAAGATTTGAACATCTGTAGGAAGCCGCTACCACCGTAGTGCCGGCGGCGAGACCAATCGCCATTACAAGATGGCGGTGACATCCGATGCCCATCCCGATAAACAAGCTGTTGCGCATGTGCGGGAAGTGGTGCTTGCCAAGTCACAGCCCATCCCGGGGCGTTTTTGGCGGGCAACAAGTAAGCAGCCAATCAGAAATAAACACGCCGCTCCAAGGGTATATAAACAGTGCCTTTTCGGGGACCGGGGTCTTCCTCCTTTCATTAACAATAAACGTTTGCTGCGGAAGGATCCTGGTGTCCGCGTGCATCTTGCTGGCGAGACAATTACACGCGGGTCACAAACATCACACACCCAAATTACTGGGACCCAAAGTTTAAACATCTCATGAATCTTTAAATAGTTAGAATAGCAATTTTACAGCTGTGAGCCTTACATTTGATTTCCTACTTTTGCTCTCAAATATATTTTAATGCTCTTATCTACCAACAAATACCCCCCAAAACATGAAAAACAATTAGCTTTCTACATTCTTTCTTGACCTCACAAGTATCTATTACTTGTATTCAGTCTTTCCTTATCCCATAATATTTTCTTTCTTGTTTTCCTTTCCACATGTTATAGTGAGCCTATACATTTGTCTACATACACAAACACAACCACACACAGCCACACAGCCACACAGCCACACAGCCACACACACACACACACACACGGATCCATATATGAGGGAGAACTCTTTTTTTTCCTTCTGACATTGTGTGACCTCACTTAAGTTCTAAATCCACCCAGTATGTTTTTACATATATTCTTTGACTTCTGTACATACCTTACAGGTCTGCCATCTATTTTCTTCATGTTTAGGTAGCTATAATAGTCAGGGTTCTCTAGACAAGCAGAACTGATAGAATTAACTCATATTAAAAGGTTATTTATCAGATTGCCTGAGCAGTGCAACATTGACTGTTTCACAATGGACAGGATGAGAACCTGATAGCTTCTAGGTTCACAAGGCTAGGCATTTCAGCAGTCCCCTTCTGGTGCTAAAGGCTTAGAGGACATCCAGAGAGCCACTGGTCTGTGGTCACTGTTAAGCTAGTAGGGTTTCGATATAAGCAAAGGAATGCAGCAGTTAGCAATAGCAACAGCTGCAGCAGAGTAGATGAATTTGTCAGTGAGATGGAAGGCATACAAGTAAAATCAAAACTTCTTTATTTGATCTTTTATCTGAGATGCCACTGGAATGTGGTGTCTCCATTTAGTATGTGTCATCTAGATTTCTGATCCAGAAAATCCCTCACAGGTATTTCCATTGGTTTGTCTTCTATTGATTTTAAATCCATTCAAGCTGACAATCAAGATTTACCAACACCATACATACCTACAATGGGTTGATCATTTACATAAATTGCCAGTAAACCTCTCAATCATTACCAGTGAAACAATTCCTTCCTATTTTCATGAATCAACCATAAGCATATATTGGGTATGACTAATACTTAAATTATCTCATCTCTGTATTCTTAAATTCAGAGGCACAGTTCTCAATGGAACTTGTAGTCTTTCAAATTTCTTACTCTCTTATTTTCACTGATACCCATTTGCCTCATGTCAGTTCTCTTATCTCTGTTCATAATGTTCTTTTTAGCTGTTCTTACCTTCTTGCCCCATTAGAGGCCTCATGTCTAGCTATGCCACTAATTGTTGCTCTAATGTTCTTGAGCTATTATTCCCTATGACTTTATCCTGTGTTAAACATGGTGATTTCTACCCTGTAATCCCAGCATCTGTGATGAGCTGTACTAAAGGGAGGCATGAAAATTCCTCATCTACTTCCTGCATCTCTGCTTCAGTCAGCAACTATTGCATTCATCCTTGCTGACACCATGCCACATTCACTACAATGAATGTTTCAGATATTTCTGTGTAAAACTCTGGATTCTAAAACTTATTCTTAGCAGATGATCTTGCTTGCTGCCTAAGAGACCATGGAAACTATTCATGAAAGAAAATCAAGATACTTCTTATTTTAAAATATTTTTCTTATATTTTTCTTGGAGTTTTTTTCTTACATTTACCTCACTTAGTCAGAATTTCTGTGTATTTTTAGTTTCTTGTCATTTCTTTCCCATTTCTGCCAAGGAAATATTTCTATTCCTTTTAAAGCTAGATATTCTGTTTGGGTTGTAAATTTTCCTATTCCTTCCTGAGGTAGGAGTACATACTCCATCAATTTCAGACCATTTGCTAATTCCATCAGTCTCTCTTTTTTCATTACTTTCTATTCATGAGTTCTCTAAACTGAAATAAAAATTCCTCCATCATTCACAGACACTATCTTATCTCGCTGCTTCCTTTTGTTGCCAAGTTCTGAAAATAGAAATCATAATATCTGCCATTATTTCCCTATAACACACTCATTCATTTACTCTTTAATCTGACTTCATCACTCAGCAACTCAGACAGATCTTTTTGAGCACAATGTTTAATGGGATACCTCCAATATTCCATGCCTTTGTATTAGTTGAGTTCTATAGGGAAATAAAGCCAACAGAGTATGTGTGACCAAGGGACTGTATTTTAATTAAATAATATTAAATAAACATTGAATGAAAGCAGTTGGAAGGTCTAGAATATGCTCCCCTTTGGTTCTGAGTGTATAGGCACATGTAGACAGGTTGGTCAGTAGGGAGGGGCCGATGAGTCTTGTGAGGAAGGTAAGACATTTGTATGAAGCTAGGGTAGTTACAGGGACAGTAGTTGGACCATGTTAGCAAAAGGTAAAGTCCAGTGACGAAGGAAATTAAAATTATTTATCTTAGTGGTGACAGTAATTGCACTAAAGGAAGGAGGAGGACAATGATGAGGGTGAGGATGACAATGAGGAGGAGGAAAGGGGAGTATGGGTGAGGAGAGGCTAGGATGATCTTGAGTTTCTAGATTTGAAATGGAGGATCATAGTCTTAATTTGTCCACTGAATGAAAACAGATAGAGAAACAAGCTCAAATGGCTTAGAAACCACACATTTTGATTTGTTGTTATGCTTTATTGTCAACAATTATTATATCTAGTAGCCATAATTAAAAATCACTGAGTGATGACTATGTAATAGGCTCTGTGATGAGCATGTTATTAGTCAGGGTTCTCTAGAGTAGTATAACTTACATAATGAATCTCTCTATATATAAAGGGGATTCATTAGAATGACTTACAGGATGTGGTCCAGTTAATTCAATAATGACTGGCTATGAATGGGAAGTCCAAAATTCCATTAGTTGCTTATTCCACAAGGCCAGACATCTCAGCTGATCTTAAGTATACATTGGAATCCCAAAGAAGTAGGCTCTAATGCCAGTGAAGGAGTAGACTTGCTAGCAAGGCAAGAGCAAGCAGGCAAAGAGCACAAGTTTCCTTATTCAGTGTCCTTATATGAGTTTCCATCAGAAAATGTGCTTTATATTAGAGGTGGGTTTCCCAACTCAAAGATCTGGATAAAAAGATTATCTTTCCATTTTAAGATCTAGATTAAAGGAGTATCTTCCTACCTCACAGATATGAAATAGAAGGTAGATCTTCCCACCTCAAATTAACGAAAATTCCTCACAGGTGTGCCTATTCATTTTTGGGTTTTAGTTAATTCCAGATGCAATCAAGTTGATAACTAAGAATAGGCATCAAAGCATTCTATGCTCAATGGCTCATCTAATTCTCATAGGTGGGTCGCTACTCTCATCCATGTTTTACAGGTGAGAAAGCTAAGAATTAAATGATCAAATTGTTGGTTCTTAGTGTTTGATGGAAGAGAGAACTTGAGCCACAAATCACACTTCCTCATACTTCAAAATATAACATTATAGGCTAAAATATCTAGCAATTATTTATATGTATAAATCTGAAGTTCATAGAAAAGAGCTAGGTTTGAAATCCAGAAATGGAAATCATGAGTATGTAGTTGCTAGTACATGTTTTCTGAACTGATATGATCTCCACGGGAGATCTTGTCTAATACAAGAAGACAAGATAAAGGATCGACTATTGAGTGATATAAAAGTTTAAATATGTGTAAACTGAGGCAAGAAAGTAGAAAGGTACAATTAGAGATGTTGAAGGAATATCAGAAGGTTATATCACAGAAGCCAAAAGACAATGCAGGGAATCATCTAGAATTGCATGTTGGGCCCATTGAAGAAGGGTTCATCTGTTTGGAAGCAAGAAGATTTTGGTGACTTCAGGAGAACAATTCCCTCAGAATAGTGGGACTCAAAGTCAGACTGTAGATTAAAGAAAGAGTTGGTGGTGAAGAAATAGAGCTAATACATGTTGG
>NW_021604645.1:1559037-1563707 GCF_004785775.1 Grammomys surdaster | reverse complement strand
AGCCGACTCCTAGCCGAAAGCGGCTATCATCTTTGCAGCCATCTCAGGCCATAGACCCTGACAAGAGACTTGTTTTCAACAGCCTACAACAGCTGAGCACACTCTGATTAAACATCTTGTTTTTCTCACATATCTTGTTTTGCTGTTTAGTGCCACCAGCTGCAAGGTGCACGTGATATCCACGCTGCTGAGTGCACGTGGTCTCCTCACTGCTAGCTAGGTGCACGTGATATCCACGCTGCAAGGCACATGACGTAGTGCCTTCAGCTGTGCTTGTCCACGAGAGCAAGGCACGTGGTAAAGGGTATAAATACCCAGGATTTCCTTCCAATAAACGAGACTTGATCAGACTCCCTGTCTTGTCTCCATTCTTCGCGTCTCTGTCCCCACTCTCTCTCTTGCTAGGCCCTGACCCGCGGACCGGAGAAGCAGAATGGGTGGTTACAAAGTGGCACCTCAACGTTGGAGCTCCAGTAAGCGGGATACAGTGAAGGACACAGCGGGAATTGGAAGCGTGCATCCTCACTCTTGTGCTGGAGACCCTGCTGACTGACCGAACAGGCAGCTACAAATACATATAGATCATTTGTTTGAAAAGATTTGCTTGTTTGCTTAACATGACAGAGAGATGCAGAATGAGAATGATATAATAAAATCCAGGAGGTAAAAGCTGATCAATGGTATGAGAGCAGAAACTTAAGGAAATGTTGAAAGATGTACTCTACATTAAGGCTTGTCTTGAATTAGAAAAAAATACCCTTTCTCTTGTGTAACATGGAAGATAGGTATAGTTATAAAAAAATATGTGATAAAGGACTCAAGAAATTGGGAGCATTTATATGCCATAGTTTTTATTTTGGGGGGGGGGTCAAGAAAGTATGCATCTATTGAGAATGTATTCAGAGAGAAGTGTGGGGCTGCTTTGAGGCACATTCCTTTACACAACATTTTTGGGAACAAGAGTGTTTTCCAAGGAGCTAAGGAAGAGAACCTCAGCATTATATGGTTTAGCTCAGGGAAGAGACCATCTGTCTGGACAGTGTTTATCAAGAGACCTGTCATTTCCTAATCTCCGAAGAAAACAGGGACTGTAAGCTTTGAGAACAGAATATCGGCATTACCTATCTACTCCAAAGGGAGGAAAATTATGCTTACCCTATTTAATCAGAATCCATTTTGGACTTCTAAGGAAACTTTTAGAAAATCAGTGGCAAAGAAACAGGGAGCAAATGGAAATAAGTAAAATACAAAAATATTGATATTCTCTATCAAAAAATAGAGATTCCTCATTTGAATTACTTATGACATTGTGCAGATTAATTTTGCTGATTCAAATCTCAGGGCCTTAAACACATTCTGTTTCTTTGACTTGCCCAGCTTATAGAGATGCACAGTGATGCACAGTCCACTGCAGGTGGATTGGATTGGACAACCCTTTCTGCATGGTAAAATCTATAATCTCCATGATGTCCCTTATTCCCAAATGCCTTCCATCTGCAGCCTAAGTATTGCATATTCTGTAAGTCTCTGCTAACGTTCCCATTTTACTCAGAAGCCTTTCTGAGTTTATCCTGTGATAATCACTGGCAGCTGCTCAGTACCTTAAAGCAGTAGTTCTTAACCCTCACTCATCATTGCAACTACCCAGAAACTTCTAAAAGTGTTGCCTCCAATACTTTATTCTACAGATCCTGATTCAGGTAGTATGTGTTGTGGCTTGGGCTTTCAGGAAGAGTTGCTTCTAAAGGCTAGCCAGTGTTAGAAACTCCCATTTCATAGGATCTCTGAGAAATAGAAGATCAAGTAAACTAGATGAATCAGCTAAGTAGCCAGAATTGTTTCTTAGTCCCTTTTGTGACTTTTGACAATCACTTCTTAAAGTTATCATGTATTAATTGTACACAATAATGGTCATCATAACTTTTTCATACATGTGCACAAATGACCATCACTTTGGCATTCCCTTGATTTTCTTTGGTACTCTGTTGTAACCATCAGTGAGATGCCTTTGCCCTTCCAGGCCATTGTCTACTTGCCTTGTTTAATCCACTGTAAAATTCAGATTCCTATCATGTCCACTACTTTCTCCTTTCTTAACTCTAGGTAAATTAGGGCTTTTCCAGATTCCAGATTTATCTCCATCTGTAATCTTGATTCCATTTATAATCTTCTGATATGGCCATGTAAGAAGCCCACCCCCCTTTTTTTCTTATACTCAGCAGCTCAAAACATGGGACTACCAACTAACTCCATGTGTGTGTGTTTTAATTACCTTAGTGTGTGCTCTTTAGACCTTTGTATTTTACCTTTGTTGAGCCTGTGCATCCAACAAATCTACTATGTTTGCTGCAAATATGAAATCGCTGTCACTGAAAGCTGCTTTAAAGTTAAGTTACAGAACTCAGGCTGATGAGTTAATTTTTTCTGTCTGATAGTTATTTTTTTCTTGATCAGTGGGATTAATGTACAGATGTATATGCTTAGGACATTAGAAATATTTTGGTCTCAGGGCAGGCAAAGTACTGAATTGCCTGAGCCTGCCAGTGTACCTTCATGGTCCTCACCTATTTCAAACTGAATTATTTGAAAATAATTGCTTCTTCCAGTTTGGGCCCGAGGACAGAGCAGATCTCAGGTGGCAGCTCTGTACTCAACTTCACAAAACCCAGAGGAAGAGGGCCTCCCAGGAGCTTTAACTCAGGCAGCATCTCAGGTAAGGAGACAGCAACACCCGCCCCAAACAGGGGGTAACTGGGACCCACTGGGACCCAGGAATTCACTCCTGGCCCAGAGCGAGGGTTCCTTCTAGTCTGGGTCCGAGCACTCAGCAGATCCTGGGAGTCAGATCTGCACCCAGTCTCATAGAACCCAGAGGAAGCGGGGCTCCCAAGAAGTCTAACCCAAGCAGTAGAGCAGTATCTTAGGCAAGGAGGCTGCAACACCTGCCCCAGACAGGGGGTAACTGGGACCCAGGAATTCACTCCTGGCCGGGAGCATGGGTTCCTTCCGGTCTCCACCTGAGCACCAAGCAATCTTGACCCTCAGCTCTAACCCTAGCAGCAAAACCCATCCCAAACAGTTCTGACACAACCTAGATAATAGGAAAGACAGGCCCCAGTCAGAGACAGCACAGATAGCACAAAGGTGATTCAGATGGCAAAAGGCAAGCGTAAGAACACAAGCACCAGCAACCCAAGGTACTTGCCATCATCAGAACCTAGTTCTCCCACATTAGAAAGTCCTGAACTCCCCATACCACCAGGAAAGCAAGAACCAGATCTAAAAGCACTTCTAATGATGATGCTAGAGGACTATAAGAAGGAAATAAATAACACTATCAAAAAACTTGAGGAGAACACAGGAAAACAGGATGAAGTCCTTAAAGAAACACAAAAATCCTTTAAAGAATTACAAGAAAACACAAACAAACAGATGAAGGAATTGAACAAAACCATCCAGGACATAAAAATGGAAGTAGAAACAATAAAGAAATCACAAAGGGAGACTACCCTGTATATAGAAAACCTAAGAAAGAAATCAGGAGTCATAGATGCAAGCATCACCAACAGAATGCAAGAGATAGAAGAAAGAATCTCAGGTGCAGAAGATACCATAGAAAATATTGACACAAATGTCAAAGAAAACACAAAAATGCAAAAAGTTATTAGCACAAAACATCCAGGAAATCCAGGACACAATGAGAAGACCAAACCTAAGGATAATAGGTATAGAAGAGAGTGAAGATTCCCAACTTAAAGGGCCAATAAACATCTTCAACAAAATTATAGAAGAAAACTTCCCTAACCTAAAGAATGAGAATAACCACAATCCCATAATCATACAAGAAGCCTACAGAATGCCAAATAGACTAGATCAGAAAAGAAATACCTCCTGTCACATAATAGTCAAAACACAAAACACACAAAATAAAGAAAGAATTTTAAAAGCAGTAAGGGAAAAAGGCAAGTAACATATAAAGGCAAACTTATTAGAATTACACCTGACTTCTCACCAGATACTATAAAAGCCGGAAGATCCTGGATAGATGTCATACAGACCCTAAGAGAACATAAATGCCAGCCCAGGCTACTATACCCAGCACAACTCTAAACTACCATACATGGGGAAACCAAGATATTCCAAGACAAAACCAAATTAACACAGTATCTTTCCACAAACCCAGCACTACAAAGGATAAAAACAGGAAAGCTCCAATACAAAGAGGGCAACTATACCCTAGAAAGAGCAAGAAAGTAATCCCCTTCCAGCAAACCCAAAAGAAGATAACCACACAAACGATGTCTCCACTATTAGCAAAAATGACAGGAAGCAACAACACCCTCTCCTTAATATCTCTTAACATCAATGGACTCAATTCCCCAATAAAAAGTCATAGGCTAACGGACTGGATATGCAAACAGGACCCAGCTTTTTGCTGCATACAGGAAACCCACCTCAGTGACAAAGACAGACACTACCTTAGAGTAAAAGGTTGGAAAACAATTTTTCAAGCAAATGGCCCTAAGAAACAAGCTGGAGTAGCCATTCTAATAGCAAATAAAATCGACTTTCAACTTAAAGCTATCAAAAAGGATAAGGAAGATCATTTCATACTTGTCAAAGGAAAAGTCAACCAACATGAACTCTCAGTTCTGAATATCTTTTTTTTT
>NW_021604645.1:1526957-1558937 GCF_004785775.1 Grammomys surdaster | reverse complement strand
CTCCCACCTCCCCACCCTCAAAATTCCCACCCCCTGGGGCATCCAGCGCCAAATGCAAGAGCACCCACCTTCATAAAAGAAACCTTACTAAAGCTCAAAGCACCATTGCACCTCACACAATAATACTGGGAGACTTCAACACCCCACTCTCAGCAATGTATAGATCATGGAAACAGAAACTAAACAGAGATACAGATATCTATAGAACATTTCATCCTAAAGCAAAAGAATATACCTTTTTCTCAGCACCTCATGGTACCCTCTCCAAAATAGACCATATAATTGGGCACAAAACAGGCCTCAACAGATTTAAAACAACTGAAATAATCCCTTGCATCCTATCAGATCAACATGGTCTAAGGCTGGTCTTCAATAATGACAAAGACAATGGAAAGCCCACATTCACATGGAAACTGAACAATACCTTACTCATTGATAATCTGGTCAGGGAAGAAATAAAGAAAGAAATTAAAGACTTTTTAGAATTTAATGAAAATGATGACACATCATATCAAAACCTATGGGATACAATGAAAGCAGTGCTAAGAGGAAAATTCATAGCTCTAAGTGCATACAAGAAGAAACTGGACGGAGCTTACACTAGCAGCTTGACAACGCACCTGAAAGCCCTAGAACAAAAAGAAGCTAATATACCCAAGAGTAGTAGAAGGCAGGAAATAGTCAAACTCAGGGCTGAAATCAACCAAGTAGAAAGAAAAAGAACTATACAAAGAATTAACAAAACCAGGAGATGGTTCTTTGAGAAAATCAACAAGATAGATAAACCCCTAGCCAGACCAATCGAGGACAGAGAGATAGTATCCAAATTAATAAAATCAGAACTGAAAAGGGCGACATAACAACAGAAACCGAGGAAATTCAAAAAATCTTCAGATCCTACTACAAAAGCCTATACTCAACAAAATTGGAAAATTTGGATGAAATGGACAATTTTCTAGACAAATACGAGTTACCAATGTTAAATTAGGAGCAGATAAACCATCTAAACAGTCCCATAACCCCAAAAGAAATAGGAGCAGTCATTAAAAGTCTCCACACACAAAAAAGTCTGGGACCAGATGGTTTTAGTGCAGAATTCTATCAGACCTTCAAGGAAGACCTAATACCAATTCTCTTCAAACTATTCCACCAAATAGAAACAGAAGGAACACTACCAAATTCATTCTATGAAGGCACAATTACGCTCATACCTAAAGCACACAAAGACCCAAGAAAGAAATAGAACTTCAGACCAATCCCCCTTATGAACATTGATGCAAAATTACTCAATAAAATTCTAGCGAACTGAATCCAAGAACACATCAAAACAATTATCCATCACGATCAAGTAGGCTTTATCCCAGGAATGCAGGGTTGGCTCAATATACCGAAATCCATCAACGTAATCCACTATATAAACAAACTCAAAGAAAAAAAAACACATGATCATATCACAAAATGCTGAGAAAGCATTTGACAAAATTCAACACCCCTTCATGATAAAAGTCTTGGAAAGATCAGGAATTCAAGGTCCATACCTAAACATAGTAAAAGCAATATACAGCAAACCAGTAGCCAACATCAAACTAAATGGAGAGAAACTTGAAGCAATCCTACTAAAATCAGGGACTAGGCAAGGCTGCCCACTCTCCCCCTACCTATTCAATATAGTACTGGAAGTCCTAGCCAGAGCAACTAGGCAAAACAAGGAGGTCAAAGGGATGCAAATTGGAAAGGAAGAAATATCACTATTTGCAGATGATATGATAGTATACTTAAGTGACCCCAAAACTTCCACCAGAGAACTCCTAAACCTTATATACAACTTTAGCAAAGTGGCTGGATATAAAATTAACTCAAGCAAATCAGTAGCCTTCCTCTACTCTGAGAAAAGTCAGAGAGAGAAAGAGAAAGATGAGTGGTGGTACAAGAATTGGTTTTCAACCTCTCCAAGGTTGTCAACCCTACCTCCTCTCATCTTGGGCCATTATTTGGGTTCTTTTTGCTTATTTCTTCTGGTCCCTGGGCCTTAAATAGGCCGACTAACTCTGTGAAACAACAGATAAATAATTTGGTAGCAAAACCTATTCAGATACATTTTCGTAAGTTAGCTATGGAGGACCACGAGACTCAAGATGAGGTTGTTACTTTATACAGGGTGTTCCAAAAACCCATCTCCACCCAACCTAAAAGAGGGGACTTCCACTCCTAGACCAAGCAGAGAGGGGCCACCCAGAACACCCTCTGACAGGCGACCTGAATTCTTGCTTAGGCTGCGAGGCTAAGGACTGCAAGGGAATATCAATAAAAGATAAAAATATCTATCTGGGTTCCCTGAGGGACAAGCCTGACTGCATAGGGGTTGATGTCAAAAGTATCCCCTCTCCAGGAAAAAGACATCAGGATGGGTATGGCCCTCATACCTCACTGGACAACAACAGGGGTTCCAGAGCCATTACAAGGTCCCCTTCAATTACTGGAGGTCAGGCCTCTATTCTCGCCTTTGCAAGACTAGATTCACCACAGCCCTTCTATACTTAGAGAAGGAGTAGATGTCAGGGGCATCCCTGCTTACACACTGAAGGACTAAATTCAGCCATAGGCCTAAAATCAGCAATAGACCTGTCATACATGTATACTAACACCAAGTGTTGGGTCTCAGTGGATAAACACTGAAACAGATGGCTATAAGCTATTGTAAACAGGCAGTTTTTGTGACAATTTACCAGCCTGAGTAGTCATAGACCTTGTAAATAGGTAGCCTTGGCAGACAATACCAACTTAGATAAGGGCAAGTGAATCATAGGCAGAGTCATAGTGCCCTGTCCCCTGAACCTTGACCCAGCTGATACCCTGTTCTGAAAGATATCTGTATTCCCCCTGAACACCCACTCTCCAGTGACATCCCCTTCCCCACGTCCTGCCTTTTTGTGTTTATAACCCCTGTGTGAATGAGTATAAATTACAATTTGAAAAAAAAAATATATATATATATAATACTTGCTTGATGTTTTGCCTTGTGTTATTAAGTGATCATAGAGTTTTTTATTAGCATATAACTAAGCTTCCATCATCAAGGAGAGAAGACTCTTTTGAAAAAAAAATGGAAACAGTTCAGTCTCTTCTATCTTAGAGAGAATTTTCAGAGGAAGTTGTCAAACTGATGAAGAAAAGCCTCTCCTTCCATTTAGCCCCAAACCCTCTGCTGGTTTCTCTATCAATTCCCATTGGAGTGATTTCTGATTTTTACTTTTTTCTCGGTTCTAACTGAACCAAGCTTACTTGTACAGTCTCAGTTCTCTGCTTAAAAAATATGGCCGTTTCCATTAATTTAAAGAGGAGTAGTTAGGGGGAACTCTTATCCCTCCTTTACCATTTTGGAACAAGAAAGGTGTGATGGGGTAAAATGGCTCATAAGTTTAGTTTGTGGCTTAGATTTTTTGAAGTCCGTAGTGCTAGTTGTGGATTGTGGTAATGCTCAAGTCCTTAGTAGACTCAAAGATTTGGTGCTGATCGTCCCTAGGAACTACCAAAGGCATTTGCTCTAATACAACAGTTTTGCCTGCTGTGGCCTCTCTTGTGCAATAGGTTTTCCACATTATCCAGTTACACATTTAAAAATTCATGCAACTTTTGAAGTTGGGTTGCTTGTATTGAATATATAGGAGCCCTTCCTTTGGTCTTCTGCACTCACATAGTTTAAGTTAATGGGATATGCTGAGTTATGGTATTCATTGAATCCATTTCAAAGCTGTCCTGCTTCCAGTATCCTTCTTTTTTGGAAGTACAACAAGCAGCTCAGTGGCTGCCACAAAAGGGAAGAGGTAAAGGGCAGTTTCACAGCATTTTCAGGCACATTCACCAGGTCATTGTCCTGGGATCTCTGGTCTAGGAATCCTTGATGAATGAATCAAAGGCTTTCATGCCTGGACGAAGTAACACACTGCCCAGGTGATTCACCTGGAATATAAAGAATAGAATAGTGGGGTAAAGAAGAGAAAGGAGAGATGCTGTGAGTATAATCTGTCTTCCTGAACAGAGACTCATCTTTAAAGTATTCTACTAGGTGTGAAATGATGTGAGTGCTGGCATAAGGGAAGAGCAGATGGGAGAGTGACATAGCTCTCGGCAACTATGACTAGATAGAGAAATAGATAGAAGAGGGGAGAGGTGATTTTTTTTGAAATCAGAACAAAACAGAACTTATTCAGAAGCACATGTGAGCTTCCTCAGATATCTCAACAGATGAAGCATAAAGGATGCTGAGCAGCTGCCCTAAATTGTCAATAACAGTGAGTCAAACATTCATGAGTTTAAAGTCAGAATACAGTCTATAGCCTTGAGGCTGAATTTGAACTGTGACTATCACACAGTGGATACAGTTGTGCACACTAGACTCTTCTGTAAGTCAGCAATCCTTGAAAGTGCTTTGTGTATCCATGGAATGAAAAAACCTTGGTTATCGTACATGTGTTGACTTTTCCTTCTTTATAGTGACTTGGTTTATTGGATTGGATTGATGTCAACTCAGCAGGAAGGGAGCATGAGAAGTGACCATGACCCATCTATTACTTTAATTTTAATTTCAAAATCTGGGATAGAATTTTAAATCAGTGATTTATAGCAGACCTAGTAACCCATTTTCAAAATTTAATGCTGATTTTGTGTACTGTGCCTTAAATGAAAGAGAAGAGATTTTTTTTTGACATTTAGAATGTCTGACATCTTTATATACTAACAATTATTTTGGTCAATTGCCTGAATTAGGAGATTTGTCTAACTAAGAGGATTTATCAGTAACATTTAGAAGAATAAAGAAATATGTTGGCAATAGATTCTAGGATATGTCCAAAAACACCTTTAGACTCAAGGTCTCTGAGAAGAATGAAGGCAAATAATCTCCAGGTGTCCCTAACACATCAGCATGGAGGAGTCAAGCAAAGGGAAGATAAACAGGTTATGAAAGCTGAGATGTAAACTAGAGATGAGGCAGAGAGAATGCTCTACATATGGGTCAAGTGCCACAAATTTCTGATAATTTCTAATTTCATTGCTTTAGGCTCATAGAAGAAGCGTTTGAGGATTATATGTTTTAAATTAGCACAAACTAGAATTTATTCAGAAGCACATGTGAAGTCCCTCAGATATCTGAACAGATGAAGATCTTTATGCTGGGATCTTTATGCTCTTCTAATGTTGGTAGCATAAACCAGAAATCAGACTTTATCAAATATGCCTGATATCCAAGATTTCTCATCCTCAACTTATTTTATTTTTCAACAGATATTTGATTATTAATGAAAAAATACATCCAAAATTAATCCTTTAGTGTTGATATTAGAATTTTTGTAGTGGTAGTAGAAAATAAACACATAAAAAGACAATTTTAGATGGTAGTAAATGTTATGAAATAAATGTAGCATAAGCATGTGATAGAATGACATGTAGTGTATTGTATGTGTATACGCACACTAATTTAGTCTGCATAATAAAAGATGCTATTATCAAGGAGATTTCATTTGAGCAGAAACTTGATTGACAAGAAAGAACCTGCCAATCAAACATCTGAGGGAGGTACATTTGCTATTGAGGGAAAAACATGTAAAATGGACCTAAAGCAGAAACAAGTGCTACAGATTTTGAAGAGTATCATGAAGGTTGGTGTAATCATAGAACATGGAATAGGAAGGCAAGTGGAAGGAGATGAGGTCAGAGTCGTGTACAGGGGCTAGGTAAGCAAGAACCCTATAGGTTCTTGATATAATTTATGTGTTATTTTTTAAAAATAGGATGTTACTGGTAAATTTTATGCATCAGAGTTATATATGGTTATTAAAATGATTACTCTGTTGACTTTATGAAGAATGAATTGTAATAGGGCAAGACCAGAGACAGAAGACCAATTTGTAAAGCTATTGGAAAAATCCAGGCAAGAGATAATGCTGATATAGACTAAGGATGATGGTAGCTAGAAATAGCTATGAGGAATACACTTCGTGATTATATACTTGACAAGACTTTCAGATAAAATCAATATTATAAATGAGAGAAAAGGAAACTTTAATGACAAATACATCACTCTAATTTGTAACACCAATAAGTTCTTTAATGTGTGGGTTCTTGGGTTTTGGCTCTGTTTTAGGAAACAATACAGAATGTTTGCTCTTAACACTTTTATGAGAGAGTATTCTAGAATTCAGACTGTACTCCTGTCATTTCCTAAAAGAGTGACTGTGGACAAGTTGTGTGATTTTCTTCTTAATTTTTAAAAGATTTATTTTATTATTTTGTGTGTATGGATATGTATGTATGTATGTATGTATGTGAACGTATGTATGTAAACCACATGTATGTACTGTCTGTAGAGACTAGAAGAGGATGTCATATCCCCTAAAATTGAGGTTACAAAAGATTGTGAGCTGCCATGTGGTTGCTGGGAATCAAACCTGTATCCTCTGCAAGAGCTACAACTGCTCTTAACCGCTGTGCCAACTCTTCATCCCCAAGTTACTTATTTTTTTTAAGCTCAAATTATTTATAAAATGGGACTTTAGGTGAAGGAAAGCAAGTTCTTGTCATTGTTCCTATCATGGCAGAAGAACTCTATTTTATGTATACTAAAATCAGAACAAGAGTGCAAATGGAGACTACATTCCATATGTCTAAATATTTAATGACTATTAATTTAGTTGCCAATTGATATCTTGTCTGATAACTTTCTTATCTAGGCCTATATGTTCATATTAAGAATCACGAGTATTGTTTAATGTTGCAAAAGTATCCTTCCTAAGCTGCCATGTGTAATCATTGCCAACATACTGGTAATTAATGAAGATGTTCAGGACCATGGATTTGGGAACAAAGAGGAAAAAAACCTGCTGAGTTACATTTTTATTTAGAAATAATACTTGTATATGTAAGAAAACTGCATTCATATGGGCAACTAATTTGACAATTTGTCATTTTCAGTACATTATCACTGTCTAAATCCTCCTTTTATGCTAAGGTATTTCAATCATCAAAGTTGGCAAAAAAATGTAACTCCCAAACCTGATTTCCTTGGCCCAATTTCCTTCTGTTTTCACACAAAATAAGCAATATAAAAGTCATTGCCTAGACAGCAGGGTAGATGTTTAGGGTTATAAAACATGCTGTGGCAATGGTGAATTCTAGATTTGGAACAGTAGAGGCAGCTATAAGTTCTGTCACCAATGAAGTTATGTTTATGGCTTAGTGGTATACATCTTCAAAAGCATAGGCACTACAGGCTTTCGTTTTGTCCAGAACCAAGAATAGAACTGGTCAACACTTTACTGCAGTGAACTGCTCAAGAGGTTTATTCATAGTTTGTTCTGTGCCTGTAGTCCATTGTTTTTACCACATCCCTGAAATTAGGCCACCATCATTTATTACTTAAATCACTACAGAGTTGTTTCTGTAGGTCTCTACACTTGCATTTTCCAAACCAGGTTCCACTTTAGGGCTTCCACTGAGGCATCTCTAAGATATACAATTCCTGTGGGAAAATATGCTAGAACTCCTATTAATAGCTATCCTTGAGTATCTGTGGATGATTGGTTCCAGGGCCTCCTATGGTTATAAAATCTGTGACTTATGAAGTCCCTTATGTTAAATGGAAGTCTTTCCATCAAATATATATAATCTTCTCACAATGTATAGATTCATTATAATGCATAATAAAAATAAATACCATGAACACTTGTCATACTGTTAATGTTTTTTGGCATCCTAAATGTAACTTTTTTTAATTTAAAATATTTTGTAGGGTTGGAGAGACAGCTTAGCCCTTAAATGCTAGGCTCACAACCAAAAGTATGAAATATTTTTCTATTTTTAATTATAATTGAAATATAATTACAACACATTTCCCTTTCCCCCTTCCAACCCTGTCTGTGTCTTTCCCTCTAACTCCCCCAACTCCCTCTCCTCTTACTCTTAAATTCATAGTCCATTTTCTTATTTTACCTGATTATATGTATACATATTATGTATATGTGTGTAAATATATAAATATAAAATGCTAAGTCTATATAGTCTTGCTTATATTGTGTGATTATTTCAGGGCTGAATACACACACACACATACACACACACACACACACACAAATATATACATAGATTTATGCTGAGCCTATTTTTGTTGTTTGTGTTTACATGGTTCCAAGACCACATAAAAGAGTTCTTAGATCAAATTAAATAAAAAGTGACAAAGATTCCATTTATTTGTAGTAATGCTATCATTATTTACAAAAGTTTTATTTTTATTATTTGTGTGTATGCATGTGTGTCTAGGAGTGAAGGCTCTCTCTGTTTCTGTCTCTCTGCCTCTCTGTCTCTGTCTCTGTCTGTCTTTGTCTCTGTCTGTCTCTGCCCACCCCGTGTGTGTGTGTGTGTGTGTGTGTGTGTGTGTGTGTGTGTGTGTGTGTGTTCCAAGAAGACCGGAAGAATGTGTTGCATTCCCTGGAACAGGAGTTACCAGCTACCAGATGTGAGTACTTTCACTTTCAGTCTCTACCTTTAGAAGTAAAGTGGCTTTCTTGTAAATTGGCTCACAAATTTTTAATACCATTAAATCATTCAATACTTATTAATTGGAGGACTTGATCCATTTGCATTCAAGCTTATTAGTAGCAGATAAGGTCTCATCACACCCATTTTCTCGTGTTTTGAAGTTGTGTTGTTGTTCCTTTCTTTTTATTTTCTCTTGAGTATCTTAGTTACTTTGGTTGTTTAATGATTTGCTCTAGTGGTGTGTGTGTTGCTTCTTTGCTTATTATGATTTTCTTTGTTTGATAGAGCTTGTTTTGTAGTTGCCATGAGGCTTATAAAAGTTTTTATAATAGTAAGCTATTTTGAAATAGTAGCAACTGAATATGATATAAAGATATAGTTTAAAAAAAAACAGGGTAGATGTCCCCATTTTGACTTTCAAATATTTCCCTATACACTACCTTTTAACATTTTAATTACTCTTATCTCTACACTGTGTATCTGTTTACAGGTTTCTAGTATTAGCATATTATAACTGTGTGCACACTTTAGCATTTAGTTTTACCCCTTCCCACATTTTCTTCTTCCTCATTAACATTCTTTTCTTTCAGTTTGAAGAACTTCCTTAAGCACTTCTTATGGGACAGATCTGGTGTGGCTCCATTAAGTCAGCCTTTTGTTCTTCTGGGAATCTCCTTATCTCATCTTCATTTACAAGGGCAGCTTTGCTGGCTAGGATTCTTGGCTTCTGTTCTGTTTGCCTCAGTACTGGGTAAACCTCATTCCACTGTCTCTTGGTCTATACGGTTACCCTGAGAAGAAAAGAGATTCTCATATGTGCTGTTGTTTTCTTTTCTTGTGTAGCCTCAAGAATCAGGTTTTTAGTGTTTCCTTATCCACTACAAGATTTTTTATAGCAGACATGGTTGAAATAAATATAACCATATTGACCTTTCTGTACCTGGATACTTGTGTCCTCCTGTAGGCTTGGGAGATATTCTGTTGTTTCTTCCAATTTGCTTTCTACATCTTTGGCAGAAGCAACATAAGGGAAGAAGGAATTATCTTGATTTATGATTTAAAAAGTGGCAACATTGTCCACCACAATGGGAACCCATGGTGAGTGGCAGTATGAAACATCTGATCACATTGTAGCTGCAGTTAGGAAGGGAAGATGGGAGAGATGAATGCTTTTCCCCTTTCTCTTTTTATTCAACCCAGGGCCCTAGTTTCTGGGATGAAGCTACCCACACTCAGAATAGGCCTTCTCTTTTTAGTTAAACCTTTCTAGAAATCCCCTGAAAGACACACCCTGTGTCTCCTATGTGATTTTAAACTGTCAAATTGGAAATGAAGATAAAGCACCACACTGATTATTTGCCCTCTAAATATTCTCCCCAAATTCTTGTAAACAGTCTTCATTCCTCGTCACCCCTGTTCTTTTTAAATCTTCAAACTGTACATTTTTTAGTAATCTGTCTTACATTTTCCCTGGATTTGATCTATTCTGTTATTGATACCTTCTTTCTCATTTTAAATTTCACTGAGCGTATTACTCAACTCAAGAATTCTGTTTCATTTCACTAATTACTTCCATATCTTTATGAAATTTTTCTCTTAAGGTATTGAATAATTTCTTTGTTTTCTTCTAACTTACTGAGTTTTCTTTGAAAGCTGTTTTAAATTCTTTACCCGAGTCCTGTACTATCTGGTCAGCTCTTGTCACTTTATCTTGACATGGTTATTGGTACTTATGAAGTGTGATGTTATCTGTGCATTTAAAGACAATTTCATATTGTTTTGGTTTGGCTTGTCAAGACAGGGTTTCTCTGTGTAGCCCTGGATGTCCTATACCTCACTCTGTAGACCAGGTTGGCCTCTAACTCACAGAGATCCACCTGCCTCTGCCTCCCAAGTGCTGGGATTAAAGGAGTTTGCCACCACTGCCTTGTTACTTATCCAGACTTTATCTGTTCCTGTCCCAGAAAGTCTACATATAAGAACCTTATTTTCTTTGAGCAGGTAGTCACTTCCATTATGTTAGCACTAGGGGACGACAAGGTGCAGGTTGGTCCGCTTAGGGTATGTTATCCCTATTTTCACCACTAGGGGCGAGCCACACACAGATCTGTTTCAAATCCACAGCAGGAGGGGGGTCGGGGCTGGGTGTTGCTCAGAAGGAATCAGATGAGTACCTAAAAAGAGTAATCTGTGCACACAGGCACCAGTAGGGCAAGGTCATTTTCAGTCACAGATATATGGTCCTGCACTGTCGAATTCGGCAAGGATAACTATGAATAAAAAGACAGCCAAGGCAGACAGGCTGTGGCACACTGTGAGACACTGCTTCCGAGACCAGCTTACAATTGGAGTAGGACCCAGGCCTAAGATGCTATAGGCTTCCTATTTCTGAAGTGAATTTATGGACCAAGGTCAGCTACCAGTGCTGATGGATATAATAGAATTCTAGGAGACATGTCTTCTCTATGCCGTTGGAGCTATTCTAGAAGCTCTACCCACAGGCAGGCTTGGGAATGGAGCTCCGAGGATTTCCCCATAGTTATACCTCACCAGTCCACCGCAAGCTCTTGAAGAAAGCCTTAGGCTTACTATCTACCCTACTCTAGAGAATTGGGTCTTGCACCACATTTAGCTGCTCATAGTTTTCCTATTGTGATGATGGAAGCAGACTCTTTGATCATCTAGGCTGATAAAAAACTAGGTTGTGCTTGAATGTTACAACGAAAGGGCCTATGTTGCATTGTAGGATGTGTACTGAAATCACTGGCACATTTCATGTTGACAAACATCAAAACTCACATCCACTCAAGCTGGGTTGGGTGTTTAGGCATGAAATCCAAATCCAAATCCAAATCTAGAGTTTGGGCTACTTACTACTCTACTCAAATTTATAGGATTGATGGTAGATAAGATCCCTTGGCCACAGACCACCAAGTCTTATGATAAAAGGTTTCACTTGAGACTTATAGCCACCAGATGAGGTACTAACTATATCTGAGGCTGAGTATCTGCATACTATATTGTTTGGGAAATAATAACAAGAAAAAGGTTGTGCATATTCATTACATATCCATAGCCTCCCCTAATATTTTTAATTCTTGATTACATGGGTCTGAGAATGAAGAACTCAAAGATGTGAATGGCTCGGCTCACTTTTTATTCATCATGCTCTCATGTGCACAATGTTACTACAGTTCTTTCTCTATAAAACATATAGATATAAAAATTAATGTGTATGTAAATTATAGGTATATGCTCCAATTTTTTGATTTCACCACAAAAAGATACCAAAGGCCTCAAAGACAACTGTCTAGGATCAAGCTCAATCTCCTTAGCATAACAATGTTGGACATGCATGTTATTATACTCCCACCTTCTTTCTCACCAAGGTCAACAGCGCCCAAGGACCATGCAGTGCAAGCAGTCGAACTAATTGTAATCTAACAGGCAGCATACAGCACAATAAGGCTTGGCAGGTGGTAATCCTGACATATTTACTATGTCAGATTTTAACCAAAAGAAGCACAGATGTCTTGACAGGTGAGTGAAACATGAATACAGGAATCTAGAAACATGTTCTAAACTTTAGAATCTAAAGGTACAGGCAGGCTGGAATTTGATAAGCCTAATGGAAATCTGTCCGATTATAGTAAGGACTCATTGTTTGACTGGACTGGAGGTGAGGAACAGGATTGGGTTCCTCATGGCTAGAGGGCTGATGAAAATAAGCCATCAGTCTAGTTCTTGGAGGATTCTAGGACTATAAGGATTACTAGCTCCATAAGGGCAAAAGTTATAGCATGATGTGAGGAAGAGTCACTGGGGTACCTGAGTCCCTGAGGGGCCTGAGTCACCAAATTGTTTGCAGAACTTGGACTGGAGGGACTGGATGGACCTGGATGTCATCATAATCAGTGGAATAAGTCACAACTGGAAATACAAATTTTGCATGTTCTTTCTCATGCATGGAACCTACATTTTATTTTTATGTGACATGAAAGTTAGAAGGGGTATTATTAGGAAAGATGACTCAGGAGAAGTAGACTGGGAGTGATTCTGAGAAAAGTGCATAATATGCTTTAATAAAACATCCATGTGTACAATCAAAATAGACATAAAAGGGGAAATCTGTAGAGATAGCTCAGTGGATAAAGTAGTTGCCATTTCAGCACGAGAAGATGAGTTCAAGCTACAGAATCTTTGTAAAAACAAAAAGAGAGAACTGCATAAGGTAGCAGATACTTGTAATCCCAGTGCCTTGTGAGTATGAATGTGCAGACCCCTGAGGCTCACTGGCCAGGTAGCCAAACTTATCTGGTGTGTTTCAGGCCAGTGAGAGAGCCATTCTCAAAAAAAAAGTGGCTGGCACCTGAGGGATGTCATTCAAAGTTGTCTTCTAGACAACTTTATAGACATTCACATGCATCTCCTCTCCACAAGTGTGCATGGACATGCACATACATGAATATTTGTACATGTACACAAAAAAAGTAAAAATGGAATAACAACTTGAAATAAAGAATAAAGTTAGAAGTGGGAAAAAAATTAGATCCAGAGGTCAGGGATAAGCCAGCAGCAGAGTGAACTGAGGCAGAGTTCCAGAATTTCAACTATTACAACTTGAGGCAGATCTAAGTCTGCATTTAGTTAGCATGTAGCTAAATTCATAAAGAAGGACCACAAAGATACTGAAGACACTAAGACTTGACACTGCATCATTCCCTAAAACTGGCCTTCAAAGCCCTTTACAAACCATCCGCATATATTAATTGCCTTCCATTAATGTAACAAAAATTTTGAAGTATTTGATATATAAAGAAAAAAAATATGCACTGTGGATTATACTTTTGAAGGTTTCAGTTCCCAGTCAGTTGATGTTCTTTCTTTTGGACACCTGGCAACCCAAACATGTGGCAGAAGGAAGAAGAGTCATTTGCTTCATGGCTAAGAATAAACTAGAGAGAGGGATAGGAGTGGAAGGCCTCCCATCAATTCCCAAGTCCTAAAGTTTTGCATCACCTCTTAATAGTTCGAGGCCAGGACCTAAGCCTTTAATCTACTGGCCTTTGGGAAACAGTTTAGAACCAATGTACAACATTTCACAAAAGTGATAACAGGGAACATCAGACAAGTGGTCTATGTACCAGCTACCATTCCAAGTTATGTGTATAAACTCACTGAATCTTCAAAATGTCTTTGGGATGAGTCGATTCTGTTACCAGTTTTAAGGTGAGGAGTCTGAGACACAGGTTTAATAAGGTGGCAGGAGTATGTTACAAGTGATGAGAGGAGCTAAGATTCCCCCCAGAGGCAGTCTGGTATGAATGAGTCCATGCTCTTGAATACAGCACCGTGCTCCTTTTCCACGAGACACATCAACCTTTGTTCTCATCACAACTCATCAAATTCCATCTTTCCATAAAGGGGGCTCTTTCACTGTTTTCTAGTTGTTCTGTGCTTCATTTACTAAAGACATTCCTATCATTCTTTTGCCCCATTTATATGAGTGGAGTACCTTCCATTCTGCTTTCAGTTTAACCAATTTATACTGGTACTCCAGAGCCCAGCTAAATCAATCTTCTTTTGCCTACACTCAGTAGACCAGCTGAGCTTATGACTGTGATGTAACTTAGCAAAGAGACAGAGTTCTAGTTCCAACCCTGGCATTAGCAGCCATGGATATCGGTGGGGTGGTGCCCAGGATTGTCTGTGCCCTCTTCTGTCTATCTGAAGGAAGAACATATCTCTATGCACTTGCACACAAACAGTGTAAGTGTGTGGTATAAATAGCAAGGTTAGTAGTAGTGGGTCCTAGGGAATCTGAAACAAAAGCTCCTTTCCTAAAGAAATTTTCTTTTCAATGAAGTGTGTGTGTGTGTGTGTGTGTGTGTCTGTGTGTGTGTGTGTCTGTCTGTCTGTCTGTCTGTCTGTCTGTCTGTCTGTCTGTGTCTGTGTCTGTGTCTGTGTGTGTTAGTGTTAGGGGTGCTCCCAAGTGTGCTTGAGGAAAATTGGCTTTGGACTTGGCTTCCTCTGTTGTTTTTTGGAAAGAAGTGTGTTCCCACTCCCTCAGGATTGTTGATTCTGCGATGGCATCACTTGCGTCGCTTCCCAATAATCTTTGCAGAGTGTCTAATTACAGACTGGCAGCCGAGAAAGAATGCCAAGGCAACTGCAAGCTAAGACAATTTCTAGCAAAAGAGTACTTCATGCAGCAACGAACAGCTGTAACAGATGTGGCTCAGGAGGAAAGGAGCAGGAGGCAGGCCAGATGTAGCCACGAAAGAGTGATACAAGGCACTTGCAGTCTAATTGAAGTATACAATTGTGCAACCCGAAGAGTTTTTCTTAGTCAAGAAATGTTGCATGGGAAAAAAAAAGCAAAGCTACGCGTGTAAACTTGGTGCAGTGCCTCATCACAGCACTTAGGAGCACTTAGGGGTGGGGCTGAATGATTACATTTTGGGCTAGTTTGGGTCACAGAGTGAGTTCTGGAATAGCCTGGACTACACAGGGAGATTTTTCTTTCAAAAAAGAAAGAAAGAAAAAAAGAAAGAAAGAAAGACAAAGAGAAAGAAAGAGAAAGAGAAAGAGAAGGAGAAAAAGAAAAGTATAAAGAGCAAGGGAAATAAACAATCCAAAGTCCCTGATACCTTTCTGCTGTGTGTATAGTTCAGTGATTCAGCATGAGCAAGGCTCTGGGTTCCATATCAACCCTGCAGAAATGTAAGTACATGCAAGGAAACAACCAGTTGCAGTTGTGTTACTATGCTACCAGTTTGTGTCCCTGATTCTTTATATGGGACTTTGTGTGGCAACCGAAACAGACTTGGTTTCCTAGACTTATATTCTCCATGAGATCAGGGCCCAGCAGATCTGAGGGATTCTGTGCCTTTCTCATAAGTCTGAATTGGCTCAGGCCACAACCATATCTTCATTCCTAACTTTGCTATTCCCAACATTTCATCAAAGACATACTAAATGATTGCCGAATATATGTTGAAAAACCCATCGGTACTTAATCTGACAGACTTATATTTAATTACAAAAGTTTCCTCTAGGAAAGGGTCATAAAATGCTAATTTTATTTAATGGGAAGTCAGTAAATACTGGGGGCAATTGGACACAGGTCTCATCCATATAAGTATAGACATTAGGATATATGGATGTATTGAATACTGTACCTTTGACTACAGAGTAGTAAATGCTCTCCTAGGTGTCGATAGTCTGCAGAAATCATGTGAAACCCAACTCTGTCTTACTGGTAAAATTAAAGCCCATATTGTTTCTGTCAAAACTCTTTCTTTTTTCATCCACAGGATTAAGCATATAGTAGAGGTTTAAGAAATATGTTTTGAATTATGCATATATATGTATATATATAGTGTGTGTATTAAGGATAGTGAGATTTATTTTGTTTCTTTTCAAAGGGAGAAACTAAACATAGAGAAGTAACATACCCAGAACCATATACCTCATAAATGGACAGAATTCAGAGTCAAACCCTAGCTTGTCTCTGGCTCCCATGGATAAAGCATCCTCTTATGCTGTTGTACCACAGTGTGAGTATTAGAGTTTTTTTGAATGAAGGCGTTGGAATCATTACTTAAAGGGAAATATTGCTTGGAAAATCAATGCATTTATCCAGTAGTTGTCATCTCTTATCAGCATACTCATAGCTGAAAATATTCCTCGACTGCAATATGCTGTCTCTACATATATGTATATGGATTGGGTAACTTACTCAATTTAATGTTTAAAATTATGTGACTCATCATCAACACCAATATAAGGAATATATCTATCACATTAAAAAGTTTTCCTCTGCTCTTTTATAAATTCCCCTCTTTGTCTTCTTTAATTCCCTGCCCTGTACCTAGGCAATTACTAATTTTTTTGGTGCAACTACAGATTGTTTTGCGTGTTTGAAATTGTATATGAATGAAACTGTAGCACATATTCAACAAAATGAATGATTCTCAAGATAATCACACTGAAAGTCAGATAAAACTTTTCACATTTTGAAATAACTATAACAACCAAAAGAATAATCAATGAATGAATTTTGATACATCCATATAAATATAATTTATATGCATTTCTATATAATAATTTTGATATATCCACATATGTGAGAATAATGAATGAACAACCTTATTTCAATATGTTCATTATATAATGTCATTCATTCATTATTCTTATGTGAGACACTGGGTTTTAAAATTTTAAGCCAATTGCAAATATATGTTCTAGAATATTTGTGAACAAAAGCATATTTTCACTTAACTTGTATAAATATTTTAATTAACTATCAAACTAATTTTACACTAATGCATTTTATATACATGACAGTCATTTATGAGATTTCCACTTGGTATACATTGTTACTATCAGTTGTTATGCTCATTAAAATTTTAGGTATTTTAAAAGGTGAAAAATTGTATGACATTATGGTTTTAAGTTGGGTTTCTTAGTGACATATAATTTTGAATATCTGTTGAGGTGCTTCATAGTTATCTAAATATTTATTTTGGTCAAGTATTTGTTCAAATATTTCGTTTATTTTTAATTGGGTTTACTTTGATACTGTTGAGTTTATGCATTTATTTATACATATTCTATTTCTAAGGTTTTTTGGATCTATTGATTTTCTATTGCTGTGGAACAAATCACCATGTACTTACTAACTTCCAGCACCCTTAATTTGTTTACTCAGATGAGTTGTGTAGGCCAGAAGTTCAAAGCAGTGCTCATGATAAATGATAAGGAACAAGAAATCTTAATTACCTAAATTGGATCAGTAATGCTGGACGTATGTGTTAAATTAGTGCCCCAAAATATGTATAATAATAATAAAAATATTATCAAACAAAAATATATTGCCCCAAAATATGTGAATTTCTTTCTAAACTTTCCTTTCTTTTGGCATTTATTTCTTTGTTCATCTTTATGACGTGTTTTGTGTTGTGTTTAATTATCTTGAACTCAGATAACAGAAGTCCTCCAACAGTTGATTTTTGAACTTTTTGGGGCCATTCTATACTGTACTTTCGCATGAATTTTTGCACCCAGTCTATTTTGCTTGTGATAGCATTGAATCTACAGATTAAATTGGAGACAACTTCCATATGGAGAAAACTTACATTTTAGTATTCCTCAGGTTTCTGACCCATCAACACAGTTTATTTCTCTCATTCATTCAGATCTTGATTCTATCACCATTTTTCGAGCATATTGTAGACTATTTTGTTGTCTTTATCTACAAACACTCAATATATTGATGGTTTTGTACATGATATTATTTTATGAAATTTCAAATTTCTATTATTGCTTGTTAGATAGTTAATTATTTGATATATTAATATTACTTTGCTCATTGTTATTAAATTTATTCATTAATTATAGAAGCTCTTATGTAGACTTTGTAAGATTGTTCACAATGTCGATCATGAAATCTTCAAATAGAAATAATTTTATCTATTTCTTTCTAGTTATGTCTTTTATATCTCCTTGCCTCATTATATGGAACAAATCTTCAGTACAGCATTGAATGGAAATAAAGAAATTGTTTTCCGGATTCTAATTTTAGAGAGAAAGCATTTAGTTTTTCAACATTAATTATAAAATCAAATGGAGATCTTCTCCTCATATATGTTCCTCATTATGTAAAGGAAACTTTTCATTATTACTATAATTATTGTTAAAAAGAACCAGGATTAGATGTTATATTTTATCAAATATCATTTATGTTTCTTTTGAGGTCATCATACTTTAAAGATATTCTGTCAATATGATGTATTACATTGATTTTTATAATAGTAAGTCTTTTAATTCTACTATATACCCCATTTAATCATGATGTATCAATTTTTTTATGTTGTTGACTCCTATTTGCTAAATCTTTTGTTAGATTTTTGCATCTTTGTTCAGGAGAAGCACTCATTTTTGATTTGGTTCTTTGGATAGATCTGTATGACTTTGCTATCAAAACAATGCTGACCTCTCAGAATGAGATGGGCGGCATTCATGCCTCTTTAATTTTCTGCAAGACTTTGGATAAAATCAATGCTATTTCCTCCTTACGTGGCAGACTTCATAGTGATACCTGATGGTTAAGATTTGTTTTTCTGAAGATATTTTAATGACAAATTAAATTACCTTATAATATACATAGAGATATTCATGAGTACCAGGGATAGGGTGTGATAAAGAAATAGTCACTTTTATGGTCATAGAATTCTCAAAGTGAGTGCAGCTTAAAGCTATCAGGATGCTGATACTCTCAGCAAGTGGAAAAATAAAGTTTAACCATGAAGGATGCCTTTTAGAGGTACCATAACCCTGAATGTACTGTCCAATACACTAGTTCACTTTACAGTACTGATAGGAATATTATTTTCCTGTGTTTATAAAGACTTAATGTATTATTTAATTTATGTATGTATTTGTTCCTACATGAATTTATGTGCACTCCATGCATTCAGGAGACCAGAAATTGTCAGATTCTCTGGAACTGGAGTTATAGGCAGTTGTGAGGGAAGTGTTGTGAACTCAACCAAGGTCCTCTGCATGAACAATAAGCACTCTCAAGTGCTGAGCTCTCTCATTTCAGCTCAATTTCTTATGGGCTGAGACTTTTGTATTTTGCAGGATTGATTTAAAGGTGATCCCCATTAGCAATTTCAATTAAGCTCTTCTTCCTCAAAATAGACAAAAGTAAGATATAATAGCCAGTTCCCAATTATAATTATTACAATCAAAATCTTATCTCCAACCACAACCTCAAGGTGACTGAATACATTTTAGAACCATTTTCACAGAACTCACTCTATCATCCTGGTATTACCAAAGGAGTTATATTTGGATGGCAGAATGACTCAAAAAGGGGAATAGAAGTCATTCAAAACAGGTAGAATTTCCTCTGTACCATTTTCTAGAACTTGCCTCCCTATGTGCTACTGGATATAGTATTTAGGCAATGGATTATTTTTTCCTACCTCTTATAGTAGATAGTGACTTTTATTTCTACTTCATGGTCCAAAGAGAAACAGCGGGAAAAAAAAAACAGATTGCATATCATAGTGCCAAATTTGAAAGTGCTAAGGAACATTTTGAGGGGACACCCTTCAGCAGCTTGCATCCACTACAGCCTGTGAGTAAAAGGGGACATTCTCCATACAAAGACATAGTTTCAGTTTAAATTTCAACAAAAGAAGAACCATGCCAAGGTAACTTTGTCTCAAGATAGATTCTGTCTCAGCCATGGTGACACACACGCTTATGATCTCAGTAGTGTAAGGCAGAAAGTATCAAGAATTCAAGACTAGCTTGAGCAACATAATGGGACTTTGTTTAAATAAAGAGTTTCAGACATGATATGATAACAAAAATTTAAAGTCTAAGAAGTTCTAGTTTTCCGTTGTCATAGCCTGAACTGGAAGATCTTAACATTATTACTGTAAAATAGGACATTCTTTCTACTTTGGTAGAATTGATCCTAGCCCCACAGCCTAGACTACTGTTTGCATATACATGCAGGTTGAATGATTTATTATGTGTTCTGTGTAGGAAGGGAAAATATTTGGACTCTTTGACTCAAAATGTGAAGCTCAACATTAAGCTGCCCTTATAGTTGTTTTCCTGATGGATTCCTGCCATGCTTAATGCTCAGCTTGATGGAGTTTTGCCTTTGTCTATGGTTTTCTGTACTTCTGGGACCTGGATGCCATCAGGATTCCAAGGGCATGATGATGGTTTTCTCAGTACATTCTGCTTTACTTCTCCTGCACACTATCCTACCTAATGCTATTCTATACCCCAGGGACTGTGGGACTCCCCTGATGGAAAAATCTCTATAGTTCAGTTGTTTCTATACCAAAACACCTGCAGATTCCCCTGATGGCCTAAAATTTTCCTGGCCCAGCAGCAAAAGGCTACTGAGGCTAGTGCCAGCTTCTCTAGATTTGAATTTTTCACAAACATTCTGTGTGACCCATGGCAGGTTATTGAACCTTTTTTTGTTATTGGATGTTTTATTTACATTTCATATGTTGTCCCCTTACCCCATCCCCCACCCACCCAGGAACCCCCTATCCCCTCACCCCTCCTCCTTCTTCTCTGCGGATATAACCCCTACCTGCCCCCCCCCACTCCCACCTCCCCACCCTCAAATTCCTACCCCCTGGGGCGTATTGAACCTTTTTGAACTTACCTTTTATACTTAATACATGTAATAACAATCATGGAACCTGTCTTATGGGGCTGTTATGAAAAGTGTGAATCATGGTGTGTACCATATACTGGGTAATCTACAAACATTATCTATCAACATTGAAAACTTCCTCTAACACACATACTGCTTTTGATGACCAAGTCTATTTAATTTGACTGTATATGAACACACCCATCCCTTTATTTCTTACTCAAAGAACTGGTGTAAGATCAGTAGAAAGAGTCTACCATAGCATTTGCTTGGTTGTGGTGAAGCTGTGCTTTGGAGTCTGTTAACTTTCCTTCTCAGTTTGGGAAAGAAGAGCTTGATGCATCTGAAAATTGTAGTGACTTCTTTAGAAGAACAACAAAGGATGCTCTCAATTATTTTCCATTAGAAGAAATTTCATTAATAGAGAAGATGGAGGGGTGAATCCAGACATTCTCTATTGGGTTTCAGACAGAAATTTTTCTGGGGACCAGGTCAGTTGGGATGACAATAATGTTGAAGATAAGTACACGACAAACCTAATGCAAAGAGCTTGCTTACATACAAGGTTAAAAAATGATTAAAGATGTAACAAAATGGCCCAGAAACCTGCTGAGAGTCCAGGTTTTTAGATTCCTCTAGAGTGTTCCAGGACTGCAGGAAAGTGACATGGAAGAAAGCCAGGCCATTGAGAGTCTTATCTAATCTGTTTCCTGGAAGTCCTTTATGCCCAGGTAGAGATGACCCAACATAAAGACCTACACTGATAGGATGAATCAAGGACTCCAAATAGCTTCTGTTTCAATCTTGAAGCCATTGGTTGGAACTATTACTATTAACTATTTATCAGGGAGCTTTAAGGAGACATGTTCATCCTAGCTTAAAAGTATATTCTTTGAATAAGGGATAATATAATAAGGGATGTTTAGTGACTAACTCATTAGTTCCCATTGATTCGCCTACATCCAAGAATGGGAACCTCTGACACTGTGACTTGAACGAGATCTGAGCTGAGTAAGGGTGGTTGTTGTGCGAAAAGGTACAGAGTGAAGGGTAATGGGAAAAATCAGAGACAGTTTTGACAATGTGGGCCTAGAAAAAGGAAACCCATTTTAGCATCCGAAGAGCAGAAGATAATTAGGGAACTTAAATCTGCTAGAGGGGGGAAAAGCAAAAAAATTATACAACACCTTTCAAAGCCAAATTGAAATAATTCTTGGATTTTTTCACAGTTTTAGATGAGCTGTAGCATGGCTAGGCTTTCGTTGGTAATGAGCCCAGAAAGAAGAGTCTATCAGTGAACGGAGCTTCCTGTGGAGTATGGAGGGATTATGAGAAGTGTTTGGGTACCCTGCCTGTGTCACTCAGACTCCAGATAGAACAAAATGGATATCCTTTCCCTCCCAGTTGCCTTGCCTTTACAGTCTTACTCAGCTCCTACCTCTTCCCTGACACCTTTCTCATTCTCCTGGTGTGTATCGCCACCTTTTCCTTTCATAGGTGTAGAAGTTTATCTACTTTCAGAGAATATCTTCATGGCTCCATATTCTGTTGCAACTGGAAAAGAAGTTCTTGGAGGACATGGCTCATTGCTCATTCATGTTTCTAGCTCCATGACATCTGCCCCAGAATCTGCTCATAGCAAACACTGAAAAGCTTGTCTGAGTGAACTTGCAACTTAACTTTTGGCACTGGAAATACACATAAGATTTTCTTTCCTAGGTTTTTTTCCCTCATTATAAATTGCATACTTGGTATATGATCAGATTGCTATTACACAATTTCAAGTAATTCAAATAGCGCTGAGGACTGCCCTCATTGCAGTCTACTTTTGAGACACATTTTTAGCTTACAATTCCATAGGTATCTTTCCAGACATTTCTCTTTGAATGTGTAAAAAGGATTTGTAGATTTGTGTATGTCCCCACAAATGAGAATTCCGGAACTTATTTGGGAGAATGTAACAACATACATCCATTGGAGGTCTTCCTAAGTTAACATTTCTAATTTGTTATATTCCTTTAAGCTGATGCATTGTGCTATAAAGCTTGGCTACACTGAGCCTCTGTTAATGAATAGTTGATTTCTAATTTTAGTTGGATTGTTATGAGACAATGGAAAAATCCTATGTACACTCCTTATATACACATGTGAGTGATTCTCTGAAGCCAATATTAAATGAAATTCCTAGGTCATATTCTTTGAACTTAAAAGATTGGTGATGATTTCTCACATGAAATCATGTAGACATTTCTACCACACGTTGAAGCAAGTCAGAGTGTCTTCCTAACATATGTTGCTTGTATCGTCGATGCTTTAAATCATTCTTGCCAACGATGAGGTAATAAGACATATATACAAGTCATTTCCTGGCTTTTTCCTAAACAGACATTTTGTTGCTGGTAGTGCACCTCAGAGCAGCTTTGGGGTGATAAAGCAACATAGCAATTAGGCTAGTAGCAGGTAAGACAAGGATGCTAGCCAAGGAATCTTCTTGTGATCTCTTTTGGGAAGGAGCTGACTGTTCTGTTTTGGGCTTCAGAAAGCCAATTGGTAAACAAGTATTTATCTTGACAGACAGTAAGTGAATGAATTAGTCGGGCGAGGGACAAATTTCTCTATATTTAGTGGAGAAGCAGCTACTCTTGGTGTCACTGGAATGTTCCTGACCAATGAACATAAAATAATAGTTTAAAAATAAGCATTACATCTGCACTCATTGTAGCCCAGTGGGGAACATTCTCGCATACATGAAACTTCCAAGACTCCGAACAAACCAGCCAAAGCAGCTACAACTACCACCACAGTAGTGACATTAATAGCAACAAAACTAAAATCACACTTTCACGGACATAAATATAGTTCCACTAAAAAGTGCACAGTCCTGAAATTATGTACCTACAAGCAACACTAAATGCTCTCAGCAGGTTGTATTTATATACTTGTGCAGTTATATGTATATAATAAGAACAATTAAAGAAAAAGAAGCCATGAATTTGGGGGAGGGGACATAGGCAGGGTTGGAGTGAAGAAAGGGAAAGGGGGATTATGTAGTTGTATTTTAATTAAAAACCAGTAAACAAACAGAAATAATTAGTAAAGTTTGAAGCAACCTTGGATATGTGGATACACACTGGGTTTTAGATGACAAGAATGATTTGTTCATGTTATTTTGTGCACTGTCATTGTAGATGTGTAATAAAAAATGTCTATATGATTTATATATATATTTATATATAGGTGCTTAGCATGGAGGGCCTTACTTATATACACAGACTTGTGCTAAACTACTATATAAATAAAAGAAAAAAGGATAAGTGAAGCAAATGTTGTGATATTTGTTACATATTTTAAGGAATAGCTCTGTATGAACTTCATTATACCACTCTACCTACATTTCTGTACCTGTGAAAATCTTCCTAATGCATGTTTATAAAGAAAGCAATATAACACTTGCCTATAATTCTAGCATTTGGGAAGCTGAAGCAGAGACAGAGACAGAAGGATCATAAAATTGAGGCCAGCAATACCCTGTCTCAGAAGCGACAAACAAAAAAAAAAATCCAGAAAAAACCCCAACAACATAATAAATAATTAAAAATCCTTATTTGGAGGTAGAGAGATGGCTTAGCAGTTAAGAATGCTTTCTGCTGCTTCAGAGGACAAAAGTTCAGTTCCCAGAACCTATGCTTGGTGTTTACAATTGCTAGAACTCCAGCTTCAGAAAATTTAGTACTTCTGGCTTGAATGGACATCTACACACACACACACACACACACACACACACACACACACACACGGGGGCATGGGAGGGAGAAATTTTTTAGTATGTTACAACAACCCAGGTATATGTGTATCACAATGTAAACCTAAAGTAGGAACATCTGATGATTTCTTTGTTTTGAGTCAGGAATTTCCTGTGTAGCCCTAGGTGGCTTGGAACTTGGTATGTAAGCCAGGATCGTCTGGAAATTGCAGTGCTTTTCCTGCTTCTGTTTCATCAATATTGGGATTTTGGTCATATAATACCATATATAGTAAAAGGAAAAAATCTGAATTCTCATAACACATGACATTAAGCTTATTTTTATGAAATAGAAAAAAATCAGTGCTTCTTTAAGACCTGAGCAAGAAAAAAAAAGATCTCAGCAAGTGTCTGCTTTGCTCTTTATAATATATGACAGGTACATATGTCACATTTGTGTACAGCAGAAAACAAGGTAAAATACAGCGATTGCTTCAGTCTCAACTTTTTATATGGATTTTGGAGAGTGAACATGGGTTTCTGAGCTTGACTGTTGCCCATCAAATTGTCTCAACAGTACCTTAGTTGTATTTTTGATGAAAAATATTCCTGGTGCTAGATACATTTTTTTACACATTTCCCATTGCACAAGTAAGAGTTTCTCTAGATATATAACTAGATATATTACTTAATGATATGTCTTCTGTGGTGGTTTGAATAATGATAAAAACCCCTGTAATCTCAGGCATTTAAATATATGGTCCTAGCTGGCAGCCCATTTGAATAGGTTTAGCAGGTGTGGTCTTGATGGAGGAATTATGTCACTGGGGAGCTAGGTTTAAGAGCTTGAAGACTCATACCATTTCTAGTTTTTTTTTCTGCTTCCTGTCTGTTGTACAAGATGTGTACTCTAAGCTTGCTGATCCAGCTGCCTCACCTGCCACTTTTCAGACACAATTGGCTTTTATCCCTCGAAATAAAATCTCCCTTGCATAAATTATTTTGTTTATGGTGTTTTATCACAGCAACAGAAAAATAATGGATACAGTTCCCATACACAGGCACAAAGACACACACACACACACACAGACATACACACAGACACACAGACACACACAGACACACACATACGCACATACAGAGAGACAGTGAGCAAGACAGAGAGAGAGAGAGACAGAGATGTTTGGTTAGAGTTCTTGAAAAGGTTGGTATTAGCCTGGGAGCACTTAGAGTGGGACCCATGGCTCCAGCTATATATGTATGGTGGATGGCCCTGTCAGGCATAGGTGGGAGAGGAGATTCTTGGTCCCATGAAGGCTGGACGCCGTGTGTGGGGGAATTCGAGGGTGGGGAGGTGGGAGTTGGGGGGGTAGGTAGGGGCACATCCGCAGGGAAGCAGAAGGAAGGGTAATGGGATAGGGAGTTCCTGGGTGGGGGGGAAATGGGGTAAGGGGATAACATCTGAACTGTAAATAAAATGTCCAATAAAAAAAGAGAAAAGGTTGGCATTTATTTTTGCCAGTATCCTGGATGATTTTTCCAATATGGGTCACTTTATATTACGTATTTTCTTTTAAATGTTGAACAAATCACATGAATCTCAACTTGAAACTCATGTAGAGGCAGTTTGTGGTTACACATTCTTAGGGAAATAGCTTATTATAAATATTTTAGTTCACTGTCTGGAGACCTTTGGTAGTTATTTTTGTCTAAAGTTATTTTGTTATTAATACTAAAGTGTTTATTGGTTAGAAATGTGCTTCTTAGTTGTCAGAGAATATTATTGCATAGAAAAAAGGTGGAAAATAGTGTGAATGAAATGAATATGTAAGCTGGAGTATGATAAAGTATAGTGTAGTATATTGCAGTGTGGTACAATATAGTATGGTGTAAAAGGATATACACAGGATTTTATCTATATAGAAGCATTGTTATAAGGAACTTGTAATGTGTATTTTCTATAAATTTATATTGTTTGAGTGTTCATAAAGAATATGTACTTTAAATGATGATGTTTTGATTTTGTAGAAAGAAAACCTTGTTCTCAATAGTAGGATCTGTCCTCAGTCATTAAAATCAAAGAATAGGTTTAGGAAAGTTCATTGTCAGGGCTGGAGACATGACCCAATAATTAAGTGCACTAGCTGCTCTTTCAGAGGACCTGGGTTCAATTCCGAGCACCCACACAGCAGCTTACACATGGCAGTCTGTAACTCCAGTTCCAGGGAATCTGACACCTTTACACAGGCATGCACCAGTTAAAACACTAATGCTCATAAAATAAAAATTAAAAATTAAAAAATATTTTAAAAATGTAATAAAATATTAAAAAAAGAAAATCCATTGTCCATTCCAGGAATCTAGCACATCTGGATCTTATATCAACATAAAAGATCTTAATGAAGGACAGGAAGTGAGCAGTGGGACTCCTTGAGCACAAACTTGCATTGAGGCAGTTTTTGAATTAAGTTTTGAACTAGTGGCTTTTCCCCTTATGGGAGTGATCAGTGGCGCTTTGATCCTGTTAACACAGTAACCTGGAATGTGTTAGATATAGCAGGAGGAAGCAGTCTTTTCCATGACCTCTCATAAAAATATTGTTTGTAAGGTCTTCTTCACACTGGATCCTGACAAAATTTTATGGTAATTGGACTGACTTCTGGAGGTCTTTTAGACTGCTCTCAGAACTTGCTTTCAAATAAGGACTACTCATAGAGTGCAGAGGCCTGGGTTTCCTATGCCATATTGTTAAATCTTGGCAGTACTTTATCCAGCAGTCTCCCAAATATATGTTTCATTTCCTCAAGACACCATGCTCAGGAGGTGACACCAAGCTGATGTGATTTAGAGATCACTTCATGTGTTTGACGAATGTTATCTGCTGTGTGATTTTTACCATTTCAACATATGTCTGTAAAACCTAGCCTTTACTCAAATGAACGACTCTAATAGTTGACAATTTGGGTACATCAGTAACAGACATTGTTCTGGGCAAATAAACATTACTATCTACCAAAAGTGGCCAACCTTTTGACAAATCAGTATGATATTGTCATTTATGAATGCCTTTGACTGCTGCATTCATTCCTATCCTGCCATGTATGTGGCCTGCAGGACACAGGTAGGGCAGACATGTTTAAACATAGTGGTGAAGTTTTAGCACAGTATCTGTCTCCCTTGGGAATCCCTCCTTTGTATTCTTAAGACATCTCTAACCCTATACACAGCCTTTCTCCACATGTTTATGTGCTGAGATGTGTTTTCCCCTCACGTTGTGTCCCTTCAAATAGACATTAAGCCTCATTCTTAACTCCTGACAGGAATAAGCTCCAAGTGTTCTTTGGACCCTTTTCTTGATTTCAACTTACATTTTTCTTGCATCTTTGTTTTGTTTTTCTTCCATCAGTTCTTCACCCTTGTCTTAAAAGGAATCCTAAGAATTTAATAGTCCAAACGAACTAGATACTTTCCCTAAAACACATCTCTATGTTGTGTAGGGAGACAGAGACAATAGGCCTCCCCTGCCTAAACTCTCCATACTTTCTTTTGCTGAAAGAGTAGCTTGTATTTCTTGGCACTGTTGCTTTGCTTCTGCCATTGCCACTCTACTGGAATTTCCTTCTTGAAACCCACCAATGGCCTCCTGAATTGAATCTTGTAGCATCTTTTGGAACATTTAATTTAATTAAGGAAGTATTTCTAGATGCATTGATATTCTCATTGACTGGCTAATACAAAGGGTACAGTCTTGTTTCTGAGGAAAACTCAACATGAGAGAGGCTTGCAGGAAATGTATATCATGTTTCTTTAATGTGAGTGAAAATAAACTAGTCATTCATTCTTTTATTGATCATATAACACAGAGTTTTGTATGTGCACTATGTGTCAAGGTGGCTGCCTCCAACTCTCTGGCATTTCGTGAAGATATTTTTTTCCCCTGTAATGACCAGAAGATGGGCAAACATTTCAATTCTTTTTGTATGTGAGTTTTCTGCACTGGAGCCTTTTCTAAAGGCTTAGCAATCAGTTTCCACACTTGTCTGCTATTCTTTGGGAGTGATGTACACTTACCTGGATATGAGTTGGAAAAGCTTTGCCCTAAGAGGCAAAATTATCTGTATTGTATCATTTAAAAATACTAGTAGTTTGAAGTGGAAAAGGTTTAATTTATCCGAAGACTTGGTTCTGGCAGAGGGAATTTAAGTTAGTGTTAACAACAGAGCCTCTTGAAAAGAGGTCAAGGGGGTAACATAGCTTTAAAAATTCTGTTTCATAATCCTGTCCATTTAGAGGGAGGAGGAGTGCAGTTTGTCTGAAAGGAGGTAACGGGGAGCCATGGCCTCCGGTCCTTACTTTGAACTTCTGAGCTTATTAGCAAAGGGAATCAATATTCAGAAAGATTTTTTTTTAAACCACAAGTTGCAAGAACTTGGACTTTTCACTCAATGTGATTATTTCCTACCCTCTAGCTGTCTAGAATAGGCTCTTAAAGACACTGTTGAAGTCTGATCAAAACATTAGCCAAGCTGTATGATGTTTGGACATGCTAGGCAACATTGGAGTCATTAATGATGGGGTAACAGACAAATGCTAAAGTACAAGCATCTGTATGTTAGAATTTTTCTTTTACCTATCACCACACAACAGGGCCTGTGGCTTGTTTTTAAAAAGGGATAAAGCATATTTAGGGATGTGAGATGCATACAGATTTGACCCAGATTCAGGAACAAGAAAATAAAATGCAAAATGGTAATCTTTTTAAAACATTTATTTTATGCTTTTTTTTCCTTTTGAAAATTTCATACATGAGTACTGTTTTATACCATTTCTACCCTACACTCTCCTCCTCTAATTTATCCTGTGCCCTCCTCAATGGTCTCAGTAGACTCCTCAATAGTCTCTTCTTCTTTTACCATTTTACAGATATCTGAGTATGTAAATACAACCTGTTGAGTCCATCTAGTTTTGCTTGTGTGTATATGCATTTGGGGTTGATCACTTAGGCTTAGATAACCTATGAGAGAGCTCATCCCTAGAAAGGACTGATGCTTACCTCTCTTAGTAGCCATTAATTTGTTGCAATTATTCATGTAGGGCTGGTGCCTTGTGATATGTTTTCCATCCTTACTGACATGTCAACTTGTTATTGTGCAGGTTTTGCTTAGGCAATCATAATTTTAAGAGTTCATGGGTGGAACACCATATACAGAAGACATTATCTTGTAGCAGATGCCCTGAGTCCTCTGACTCTTACAATCTTTCTGCCCCCTCTTGCATGATGTTCACTTAGCCGTAGGCATAGGGATCATGTTGTAGATACAGGAGCTGGGTCTGGGCACACCATAGTTAGCTCTTCCCTGCATTTTGACCAGTTGTGACTTTTTTCTAATGGTCTTCATCAGCTGAAGAAGAAAGCTTTTTTTTTTTTTTTTAGGGGGGGGGACAAAAAGGGGGGTGGGGAGAGAGAGAGAGAGAGAGAGAGAGAGAGAGAGAGAGAGAGAGAGAGAGAGAGAGAGAGAATACAATGCATTGGAAATTAAATTATACTGATTTAAGATAAGATCATGGCTACAGTGGACTTTCCTCTTGGGTCTATTAATTCACTGGATAGAAGTAGTTGATTGGTTAATAATACCAGGCATGAATTCCATCCTACTGAGTGGCCCTTAAGTCCATTTAGACATCTGTTGGTTACCCTTGAGATGTAAGTGCCACTGTTGCACTCTTGGGTGCCATCCTGATCACTGTGTGTAGGTTTTAGGGCTGGATATGACTTCTATCTATCTATCTATCTATCTATCTATCTATCTATCTATCTATCTATTATTTATTTATTTTTGTTTTTTTGAGACAGGGTTTCTCTGTGTTCCAGGCTGTCCTGGAACTCACTCTGTAGACTAGGCTGGCCTTGAACTCAGAAATCCGCCTGCCTCTGCCTCCCAAGTGCTAGGATTAAAGGCGTGCACCACCACTGCCTGACTGGATAGGACTTTTAATGCTCTTTCCCTTGGTAGTTTGTGTAGCACTCTTAGATGCTGTAAGAGCTATTCCTTGGAGAAAGCTTCCAGATTAGTTCCAGCTTGATGCCTCCAAGCTCTGTATCCAAAGTTTGTGGTGTCTTCACTAATACAGTCTTACTTTCTGGTTCTAGGAGTCAATCAAAGGCAAGGAAAATAGCTTATATTAGTAGTTTAGGAGTCCTGTGGACTCTTCTGACAAGTGACTTCAAGAGAGGTTTCCCATGTACGATACTGGGGATTTGGATAGATCTATTGGTGAGAGGATTATCATCCAACCTAAGTGGTGTAACTTCATTTAAATTATTTATATATGTGTACAGATATATATCATATATTTATTTTAAGAAAGCATAAAATAATGTTTCCTGTGGCCTTTCAATTATTTTTTTTAGCGTTTTTTATTCCTCTTCTCTCAGTATTGCCCTCTCCTTCCCTCATCAGGTAAAGTTCTCCCTCCCAGTTTTTCATTTTCCCTGTTCACAGTACCTGCGTTCTTTTATAGCTCCCACTACAGCTCCTTGTCCCCACTCCACTGTCCATTTTCACTTTCCTAGTTTCTATGGTTACTCCAGTTATATACTCACATCTAGAGACTCAGAGCTAGATCTACAGATGAGAAAGAAAGCTCAGCATTTGCTTTTCTTGGTCTCGGTGGGTTAATTCACTCAGTATAACATCTTATAGTTTCATCAGTTTGCCTGCAAATTTCATGATTTCACTTCTCTTCACAGCTGAATAACATTCCTTTGTGTGTATGTGACATATTTTCATTACCCATTCATTTATTGAAGAACATTTAGATTGTTTCCACTTCCTAGATATTGAGAATAAAGAAGCAATGAGCAAGTATCTGTGGAATATGATGTCGAGTCCTTTGTGCATAGGCCAAGGAATGGCATAATTGGGGAATACATTAGATTTATTTTAGCTTTTTGAGATTCTCCATACTGATTTCCATACTGGCAACACCTGTTCAAGGATCTCTGCTTGCAATGTGACCCTCCTCCCACCCCCTGTTCTGAGATTGTATTCTGGAAAAACCTGTCTCTAATTGTGGCATGGTTCACCCCTAGCACACATTTTTAATCTGAGAGCATTTTGTTTATTGTAAATAAGATTGAATAAAGTCAATGATAGGTTAAGAGGCAGGTCAGGCAACCAGTTCACAGGGGTGTACACAGGATAAAACCATAGAGAGTGAGAGGAAATCAGGAGGACAGATAGGGAGACACACAGGGGTTAGAAAGGAGGGACATTTAGTTTGAAAGTGTTTTTAAGACAACATGGTGAAGGATAATGTTTTTTTTCCTTCTGAGACATTGGTTTAGGAGGAAGGTCTTCTGAGTACTTCCTCTGCCTCTCTGAGCTAGCAGGCTTTCACCACAGTGTCTGGCTACTGATCCTTCATTTGGTAAAATCAAACGTTTGGGATTTTTGTTTACACACACACACACACACACACACACACACACACACACACACACACA
>NW_021604645.1:1506780-1526947 GCF_004785775.1 Grammomys surdaster | reverse complement strand
ACACACACACACACACACACACACACACACACACACACACACACACACAGAGGTTGAAATCACACCAACAGTAAAGTCCCTTTCCCCCAAGTCCTCTCCAGCATTTGTAATTGATTGTTCTGTTTATTTTTTTGCCTCTGACTGAGGAAAGAGGAAATCTGAGTTGTTTTGATTTGCATTTCTCTAATTGCTAAGGAGGATGAACACTTTTGTTCCTTCCTTTGAGAACTGTTTGTTCAGATCCATAGCCTCCAAAATAGGAATCTTGACATTAGAAACTGTTTGAAGAGTATTAAGAATCTTAATTCATGTAATGATCCTGACTATTTTTAAAAAATGATTAAAGTTAGCTAAATAAAAGGGCCTTCTCTTTAAAATACATACAGTGAACTTATCTTGAGAATATCAAGTTATAAATATACATTGCTCAGGTAAGAATTAAGAATCAATCACTAGAGAAAAACATTATTTGATACTTCCATTTTAGAAAGTACTAAATCCTTAGAATTTTTCTAAGTAACAAAGAAGAAAGTTCCTATGTTATTATACCAGTCTAATAAATCAGCATGGTAGTCAGCTAAATATGTAGGAAACACATTTATTAGAGTGTAATATATGTTATTAAGTACTCTAGGGAATCTCAATTAACTTATAAATCAGTGTCACTGTTGATTCAGGAGGCAAAAGAAAAACAATGAACCATCAAAGATTTTTATAACTGATCTCCTGGCATCTAGAACAAAAGAGAATAACTGCATCCTTTAAATATATGTATATGTATATATATATGTATATGTATGCAATATGACTCCTATGAAATGATGAATACATGTCCCTTTAGAGTAGGGATGTTTTTACTACAACTACATATATGGGACTATTAGAAATCTATTTTATATGGTTAAGAGGCTCATCATGAAGAATGGACAAAATCTTTTGAGAAATTTATGTTCAAAAATGAAACAAATTCAGAATGGACTATTTATAGAAGAAATTGTCAAAAATTGCAGAATAGGATGTAGTTATTATTTCATACACACTTTCATTGTTGTAAAAACAAAAGGATTTACAGGTATCAATAGATATTTGCATTTATGGTTTTCACTAAATTAATTAATTGAAACCAGAAAAGGTGGCTGAAAATGTAGTTCATTGGGAGTAATTGCCTATCATTCATAAGGCTCTGCATTCAAATCCCAGCACTACAAACATAATTTTTAAAAAATCAAACATGTTTATAGAGAATGATTAAGATAATAGTTAAGTATTGGGACTTAATGGCCATTTGATACTTTTTAAACATATATTTTTAAAGCCTTGCAACTAATCTGAGAGGGTACTATTATAATCTCTATTTAACACTGATATCTGTATTTTGCAAACACCTTAATTAAAGAGTTATCCAGGTTTACAAATCTGCAATGGTTTGAACATGTGTTCAGAATCACTACCTAGGAATAGACCCATTTTTCTTGACATTGTACTGAAAATTATCTTTATAGGAAATTTAGACCAAGTCGATATTACTCCTTAATATTTGTATTGCAGACTGCTGTAGTTAGGGTTTCTGTTGCTGTGAGGAAACACTATGATTACCACAACTCTTATAAAGAAAAACATTTAATTGGGCCTGGCTTACAGCTGTGGTTTAGTCCAATGTCATCATTGCAGGAAGCATGGTGGCATGCAGGCAGACCTGGTTCTAGAAAAGGAGCTGAGAATTCTGCATCTGGATTGGCAGGTGACAGGGAGAGCAAGTGACATTGGATCTGGTTGAACTTCTGAAACCTCAAAGTCCTTCTCCCAGTGACCCATTTCCTCGAAGAGCACACCAAAACAAGGCAGCACCTCCTAATAGTGCCACTCATTATGAGGCTATGGGGGCCATTTTCTTTTTCTTTTTTTGGGGGAGGGGATTCATTTCTTTTATTTATTTATTTATTTTTTAAAATGTTAATCAAAGGCTTTATAAGTTTGGTAATGCTCAATAACAAGGTGCCCATACAATCAGAAGTGTAGCCCACTACCCAACCTAGATATACCAACTATCTTTGACTGGCGGAGACAAGAAAACATCTGCCTCCATGTTCCCCTCCCCCCTCTCTCTCATCTCCTAGCTCCTCCTCTCCTTCTCTTCCTCCTCTCCTTACTCCTCCTTTTCCTCTCCTTACTCCTCCTACCATAGCTCCTCCTACATATCACCCTTCCTGTTAAAATAAAACTATTCTCTCAAAATACAATTAGAGCATAACTATACCAATTTGTATCAGTAAGGTACAAGATAGACCTAATACCCAGTCCATCATTTTGTTGACTAACCAGACCTCTGTCATCTCTCCTAACTAAAAGACAAATCCATCCAGGACATAAAAATGGAAGTAGAAACAATAAAGAAATCACAAAGGGAGACTACCCTGGAGATAGAAAACCTAGGAAAGAAATCAGGAGTCATAGATGCAAGCATCACCAACAGAATACAAGAGATAGAAGAGAGAATCTCAGGTGCAGAAGATACCTTAGAAAATATTGACACAGCTGTCAAAGAAAACACAAAATGCAAAAAGTTCTTAACACAAAACATCCAGGAAATCCAGGACACAATGAGAAGACCAAACCTAAGTATAATAGGTATAGATGAGAGTGAAGATTCCCAACTTAAAGGGCCAATAAATAGTTTCAACAAAATTATAGAAGAAAACTTTCCTAGCCATTTTCATTCTAACCACAGACATAGTAAAAATGAAGCCTTTATTAGTTGCTAAAATAAATAAACTAGTTTGTGACTTCTTGGATAGTGAAAGAACCAATGTGCTTGGTGTTTCTGGGGTTCTGAGGTTAGGTAACAAAGAGAGATGGAAGAATGTTGGCCTTCCATCTTCACAGGGAAGTGGTTGCTCAATGTCTTTCTGTCACTACTGTGTTAATCTCTCTTGACTGTCAGCCCAGTCTGATTCTCTGATTTGAAGCCTCTATGGGGCTAACAGCCCAAACTTTGAGTCTGAATGAATCCCAAGATGTCCCTGCTTATTTCTCAGGCTCTTGAGTTTATGGGTCAGGTAAATGGGAGCAGTAAGAAGGTTTTGAGTAACTAAAAGTGGTTACAGTGAGTACTTCAAGGCATGGGGTGTAGGGTATGGGATTTGATGCAGTCCAGCAGGGAGCACCTCCTCTCTCCTCCATGAGCTTCCTTCTTTTTCCACACCTTCCCTCAGCACCTCGCCTACTCAGAACTCTGACACTCCCTTCTCCCTTTGTCAAGGAGAACTTTCAGAACCTGTTCATAAGAGGGGAGAAATTAAATTGCAATTTGAACAATTAGTCTTTGTTAACAGCCCCCGCTCATCTTTGGGCATTAAGAGCAAAAGAGATAACGCAGTGGGCCCCGAGCTTTAAATCTTTTTATGCAATCAGTAGGCTTTTTTAAAAAAAGGAATCCATTATTTTTAGGTTTGTCATGTTTGCCTCACCATGATAAAGTGAACCATCTAACTCAAACTGAGGCTAGAGAACAAACCCAGTGCAGCTGTCAGAAAGGCTTGGAAAAAAAAGGAAGAAAAAATAGTTTTCATGTGCCGTTCCTTCTGTCTGTAATGCTCTCCCCCACCCCCTACCTCTTGAGATTGCAACTCAATTGACAGACCTTCAAAGACATCTGCTCCAGTCTTTCAAGGTCACAGTCCCCTATTATCTGTTTTCAGAGACTCACAAAGTTCTTAGTATTACCTGTCACAGCAGTGATTCTATGCTCACTGGTGACTTTTTTATTTTTTTTGGATTAATATCTGTCTCCCACATTAGATTGGAAGTTTCACAAGGGCAGGGACATTCTTCCTTACCTGTAAGATCTTCCATGTCAATATAATTCCTGATACAAGTTAGAGATTCAATAATGATTTCTTGAATAAATGACACATCATATGAGATCTAGAATATGACAATATTCTGAACCATTTCTTCTGCCAAGAAAGGAGGAATGCCTCGTGAATACTGCTGTGGAAGATGACTACTTGAGTTCAAACCTCACCTCTGCAATTTAATTTCTATTTAACTCTAGTAAGACCATTTAGGGTCTCTGCCTTAGTTTCCTCATAGACACAAAGGAGAGAATAGTTGTGTTTTTGTCATAGTCCTGTTATGAGAATTCAATGAGTTAATACGTGTCAAACCCATGCATGGCATAGTTACTACATTCAATCAATGTGAGCTATTGCTTTATTAACTCCCTTACTTCAGATCACACCGAGCAATTGCATGCAGCTGCTTTTTATACAAATTATGCTGTCTGCTGCCAAAGGCAGACATGCAGCCCTGTTTTGATTCACGCTCCAAGAGGCCATTCTTTACCCTCCCTTCCACATCCTCTATTGTACTCTATTACTGGATTTGATGTCTCTGAGGTGGGCGATAAAGGAATCCTTTGGGTTTTCTCAGCTCCTGCCTTGCAAATGTCACTAATGTTTCTAGAGGAGGAATAAACTTGGGCACAAAGCAATAATCCAGTAGCTGCCCAGACTGCTTAGGTAGCAGAGTAGCAAAATGATATGTGTCTTGTGCATTTCACTTGCAAGTGACAAGAAAATAAGTGGCCCATCAGCCACTAATTACTCGGCAAATCACCAACGAGGGGCTCTGGGTTGCACAAGGTTGCCTGGGAGGCAGCAAGGTGGTGGTAAGGTTCAGTATGTTAGCCATTATGTTAGTTTAATGAAGAAGAACTGAATGAAGTGAGGGATTCTCATTTATTTGGTTCAGAGACTGAGAGTGAGGTTACAAGGCTTTGAAATAAATACATAATGTTTAGGAGGATCATGTGTGTTATAATCCAGCCACCTACTGACAACTGTGGTGGCTATCCTGGAGATGTTGAATATTATTATCTTCTTATTGTTTGTGTACTTGAATCTAGAAATCATTAAAGTCTGGTTTTCTGAATCTTCTGAAGGAGGCAGGTTTGACTTTTGTTCTGGGGTGGGGCTAGGGCTCCATGGTTCTAAATTCTGAATCTGGAGTGAGGCAATGTGTGTTTGAGTTCTACTGCTCTCATTCACAAATTCTGGTATCTTTAATATTACACCCAGTCTCTGTGTTCCAGGTTTGTTATTGGTAAAATATCCTAATCTTAAAGTGTGTTGTAAAGATAAAATGAAGCATTACATGTAAAACATTGGCATACTGTGTCCTATATAGTAAATGTCAGCAAATTATTCATATTTATGGTAATGTTTTTTTCCTTCTTATGTTTTCTTTCATAGTTTATTAACTATACATATTATCATACATTAACTTACTAAATGATCTCAGTCACACTAAACTGTGGAATGCCTAACCCTAAATGTAGTGTCTGTTATCACACTCCCTCCTCTCAAGACTCACAATCTCTGAACTAGGTCTTAGTATTATAATCTCTGTTGTATAGGTGAGAAAATTGATACTCTGAGAGATGAAGTTTCTTGTTCCAGGTCACAAATCCAGTGACTACTAGCATTTCTGCTCTTTGACACTACACAGATAAGGAAGACATGGCCATAGGGAATAGAAATTTAGAAAGACAACAGGCATGGTGCTTGCTGTCCTCAGGGCAGACAGAGAACAGAAGGCTAAGTATCCTGGATAATCAGCTGTTGTTTGTAGGTAAAAAAAAAAAAAGTGACATGCCATTGGGCTCCTTTAATCACCAATTCTTCATTATAATGATCGCTCAAAACAGCGCATAACTTCTGTTTTCTTCCTGATTCTAGAGGAACAAAAGCAATTTCTTTTAGAAGACAATATACTCCAATGTGTGTGTATGAGTGTGTGTGTATGTGTGTGTGTGTGAAAGAGAGAGAGGGAGAGAGAAGAGAGAGAGAGAGAGAGAGGGAGGGGGAGAAACAGATGGGTACAGACTCCATCTTAGAGAACATGACCTAAGGTTGAACTCAAGTTAACTAGCAAACTGGCACCTAGCAGCAGTTTCCAGGTTGCCCCCCCACCCACCAACAAGACCTGTGTCTAACATCAGTTTCCAGGTTATTCCCCAGCAAATCTATACCTCCAGATAACAAGCCTGCCCCTGACACTTCACTTACTAACAACCACCAGTCAGCAGGAAAGCAGAAGTTAAGTTTATAGTTTGGCTTCCAGCACTAGCCAATTATGTTAAGGGTCATAATGCACCCTCTCCAATCAGATATGTATCAGGCTAGATACCCGTTTCTTGCTTCTATAAATGCTTGCCTAAAACTAGGCTTAGGGCTCCACCTTTCTGCTGTGTCAGGGTTGGTGGGGAGCCTAAGCTTGACCTTGAATAAAGAGACCCTAATTCGATTGCATGGGAATTGGCTCCTTTGTGGTTTTATGGATTCACGAAAGTTTTCTGGCATATTATGTGCATGTATATAAAACAGATATGTCAGGGGCAGTGTCAGGGGCATCCTTGTAACCTGGAGGTATAGATTTGCTGGGGAATAACATGGAAACTGATGTTAGACATATATTTCTTTAAAAATATTTTATTTATTTACCTAGAGTTACATAAAATGTATTTTGATCTATTCACCCTTCCCTAACTCCCTTAAGATGAACATCTTTCCCTATCCACCAATTTTGTGCCTTTAAAAAAAACCAAAAAGCAAAAAAAAAAACTTGAGGTAAATCTTTCTCTGCCAATACATTCTTGGGATTGTGGCCATCACTGTAGTGTGGTTGACATACCAAGGAACACATTCTTAAAGAAAACTGACTTTCCATCTCTCAATTGTCAATAGCTCATCTAGGAGTGGAACTCCTTGTCCACCACCACCCCTTATTAGTGTCCATGCTGGGATTTTTTTTATCTGAATTTGTGCATGCTTTGTACATGCTTTCACAATTTCTACTGGTGCACATGGGTAACTACCCTGTAATATAGAAAACAGTTTTGCTTAATCATGAATGACTTCTGCTTGTTGCAATCTCTCCTTGTCCACCATGATTCATTCCTAAACCTTGGAAGAAGGAGTAATGATAGACATCCCATTCAGGACTAAGAATTTTGTAGGTTCTTATTCTTTGTATCCTGACCAGTTGTACATCTCTGTATCAATCATGATCTATTGTAGAAATACAGTTCTCTGAGGATGGTTGAGAGATGCACTAATCTACAGTTACCAATTAAATGTATTTAATTGTCAAGTTTTTATGTATAAGATAAAAAAGCAGGGCCTCTGGCTTCAGATTGCTGTGGTTCAAGTCTGATCACATTTGGGTGATATTACATAATCATTCAAATTTCCAGGTCAATATGATTTTCCCCTGTACTTGTGCATATCTGGGTGTGTGTTCATGCATATGAGTGCCTGTGTGTTCAGGAACATGCATATGCTATCTACCTTGTTTTTTTAAACAGGATCTCTCCCTAGCTTGGAGTTTACCAACCAGGCTAGGCTAAGTTTTTCAAGTATGGTTTGAGGACTCAAGGAAGTCCATGAGGAACATACATTTTTCATAGTAGTAATAAAATATTATTTGCCTATATCACTTTCATTCCCTCTTGAATGCATGGGGAAGTGTTCCAGAGACTCCAGGGTGAGTGACAATTGTCATCAAACCAATGGTTAACTGAATATGTGCTTATATCTTCTTCAGTTTAAAATACTGAGGCATACATGTACCACCAAAACAAAAGCTTCTTGTTTTTTATAAGGCGTTTTTGATATAATTTTTAGGTGTTTTTACTTTTTAAATTAATTTATTTACATCCTGATGGAAGCATCCCCTCTTCCTCCCAGTCCCTCCCTCTCACCTCACCTCCCCATATCCTCCTGTCCTGTCTTCCCTATCTCCTCAGAAAAGGGGAAGCCTCTCAGGGATATCAAGCAACCTTGGCATATCAAGTTGCAGTAAGTCTAGGTGCATTCTCTCTTAATGCGGCTAGATAAGGCATCCCATTTAGGGGAAAGAAATACAAAGGCAGGCAACAGAGTCAGAGACAGCCTCTGCTCCTACTGTTAGAAGTCCCACAAGAAGACAGAGCTGCACCACCAAAACACCTGTGCAGAGTGCCTATTTCCATCCCATGCATGCTGTCTTGTTGGTGGTTCACTCTCTGTGAGCCCCTATAGGCCCAGATTAGTTGACTCTCTAGGGTTTCTTGTAGTGCTCTTGATCCCTCTGGCTCCTACAATCCTTCCTCTATCTCTGATACAGGATTCCCCAAGCTCCACTTAATGTCTGGCTGTGGGTCTCTGCATTGATTTCCATCAGTTGCTTGTTGAAGCCTTTCTGATGACAGTTATGCTAGACTTCTTTCTGGTGTCCCTGGGTCTGGCAAGTCTCCAGGAAAGCAGACAGAGTTGTGGGGCCAATTTAAACATTAAAAAAAAAATAGAATTAAATAGAAATGCTTCAGGTTTTACTTTTTTCTGCTTAGGAACAATAGCAATATTAATCTTATAAAATTAGGAGGGTTAACCAAAACGGCACATATATATATATTTTTGTCCAGTGTCTGGAGTATAATATGCTCAGATTTATCTGGGAGGTTCCTATCCACTGTGGGCAGTACCATCACTTGGTAGGTGGTCCTGGGTTGAGTAGGAAAGCAGAGTGAGCAAGTAATGGAGAAAACGCCAGTAAGTAACACTCCTCTGGTGTTTGCTTCAGTTCCTTCCTACTCAGAGTTCCATTAGTAGACTGTGATGTGAAGTATAGGACAAATAAACCTTTTCTTTCCCCAAGTTGGTTTGATCAGTATTTTTTCATAGCAACAGAAAAGCAAGCTAGGAAATACATGAAGATTTTAATTCGACAAAATCATACTTATATGTGGAACAACATCAAAAACCAGGTAAGACACAGTGTGACTATTAAATTGAGTTCAGCACATTTGCAAAACTACATGAACAGAGAAACTTCTGTAATTATGTTTTATAGGAGTTTAGAAAAGAAAAAGAAACCAGAGATAGAGATTAAAGGGCATTTTCCTCAGTAAAACCTGTCCCATAAAGGTGTTTATTATACATAATAGAGTATATGGCTTCTCAGAAAGATTATAAGGCATGTCTTTCATATTTTCATTGGACGTGAACTGTCTTTTAGTGTGCAAAGAAACAAAACTTGAATTCATTGTTCTTAAAGGTTGTCATTAGTCAATTTAAGGATTTATAGTCACTTTGACCTGGTTTCAAAGCCTGACCCTTTAGTACCTGTGGGACCAGGAGGGGCATATCCATTCATTTTGTGAAGTCCCAAGACCTTGATATGAAAGATGAGTTTACTATTGATGACCACTCCTGCTTTAATTTGGCTCACAATGTAAGTAGGGCAAATGAGATCATGTAGGTGATGGTGTTTTTTCATACTGTATAGTGCTAGCTGAATGTGCAACAGAGTCACCACATGGTCTTTTGCTTCTACTTTCATGATGTTCTGAGATTGGTGACATCTGCTCCAGAGAGGAAGCAGGCTTGGAATAGCCTGGGTATTTGCGGAGGAGATTGGCAGAGTCTGAGTTGTGAAACTCAGTGGTCTGCTCCAGATCGTTCTGCTGAGTTCCTCCTCACTCTCTTGAGCACTAAATTTATTCATTTAAAAAAAAAAAAGCACTTTTCAATTTTGCTCTATTATGCTTCTCTTTACTTTTAGTTTGAAGGAAATGAAGAATAGTCTTGTGGAAGGGCTGTTCTTTACCTCAGAATGATCACATAGGACTCAGAACTCACCTTTCCGTTGTTAGGCATACAGCAAGAGCATATCATGCCCAGAATTAACAGACTTCTTTTTTTTTTTAATAGAAGGAGGGGTTTATGGGCTCATATTCCTTGTGGGATGATAGTTCACCATGGCAAGGAAGTATGGCAGCAAGTGTCATGCAGGACAACAGGATCAGGAAGCGAGAACTCATTTCTCAAATATAAGTATGAAACAGAAAGAACAAACTGGAGGTAAACACAAGGCTATAAGCTCTCAAAGACAACCTCTGTCAAACTTCTGTCCTAAACTTCTCCTAGAGAATCCCACCAACTAAGGAATAAGTTTTCAAATAATAGAACCTAGGGAGGACATTTCTCATTTAATCTACCACATCCTTTTACAATGTTACCCTTTTCTATTTTTATTGGATATTTTATTTATTTACAATACAGATGTCATCCCCTTTCCCCATTTCCCCTCCCTAGAACCCCCTATCCCATCCCTCCTTCTCCTTTATGCTTTTATACCATTTTGATTACATGCAAGTATTAAGGTCAGTTCTAGGTTGAGGGTCTAGCAATACAATAGATGCAAATAGTCAAGGAACAAGCAATACAATAAGCACAAATATTCAAAGAAAAAGCAAGGCATTAAACCCAATTACGTGAATACTCCCATGATCACTGTTTCTAAGGGCTTATCAGGATGACCAAAGTATCTGAACCTACTTCTCTGTCATAGCCCAAGGTCATTTTCATGTCTGAAGCCTACTTCCTTGTTCTAGCCTAAGATTTAGATTCCTGTCTGAAATTACTTCTTTGTTCTAGCCTAATATTTAGGTTCTTGCCTGAGGTTACTTGTTTGTTCTAGCCTAAGATCTAGATTCCTACCTGAAATTATTTCTTTGTTCTAGCCCATGAAGGAAACTCAAATGAACAGTGCTGACGTTCCCAGGCATAATAACAAATAGCTTTTGTGGCTTTGGGTTTATAGTCTTCATAATCAAGTAATTAATAAAGTGTGGCTTTGCTCCTTCCTTCCAAAGGCTTGTACTTGCAATGGACTCAAATGTACACTAATGACATCTGAACATGCAGGTCTGATTGCCCCTGTGTGCTTTCTAACCCCTTCCCCTACCCCAGACACACTGCATGGCTGCAGGCAGTTCATTCTACCTCTCTGAGATTAAATGTATGCATCTGATCCCGAGTACCTGCCTTATAGGGCTTACATAAATGTTGAAGGAGTTAGGTAGGTACCAGGTTTAAACCTGTCATATTTTCAACACTCAGCAAATAGGAGTTATTACTAACATGATTATGCTAGGAACTAGTTATATGGAAAGCTGCAACCATGACCTCTGAGGGTTTGTACTCAAAAGGAAATGAAATATGGAAGTACCAGAGACCAAACATAGGTGGAAAGGCCAGGGAGGTTACATTCAGTCCAGCAGCCATTGGTCAATTCTGGAGGCCTCACTGATTCCCCTTTTCTTCTATTTGCTCCTACCAAACTTCTTGACCTTGCCTCAGAAGTAAACGTTATTTAACTGTGTAGAAACCATGCTTTTTAAATTTCATTTTTCCCTTAAGTGAGGTGAGGGGGAAGAATAAGGGAGAAGCAATAAACACCATCTGGCTTGAGAATCTGAAGACAGGTTTCATTTAAAAAAAAAAAAGATTAGAGTAGTGGGGATAGGGAGAAAACCTCATTTCCAGTTCACTTGGGGTGGTCTTGTAAAGCGGCAAGGGTGGTTTTACTCGGACACTATTTCTAACCATTTTGTCACAGGCAGCAGTCCTGCTTTAGCAAGTAAGTTATTTCCCAGAGAATCGGTAGACACCAGAGGCAGGTGTCAAAACAACTAGTAATCTCCCCCTTATTATGCCAGCCCAAGGGTAGCCTGTTCTTGGGAAAACTCCCTATGAAACTCACAGAATAAAATAATAGGTGAGTCCTTTGAAAATACTGGCTCCTCATTTGTAGCCACTTCTCTAGGTCATTTGAATTCAAGCAGGAAGGTTTGCTGTTACAAAGGACTCATATACAGCAGACAGTAAATTTTTCTTATCAGTCTTTGAACTTTTCTGTCTATAGAAATAAAGGGTAGAGAGACTTCACAGTGGTGGGAGCAACTCTATGGTTAAGAAAAAATGTAATAAGTATAGATTCTAAAGTTGAAAATTTTGAAGAATCAATTTAAATTGAACTAAAATTAAAAATAAATTACTTTTCCTAATAATTTTGTAAAGTGACTTTATGTGCTATATTGTTATCCCCAGTTTTGTATGAAGAAACAAAGGCATAAGAAGGCCAGGTGATGTGCTCAAAATAAGAAACATTCTACATTTGAAGCCAGAGAGGCCAGCTCAGTGCACTTTCTGATAACACTGCTTTGCTCTTTTCTGTTTGGTTCATGGGCAAAGTTCTTTTTCTCTTGAACTTGTATCCAAAGGTCACTGTAACCTGCAACTACTTTCCTTACACATGTATATAACTGTATTTATTTCTCACTAAGTTCTGGTACCTGTCTACTGCCAAACACCATGACAGTCAAAAGAGAGCATTCACTTGTGGTCTAGAATTCTACATTCATCTTGTGTCTAAACTTTGGTTCACTCATTTACTTATACAGGTTGATATGTTCATCACTCAAAGGGTATCTTTCTAAGAACTTTTCCCTCATCAAGGTTGAAGGCACAGAGAGGTCTTTGTAGGAGGAGCTAAGGTGAGAGGAGTAAGGAGAGGAAGAGGAAAAGGAAGAGGAGGAGCTAGAGAGGGCAGAGATGTAGAAGGATGAAGAGCCACGCAGGTATGGAGAGCAGTCTCAGGTAACAACTTATATTTAGGTTAGCTAATTGGGAAACAACTCTAACTGTATGGGCATATTGTTATTGAGCATCACCAAACATATAAAGCCTTTGATTAATATTTAAGCATTAGAGTCTCATTTTTCAACCGGGCCCGCGTGGATGGCGGGATGGTCTGGACAATGCCCAGCCTTGCAGAGACAGCGTGGGAGATTGGCAGAGCCATCTCCCATGCTGGTGTCTCGTGGGTGGCAGGGCCTGTGTTTCTGGTTGCCTGAGCAGATGGCATAAACTGAGCAGTGGCTATACGCTACCACCACTCGTGGCTGCAGGCCTAGGCTAGTTGGGAACATGGCGGCTGATTAAGAAAAGCCAGACTGAATGCTGACAATTTAAATAACTACTTCAACAGATCTTTGTCCTATACCTGCAGTCAACAAGAACTCCAGGACGAACAAAATTTAAAAAGAGCAAACACTTCCAAGATGAGGGTAACTATAGGCAGGTTAGGTCACACTCTGGTGCAGAAGGAAGTTTTTCTTAAAAACTGCATTGTACTTTAAGTAATAACACTTTGACACAACCTAGGGGAACTAGGGCTGAGATGGTTATGGGTGGACTCACCTTGACAAGGTCTGTCTCATCAATGTACACATTTTACTGTTGGCCCCAATTATCCCCCTGTATAAATCTAAATATCATGTCAGTATAGATTTGAAGTCACTATCTTTCTTTACCATTGTGGACACATTGAATAAATCTCTTCTATCTCCTTTTTTCTCATTACTCATCATTTTGATTGGTGTATCAGGAATTCATCCTGGTAGGGAATCAAGGGCAAGGAGCTTTTGTCCTAAAAATTCTGATTGTACATTGGAAAACTAGACATACTCTAAAAAATTAAATTATATTTTCTACTTGATTTATTAAGCTGTGGGTGCTGGTATGCTTGGAACTTGGAAGTTACAAATCCAACATACACAGGGGAGCTAAACATTCATTCCAGGGACTATGTTACCATTCTAGCTTTAGAAAAATAGCAAGCTGTCACCCATAATCTGAACAATAAATAAACACTCAAGTTCTTAACACCATACACAGAACATTAAGATATTAAAAAAGCATAAGGATCTTAGAATTGTCAACCTCCTAGATATCAGTGTTTTTTTTTTTCTTCAAATTTTCTAATAATATTTCCTAGGGGAACACAGATCCTTGAGGAGAAGAGATGAGTTATTATCATGATGGCATTCCATCAATGGCTACTGGTGGTGAATTGCTAAAATAAGGTACAGAAGAACTTTTAGAATAAATGATATTGTGTTTCAGCATCTAGGGCCAGATGCAGTATTTCTATAGGAATTCTATAGGTTAGAATTTTCTAGGCGAAACTCATATTGGTAGTATCTAGCAAATCCTGTTATCTATAGGATAAATCATGGTCCCCATGGAATATAAAGAATACCCCACTTTCACCAAATGGAAGCAGCAACAGCAGCAATATAACCTTGAACCAACCTAGCATTTAACTGGACTTGACCTGATGGCAAATTTAGTTGCTATTAACAGGAAGTATTTATATGGTTAAACATAATCTCATTCCAACAGTGTACTAGAGGAGCTTTTTAATATTTATGTGACAATAGTTGATCTCTTACCACTGTCAAGTACTGCTAAAGACTTATCAGCTTGCTGTTTCAGCACCATATGTTGTAGCCAAGTTGCACTCCATGTGTCCTTCCTGTGCCTTCCAGAGAGAACATTTGCTGTCTATCAGAATAGAAAATGGTATGGGCTTCACAAGGGCTTCTTGCTTATTGTTTTCTCCTTGATGACCGAGTACGTATGTGATGAGTATAAAGTAGTAAGTTCAACTCCCAAATCTACTTGGGAAACATACCTTCCACTTTTAATTCTCACCCTCCTCAGGTGTGAACCAAGGAGATAGGAGAATCAATTAACAGGGCTTCTGCATAAATTCACCTTGTATTGTATACAACTTCTGTACATAGACAATTCTGTGAAGTCTGAAATCCCACCCACAATTAAAAATGCTAACAATATATAGCATTTGGTTTTTCTTAATGAGCCATGTGCTGATTTTGCTTGTCTTCAGCAGTAACAAAGTTTAGCATATGCATACCATAAATCTTCCAAGAATTTAACGAGTGGGCCTTTAAATTTTTACTTGTGATAGATTTTCATTCAGACTTTGTTTATGGGAATGAGTGAATTACTTTGAGGAAAGATAGTTTAACTGTTGGAAAATGGGAGGGTCAAACTACAACTGGGGTTCACAAGGTGGGTCAAGGAGCTTGAAATATTAATGTAAGTAGATCATAGTCATATGCACATATAGGAGCCTGGCTCACAAAGCTTTTCTCATGGAACTGGGGTTACTTTGACCCTTAGATTCTCTGGGGAGTTCACAATTCCAGAGGATGCATTGTAATAAGTTACGAGTATCATGTGTACATGATAGTATTTATATTTTAAAAGCACTTTTGAACTGACATCTACAATCATTCTACACGTAGTCTATGAAATCAACCAAATCATAAGTTGCTAATATGCAAAGATATCTAAATACAATACAATTTTTGAAAAGAAATCAGCTGTGCCGAACAGATTAATTTTTTTTTTCCTGAGAGCAGCATGCCATTTTTACTTAGATGGATAACCACTTATTTGTCCATTTGCCTTTTCTTGCATTTTGGTGTGTGTGTGTGTGTGTGTGTTGTGTTGGAGAGAACATGCTTTCTTTTTTTTTTAATTTTATTTTTATTAGTAACTTTTAAAAAAATGTTACTTAAAGGCTTTATAAGTTTGGTAATGCTCAATAACAAGGTGCCCATACAATCAGAAGTGTAGCCCACTACCCAACCTAGATATACCAACTATCTTTGACTGGCGGAGACAAGAAAACATCTGCCTCCATGTTCCCCTCCCCCCTCTCTCTCATCTCCTAGCTCCTCCTCTCCTTCTCTTCCTCCTCTCCTTACTCCTCCTTTTCCTCTCCTTACTCCTCCTACCATAGCTCCTCCTACATATCACCCTTCCTGTTAAAATAAAACTTTTCTCTCAAAATACAATTAGAGCATAACTATACCAATTTGTATCAGTAAGGTACAAGATAGACCTAATACCCAGTCCATCATTTTGTTGACTAACCAGAACCTCTGTCATCTCTCCTAACTAAAAGACTTAGTTCTGAACCTGGCTTTTTTCTTGGCTTTAGAATGAATGTCAGTTGAAAACCATCCTCTCAAGTTTTTTCTTTCAAAGTAAATAGCTGGGATTGGCTATGAGACTATAAGTCTTCAACCCCATCAGAAATCCAGAATGATTGAATTAACTGAAATTATGGGAAGCTTAGAGACCACTGAACACCTGGACAGTCCCTATACTACAAAGGTTGGAGCATCCAATCTTCAGCCTTCTGGCCCAGGATCATCTGATAGACCTAGTGATGCAGAATATTTAAGGGCTGATTACTCTGTCTTGGCAGATATAATCAGTCAACTATTCTGCAAGTGTGTCCTTTTCAGGACAGTAATTTGTCTGTAGATGAAAAGAGGCAATTCTTGCATAGTGGCTGTCTCACCACAACTGGAGTAACTCCAAAAATGCTCAATTTCTTCTTAGAATCCAAGATAGGAAGCTGTCAGGAGCAGACAGGTCTCTAATCAAAATGAACCTTAATACAGAAATATTTGTAATGTCAATTCTGTGGACTTCTGACGGTTTGAAAACCAACAATCCATGTAAGGCAATCTGGACTGTTATCTGTTAACTCCTCTCAGCTATTTCTATATAAAATATAGAAAATACCCTAACAATAAACTCAGAGCCAAGAATTTGCTATAGGCCCTTAACTCACAGGCTAACCATCTCTAATAAGTTAAAAAAGTTAAAGAAGGACTGGATCTAAGCCCTGTATTCCTAAATGTGTTATATAGGCACAATGCCTATGAGAGTAACAATACTAATCTCACTTCTATATCAATAAGAAACTCGTACCAATGAAAACCTTAAATTTGAAATCAAAGTAAATTTTGTACCATTTAAGAAATTATAACTTCAGCTTAATAACAATTATACAGATTTCTACCAATAGGTTATGGCTATGCAATAAATCCTAGCTATTCCTCCCTGTTCCAACAAAACCACTACTTTTCCCTAGAAAGACAGCCCAATATTAACCACCTCAGTACCCAAGCCCAGGGAATAGGGACGCCGACTCTTCATAAACTTCTTGAAGCTGATTATGGGCATTGAGATATTAGAAGAGGGGTGGGGGGAAGAGTAAATTGATAAGCCTCTGATGTCTGTGTCTTCACTGCATCCAGCTGAGATTCCAGGACATCAGAGGTTCGAACAGGTCTGCTCAGCTTGCTTGATGAGTAGATACACCAAGGCTGTGTATTCTGCAATATACAATTCTCAAAACAAAATTTAGTATCAAGAGTTTTTTTGTTTGAATTTTGGAATCTAGTCTTCTGGTAGCCTGTCTCTCTCATATCTAATCCATATAATTCTGAGAGTTGCTATGAGGGTGTGCTCCCACCATCCTCCCATTCCTGCCTCCCTGCTCTCAAATTCCCCAACAGTAGAGAATCCAAACTATTGGGTACCAAGGCCCTCCACTTCCTCTGATGCCTGACAAGGCCACGCTCAACTACCTATACAGGTGGAGCCATGTGTCCCTCCCTTTACGTTCTCAGGCTGGAAGTTTTAGAATGGCTACTCCAGCTTGTTTCTTAGGACCATTTGCTTGAAAAATTGTTTTCCAGTCTTGTACTCTAAGGTAGTGTCTGTCTTAGTCACTGAGGTGGGTTTCCTGTATGCAGAGAAATGTTGGATCCTGTTTACATATCTAGTCCATTATCCTATGTCTCTTTATTGGGGAATTGAGTCCACTGATGTTAAGACATATTAAGAAACAGTGATTGTTGCATCCTGTTATTTTTGTTATTAGAGGTGAAATTATCTTTGTGTGGCTATCTTCTTTTGGGTTTGTTGGAAGAGGATTACTTTCTTGCTCTGTCTAGGGTATAATTTCCCTCCTTGTATTGGAGCTTTCCCACTAATATCTTTTGTAATGTCGGGTTTGTGGAAAGATATTGTGTAAATTTGGCTTTGTCATGGAGTATCTTGTTTTCCCCATGTATGGTATTGAGAGCTGTGTTGGGTATAGTAGCCTGGGCTGGCATTTGTGTTCTCTTAGGGTCTGTATGACATCTGTCCCGGATCTTCTCGCTTTTATAGTATCTGGTGAGATGTCTGATGTAATTCTGATAGGTCTGCCTTTATATGTTACTTGACCTTTTTCCCGAACTGCTTTTAATATTGTTTCTTTGTTTTGTGCATTTGGTGTTTTGATTATTATGTGAAGGGAGATATTTCTTTTCTGGTCTAGTCTATTTGGCATTCTGTAGGCTTCTTTTATGTTTATGGGCTTCTCATTCTTTAGATTAGGGAAGTTTTCTTCTATAATTTTGTTGAAGATATTTATTGGCCGTTTAATTTGGAAATCTTCACTTGCTTCTATACCTATTATACTTAGGTTTGGTCTTCTCATTGTGTCCTGGATTTACTGGATGTTTTGTGTTAAGAACTTTTTGCATTTTGCATTTTCTTTGACAGCTGTGTCAATATTTTCTATGGTATCTTCTGCATCTCAGATTCTCTCTTCTATCTCTTGTATTCTGTTGGTGATGCATGTGTCTATGACTCCTGATTTTTTTCCTGGGTTTTCTATCTCCAGGGTAGTCTCCCTTTGTGATTTCTTTATTGTTTCTACTTCCATTTTTATGTCCTGGATGGATTTGTTCAATTCCTTCACCTGTTTGGTTGTGTTCTCTTGTAATTCTTTAAGGGATTTTTGTGTTTCCTCTTTAAGGGCTTCTACCCGTTTACCTGTGTTCTCCTCAAATTCTTTGAGAGTGTTATTTATGTCCTTCTTAAAGTCCTCTATCATCATCATTAGAAGTGATTTTAAATCTGAATCTTGCTTTCCTGGTGATATGGGGAATTCAGGGCTTTCTAGTGTGGGAGAACTAGGTTCTGATGATGCCAAGTACCCTGGGTTGCTGATGTTTATGTCCTTGCTCTTGCCTTTTGACATCTGAATCACCTTAGTGCTACCTACCTGCCCTGTCTCTTACTGGAGCCTGTCTTTCCTATTATCTTGGTTGTTTCAGAACTGTGTGGGGTGGGTGTTACTACTGGGGTTAGAGCTGGGCCCCAAGATCTGCTCAGTGCTCAGGCCCAGACCAGAAGAAACCAATGCTTTGGGCCACGAGTGAATTCCTGGGTCCTAGTGGGTCCCAGTTACTCCCTGTTTCTTTTTTCTGGGGGGGGGTTGCTGTCTCCTTACCTAAAATACTGCCCAGGTTAGAGCTCCTGGGAAGCCTGCTTCCTTTGGGTTTTGTGAGATTCGGTGCAGAGCAGCCACCCAGGATCTGCTCAGTGCTCAGGCGCAGACCGGAAGCTTTCAACACTAAAAATTTAACGTTAATGTTCAAATATTCAAAACTATGATAAAATTTCATTCTGAAATGTAGCCGTATATTTTTCTCAATCTACTTTAATAAGGGTTCAACCTCTATTCTAGCCCACCACCCACCAGAGGTAGTAGAAAAGAAAAGTTATCATGTTATAGGGGAAGTAATCTGTTTAGAAATAGTTCTTTCTTCTAGTTTCTTTCTAGTTCTAATCTTCATTGTTCTCAGTCCAGTCTGCTAACTAATACTAAACATGAACCAGCAGCTGCAGTCTATTCCACTCAGCAGATACCACACAGGAATTAGCAGCTGCAGTCTGATCCACTCATCAGACACCACACAGGAATCAGCAAGGGCAGTTCAATCCAGAAGAAACAGTAAGGCTCATCAACTGGCCCAAGTCCATGGAAACAACAAGAAACCACAAGAACCTCACAAGAAGTTCTTTGGTGATTTTCTTTCTATGAAGTTACCACAAGTGAAGCTCATCAACCCAATATAAGGTGAGCCAATATGTGTGTTGTCACTGAAGACTAACGAGGCAGAAAAGGCAAACCAATACTCACCCTCTCACTGCCTGTGAGGTCATATTTATATTCTTTCTAAATATCATACACCATTTCATGTGTTTGCTTTAGGAAAACATCCTTTCACCTGTAAATGCTTCAGTGAGACATCCCTTTACTTGTCTGCTTTATCAAAACACCCTTTCACCTGTGTGCTCCAGCAAAACATCATTTGACATAACTGACTTTCCAAAGAAACCAGAAGTTCCCACTTCACTGAAATTTCCAGAAATGTGTTGATTTTGCACAAATGGTGCCTGTATATTTCATAGAGAAATTTCCAGGTATTTGAAAAAAGCTGACCCATGCATATAATGCCACAGTCCAAATGTTTTACTTCTTAAGGCTCCTCGTCTTCAGCTCTCCTCTTTCCTTCTTGTTTATGTTCTTAATGGAATAAAATTTTCTTTTTTAATTAAGAGAAATTAATTTTAAATAAGACATACCAAATTCTTTTTTTTCTTTTTTTCTCTTTTTTTGTTTGTTTTTTTTATTTTATTGTTTTTTTATTGGATGTTTTATTTACATTTCATATGTTGTCCCCTTACCCCATCCCCCACCCCCCCAGGAACCCCCTATCACCTCACCACTCCTCCTGCTTCTCTGCAGATGTACCCCTACCTACCCCCCCACT
>NW_021604645.1:1369975-1506680 GCF_004785775.1 Grammomys surdaster | reverse complement strand
CTGGGGCGTCTAGCCTTCATGAGGCCAAGGATCTCTTCTCCCACCTATGCCCAGCAGCGCCCTCTGCTCTTACATATACAGCTGAAGCCATGGATCCCTCCCCAAGTGCTCCCAGGCTGGTGGTTTAGACCCTGAGAGCTGTGGTTGGTTGGTATTGTTGCTCTCCTCATGGTGCCACAAATCCTTTCAGCTCCAATGGTATTCACTCTAACTCCTCCATTGGGAACCTCATGATCAGTTCAATGGCTAGTTGTGAGCATCTGCCTCTGAATATGTCAGACTCTTGCAGACCTCTGAGGAGACATCTATATCAGGCTCTTATCAGGATGCACTTCCTGATTTCCACATCAGCATCTACCTTTGGTGACTGCACATGGGATGGATACTCAGGTGGAATGGTCTTCAGACGGCCCCTCCTTCAGTTTCTGTCCCTCACTTTGTCTCCATATTGCTCCCTTGAGTATTTTGTTGCTCCTTCTAAGAAGGACCGAATCACCCCCACTTGGTCTTCCTTCTTCATGAGCTTCTTGTGGCCTGTGAGTTGCATCTTGGGCATTTCAAGGTTCTGGGCTAATATCCAATAATCAGTGAGTGAATACCATGTGTGTTCTTTTGTGATTGGCTTACTTCACTCAGGATGATAATTTCTAGATCTATCCATTTACCTAGGAAATTCTTGAATTCATTATTTTTAATAGCCGAGTAATACTCCATTGTGTAAATGTACCACGTTTTTTGAATCCATTCCTCAGTTGAAGGACATCTGGGTTCTTTCCAGCACCTGGCTATTATAAATAAGGCTGCTATGAACATAGTTGAGCATATGTCTTTGTTATATGTTCGAGCATCTTCTGGGTATATGCCTAGGAGTGGTATAGCTGGATTCTCAGGTAATGCTATGTCCAATTTTCTGAGGAACTGCCACACTGATTTCCAAAGTAGTTGCACCATCTTGCAGTCCCACCAACAATGGAGGAGTGTTCCTCTTTCTCCACACACCCTTGCCAGCATCTACTATCACCTGAGTTTTTAATCTTAGCCATTCTGACTGGTGTGAGATGGAATCTCAGGGTTGTTTTGATTTGCATTTCCCTGACGACTAAGGATACTGAACATTTCTTGAGGTGCTTCTCGGCCGTTCGAGTTTCCTCCGTTGAAAATTCTTTGTTAAGCTCTATACCCCATCTTTTACTAGGGTAATTTGGTTGTCTGGAGTCTAATTTCTTGAGTTCTTTGTATATATTGTATACTAGCCCTCTATCAGATGTAGGATTGGTAAAGATCTTTTCCCAATTTGTTGGTTGTCGTTTAAGACATACTAAATTCTATTCATTTACTAGGCAGTCCATAATGTATAGTCCAACGGGGCCATAAATTTATCAGATTGGAATCGATTATTACCTTCTCCTAGTTGATGATATTTAGTAGCACCTAAGCAGGTGCCTAGATTTTGAGGTGTTCCTATTTTCAACGAAAAGATTAGAACTATTTTGGAACTGAGTTCTTCTGGAATCCAACTAGAACTTGAAAGGATTTCATTTTTTTAAAATCTCATTTCAATTACTGTTCATTTCCCACCCATCCACATTACTTTCTGTCTTCTACCTATGCAATAAGACTTGTTAGTTATTTGGAGATCTTTGTGAAGAAATGACCCCAGTATGGACACTTCCTTCAGAAAAGAAATAAAAACCCATTTAAGAAATTTCATTCATATGGGTATTCACACAGTGAACACATCCAATGATGTGAGTCAGATTTGGAATCTCAGAAGCAATGTGATTATTCCTGCTCTACTTAAGAGTAGAGATTCTGTGCAATTGGATCTCATAGAAAGAAGACGACCTAGACCACAGATTAGCAACTGTATTTCTGTTAAGTATCATCTAGAAAGTATTTTGGCCTATGTCACAGTCACTCAGCTCTGCCATCATAGTATGAATGCAGCAGAAGACAATATGTAAATAAATGTGCATGGCTATACTACAATAACCTTTATTTATGGACATGTGGATTTGAATTTTATATATTTTATATTTTTCATGTGTTATGATTTGTTCTTTTTTTCTTCATACATTTCAGAATGTTAAAATCCATTATTATTTTATGGGGTATATGAAAACAAATGGCCAACATTTACTCTAGACCAGAAATTCTTGACTGTAGTTTCTCATCAGCATCACCCAAAGAGTCTTCAAGAAATCCTGATTTTAGGCACTGTTTCCTAGTTTTGACTCAGATGATCTCAGGTCCTGCTTGTTCACTGATATTTTGTCAGAGTTCCTCAGATGATTATTATGTGTTGCTGTTATTGAGAGAAATTTCTGGCCAAGAACAGAATTTTCTAGCTTTAGATTTAGCCATAGTCTTTTATAAATTATGGATCTGCAAACTGCTAAAAGTCTCAACATACTCCATGGGAGAAAGCTGAAAATCAAAATTCATCTTAATTCATCACTGCTCTGTAGGAGAAATAACAACAGACATTAGGATTCATGTGAATAACAACAACAACAACCAGAACACCAACAATAAAAATATCGAAATATATTTTCCTGTACATCTGTAAGTCTTTCTTATCTATCTATCTATCTATCTATCTATCTATCTATCTATCTATCTATCTATCTACCTATCTATCTACCTATCTATCTATCTATCTATCTAAGTTAATGGTCTTAAAAGGAAACTTGTGTATCAGAAGACTGTGTTTTAGTGGTGAATTTGGATTCTTCAGTTAACTTCTATGTGCTCCATTTTTCGTCTCCATGATTTAACAGGCTGGGTTCTATATGTTAAAATGTACTTTGGCATCAACATTCTATTGTTAATAGGTCTTTCTTAGACACATAGTGTTTTTCTGGAGCCTTCTTCTGAGGCAATTGTCTGTGGAATGTAAAGGAGAAACAGATAACTATGATAAACTCTCATCCATTTGTGGAACAGTATTAAATTTTGAGATAGATGTCAGTTTTCATTGAAATGTCTTTGTTACATTAAGAACTAAACAAAGGCCTCTTGATGCTTTTCTGCATTAGTCAGTGACAGTAAGCCTTGGGAATACTTTCTAATATGACAGTACACTGGGCTTCTTTGGACTTAATTTCAGCAGAGGAGTCTTGTCAGTTATGATGTACAGGAAGATACCTGAAACATTTGCATCAGTTCTCCAAGCTTGTCAAGGACTCTTCAGGGAAACTATCTCCTAGCACTCTTCTTTCTGTCTTTGAACTTCTTGCCATTGAAGTTAAAAAATTAAATATGTACTAAGGAAGGTCAGGGGGATGACTTGGTGCTTACTTAAATTCCATCTCTGTGGCTCGTATGGTAGAAGGAGAGAACCAGCTCCCACAAGTTGTTCTCTGACCTTTTACCTTTTTACTGTGATTTTTAAAAGCAATTCTAAACAATAGAAATAAAGCAATTTTCCACATAGGAGTGAAAATTGCTACCACCAGTGTCCATATACAGCCTTCTTCTTACCCTACCTTCAGGTGGAACAAGAGATACTGTATAAAGTGAGAAGTCAAGACAGGAAACCAACAAGCAGGCTGACTATGTCACAGGCTTCCTTCCTCACTAGGGCACTGAATCAATTAACAAGTGCTTATTGAATATTAAGTCTGTGCTCAACAGTGGGAAATGAATTTGTGGCAAGAAGGAGAAGTGAAGTGTGGGTCCTGTCTCCAAAAATTCACAAATACCTCGAGGTAAGACTGATGAAGAGTAAGCGGTAGCCCACACTTGATAGAGCACACTTGATAGTACATGACAGGTAGAGTATATATTATGCAAAAATTCATTCATTTATTTGTTCAAAAGTGGAAATTGATTTAAATTTGAATTCCTTCTATATCATTCTCTAGCTGTGTGATCTTCTTCAAGTGTCATAGCATTGTTGTGTTTCAGGTTCCCTGATTTTGAAATTTGGGGATGCTAGCAGTACTATAATAATAGAGCTAATATTCCTTTGAGGATTAAGCAAAATAACATAATTAGCAGAGTTATCCATTCTTGATTCACCAAACATTTAATGAGACTTAATTAATTAATTAATATATGCTAAGGATATATTGCATATGTGCTATGTAGTTTTACATACCTAGAATAGTGCCTGTACCATAGTAAGCATATATTTTTTGTAGTTTTAATTAGTGTGGTTTACTCTCTTGTAAGAGATAATGGAAATAAGATGACCTTAGAGACTTATAAGAGGTTTCTAAATAAGATAAAGAAATGTTGAAACTTGAGGTGATGCTAATGTTTTGGAGACACTCTGCAGATCCATGATGGTCCTATGTTGGGAGCTGACTCCTAGCAGAAAGCAGCTATCATCTTTGCAGCCATCTCAGGCCATATACCCTGACAAGAGACTTGTTTTCAACAGCCCACAACAACTGAGCACACTCTGATAAACATCTTGTTTTTTTTTATCACATATCTTATTTTGTTGTTTAGTGCCCACAGCTGCAAGGCACACGTGGCAAAGTGTCTTCAGCTGCATTCCCCTGCTTGTGCCTAAAAATACCCAGGATTTCTTTCAATAAAGGGGACTTGATCACACACCCTGTCTTGTCTCCATTCTTTGTGTCTCTTGCCCCTCCAACCCAACTCTCTCTTTTGCTAGACCCTATTGACTGACCCGAACAGACCAGGACACTTGGTGCCCAAGCGTGGGGCAGTGCGGACTGAGTCAGTCCTATAGGAGATATTTCATTGAAATTAATTTCCTAGTCAATCAGCCAAGGGTTGATTAGAACACCTTATTGATTTCATATCTTTTGGTTGAAAATCATTCTTAAATATCCATAGCCACTTTACTCCTTAGTAAATGAGGTTTGGTGGCTGCTGCCAAGTCTTCCATAGAGACCAAAGATCCTTCAAGACAAAAGTGACTTACTTAAGGCTGGGTAGTCTACCTGACTGCAATAACGGAGTGGCCTCCTGATGTCACAAGGCTTCTCAAGATTTCTAGCCTTATGTTTCAGTTCTTACAGACACTGCTTTCAATCATTTTTGTAAACCATGGACAGAATAATGTTAATGGCTTTATGATTTTCACATAATTAGAGAAGGAACTTAATTGAAGGATGTTCCCACTATTTCTAAATGTTACACAACACCTTAGTTTGGGGAAGGTGTCATAAAATGACTTGTTGCCAAAGCGTGAGTCTCTATGGGCAGTAACAGTATTGAGAAAATTATGTGCAAGCATAATATATCTTAAAAAGGATTCATGATGATGTTTTCACACCTCTGTTGTCACTCTTACCCCACCACAAGGCCTGAAAACCAACGTTAAAGTCATCCTCACAATAATATCATTCAGTATATATTTGTGTGATGAAAACATTCTGATCTGCACTCTCCAGTTCAGTAGGCATGAGAAACATGTGGGAATCAATCACTAGGAAAACCTAAACACTTTAAAAAAAATTTCCTTTCAGTTAAAATAGGGAGTATTTATTGACTAGTTTTAATTGTCAGCTTGAGACAACTAATCATCACCTGGAAAGAGGGTATCAATGAAGAGATTGTATCCTTATTCATTTGGCCTGTGGACATGTCTGAGGAGGATTGTCTTGATTACCTTAATTGATATGGTAAATTCCAGCCTGAAAGTGGGTTGCACCATTCCCTGTATTTGGGATCTGAATTCTAAAATAGTAGATAAAAATAGCTAAGTATTAGGCACATACGCATTCATTTCTCTCTGCTCTTGACTATGGTGTGATTAACTGCTTCAGGTTCCTGTCTTGACCTCAACACAGTGATGGATAACACCTTGAGTAGTGAGCCAAAATCAACCCCTTTTCCCCTGTGCTGCATTTTTGTCAGGGTATTTTTATCACAGCAACAGAAATGATTTTAGGACACTTACCAAATCACATGACCTAAGTCTGAATGTTAAGCTTTCAATTCTGTTCCTAAGGATACTGAAGGACTTCATTAAGTTCCAAGTATTAGCCGGTAACATTTGTGTGAAGGTTATTAGATTATTTTTCCTCTGTTAATCATGGTGTGCATACTGTCTTATTGATTCTTATCACATAATAGGGGCCAGTAGTAGGTAGGTTTGAGTCATTGCGAAGTAGGGGTGATAATAGTTGTAAGGGAATATTATTCAGGCTTGAAGAACTTACAAGGTAGATGAGCAAAAGAGTGTTGCTGAAGGGACAAACTGGGCCTTGTGTTAGGGGCTAAAAGAACTGACAAGAGCAAAAACAGATTTTTCTTAGTTTATCCTGCCATCAAGGGATGATGCAGATGTAGGGAGGCAGAATTGTAGGGAGATGATGTTTTGAGAAGGGAGCTTCAAGTCACAACTACCTCATTAAAGAGGCAACTTATCTCTGAGCTGAAAACATCGAGTGTGTCTGGAGGAAGTTATTCTTTGCAGCATAAAGGCTAGGTCTGTGTTCTTCAAAGGCCAGTTTTGGTGAGTCACAGGCTAAAGGGCAGAAGGCAAGAGGACAGGGGATGGCTATGTAAAAGCTTCAACCTTGAAAGATCTTTGTTTGCTTGCCAGTCGAAGTAAAATCTAGCATCTTTTCTTTAGAGGATGTCCTTAGTACTTAGATGAAATGCCAATCAGTAAACAACTGCTTCTCTCCGGGATCCCTGAGGCTTCTGCCATCAGGAGTGTTCAGACAAGTCAGCCTTTACAGCAGAGAAACAGGTGAGTGGTTTTCTTATTATTTGAACGTGTGGTGCAAACGACATACAGCAGCTGCTCATGGTGAAACAATTGTCATTTCAAGTGTACTTGAAGTAGGACAAGCTCCTGTAGACAGCATTAGCAGTTCCCAGACTCTTAGATGGGTTCCTGTTTTGCCAGAGACCATCAGATTTTTGTAGCTTAAATCGCCTCTGATTTGCTTTATGTATCTGGCATAAAAGAAGTTTTATGCTTCCAATATTTACCATAGGAAAAAAATCAATTAACACCACAGTGGAAATTAATAGTTAAAAAAAAGTGGAGTGCTTATCATGGTCTTTAAAGGGTGAGGGTCAGAATATTTGGCATTAGATATAGTCAGTGGTCCTTTTACTCTAAACACTAAACAAAGAATGAGAAAGTACCTACGTTGTTGTAATTATTTAAAAACGGCCTCTGGTTAAGCTGACTACCTAAGCTGCGGCGGCTCTGCCTAGCTCAGCTGCCATGTTTCTTGGCTGGAGGACATGTGCGTGCCACAGCTAGAAATGGCCAGAAAGAAATACCAGCCCTGCTACCCACGAGGCAGCAGCATGGGAGATGGCTCTGCCAATCTTCCATGCTGTCTCTGCAAGGCTGGGCATTGCCTAGACCATCCCACCATCCATGCAGGCCCAGTAGAAAGATGAGACTCTAATACTTAAAGATTAATCAAAGGCTTATATATTTGGTAATGATCAATAACAAGATACCCATACAATCAGAAGTGTAACCCAATACCCAACCTAGATATACCAACTACCTTTGACTGCTACAGATACGTGAACATCCGCCTCCATCTCTCTCTCTCTCTCTCTCTCTCTCTCTCTCTCTCTCTCTCTCTCTCTCTCTCATTCCTCTCCTAGCTCCTCCTCTTCCTTTTCCTCCTCTTCTCCTTACTCCTCCTCTTCCTCTCTTAACTCCTTCCACTTTAGCTGCTCCTACTTATCTAGACTATGTGTAAAGGAGAGAGGTTTCCATGGGACAGAACACTCAGGAAGATACTCAGGATCAGTGATAGCCATAGTACAAAGGTACTGAGATAGTAGCTCTCTCAGAGAACTGGCTTTACTATTAGAAGGAGGTATTCTGAGGTTTGCCATCTTTCTCTGTCTTTTGGAGGTAGTAGGTTAAGAGCTGTACCTATGCAAAGCCTAGGCTCCTTTTCTAGCTATCTTGGGAATTGGCAATCTGTAGAGCTCTGGAACACTTAGTTTCCATTTGGTCACATGCTGACCAGGGGATGGCATCTGTACCCAACCATTTGCTGTTTCTTTTTCTATGTTGTGCCTTCCTTCCTCAAGGCTAAGTATGCTCCTAAGAAGGATTCATAGGCACTTCATTAAATGATTTCAAGGACAAGACTGTTTCTCATTGTTTTTATGTCAAATTCTGTGCCAAGTAATTTATATCTAATTCATAGAACTCTCACACAAGCATTGTGGAAATGTTCACTTTCCCATATGACAAATGTGATTACAAGAAGTTGCTTGTCCTAACTTACACAGATAAATAGTAGCAAAGCAAACTTCCATGGACTTAACTACAACCTTGCCCTAATGGTGGCTCTCTCCTCTATTTTTGCTTAGTGTTTCTCCTTAGAATTAACAATGAATTTCTCACTTTTTACTTAGAATGGGAATATCCATATGCATTTAGTATATTCTGGCTGTATACCTGTTCCTTTATGCTACTTTGCTAGAGTACTAGGTAAACAGAGATGTTGAGGACATGTACAGTGGACAGTGGTCAGAGTTTAGAGAGTTGAATTAGGCTCAGTATCCCTTATTCAGAGAGGGGTCTTGAAATGAACTGTGAAGGACAAAGGAGAGTTTAGCAGAAAGGAGGAAATTTGAAATAGGGGATTTAGTACAGGGAATATTTCAGTTCTTGATATATATCTGACTGAAGAAGTGAACAATTCAGCACGAAAAGGCTAGCTACATTTCTCCTTTTTGTTAAAAGGGTGATGATAAATACTGCCTCTGTAACACTTTCCTCATCTTCCTACTAAAGAGGTAGAGTATACCTATCCAGGATCCACACAAATAGAAGGGAAGAATACTGTTGACAAAATGCAGCATAGAAGATGCTGGGTTTCAATCTCTGCTACTTACTAGCTCTGTGACCTTGGCAAATTTGCTTAACCTCTTTTATGCTTCAGTTTGCACATATGCCAAGTAGAGATCATAATATCTGTCTCATGGGGTTATTGTGAGAATCAAATGAAATATGCATGTAGTTCTGAGCCAGGCAAAAGAGTAGGTACTCAAAAACTGTTGGGCTATTACTAATATTACCTCTGTTTAGAAACTTGAATCCTTCAAACATCTTTACCACAAAACTTTTTTTAACCAACAACAAAAATGCATTGGGGATATATGAAACTGAGTTCAAGTTTTTGAAAGAAACCACATAGACACAAATTCAGAGAAATTCATTTAATCAAAAGATTTATATTTTGATATTTCTGAGTGTTACTGTGATACGCAAAATTGCAAGAAGGAGGTAAAAATGCCCTATGAAATATGAACAAGAGTGCACAAAATAAATCCTTTCTATTACCTCAACTATAAAGTATATTTGCTCTTTTAATAATAAAGGGAATATGACTTTGGAAAACAATAGGTTATCCATTTAATATAAACTAGTTTCTGATTCAAGTGCCAAATCAACAATAGTTGAAGACTGATTAATGTTTCTAGATTCTATCTAAGTAAAAAAATGGACTGCCTGGATCTACTTACTTTGTTAACTAAGAAGAATAATGAAGCCACTCATTCATTAGAGACTGAAATATATTTCTGTAGTGAGTACTAATTACTTTTCTTATTCAACCTCAACTTCTTTCACTATATCAATTAAAACTGTCACTGAGCAAGAAACTCTTATGCAATGTCCACAAGAATGAATGTCACTTTATGCAACACATTCCATCTCTTACGTATAGAGATTCACATGCAGGATCTGTCCAATGACAATGGTAAAACTGACATACTATTTTCAATATGCCAGATGCTGTATTGAACAATTAATGTTCATTTGTACATTTACCTTCCATACCATCCCACTAAATCGTACAAGAGAAGTGACAGAGTCAAAAGAAGTAAAACAATATGTTTAAGATCCATACAGCTAATAAAGAACTAGGGTTCAAACTTGGAAATTCGGACCCTAGATTTTGTGTTCTTAAACTCATTTGCTAGGTTACCTTCCAAAATATAAATTAAAGTATATTTCTGAATACTTTATTACTCGACATCCTAGCAACACTAGGCATTAGTATAGCTTGGAAATATGGACTGTCTTCTTTAGCACTCTCTCTGTGCCTGAGCTCTCTTTGAAGATTTCAAAGGGGAAGTAGTCTAATTTGATCGTTACTTTCCAAACGTCCTAACCAAACCCTGAAGCAATTGACTATAAAGCAGATGGAGTACAAAACAGATCTTTTCTTTCTAACAATGCCTAGCTTGGAAGAGATGGGTTAGTATAAGATCACTCTTACTTAATGGTACCATTTATTGCTGACTCTCTGCTATGTAGAAGCCCCATTCATCAGCAACTACATCTCTGCATACTATTGAACGTGAATTCACATAACCATAGTCACTATCCCAGAGCCCTTCTCCCATCTTCTGGTGTTATTGACATTTTGCTTCTTTGGGCTCTCACACCTAGAATCTAGACTCGACAATTACATGGTTTGTAAATAGAATGATTATCTTAGTTAATTTCTCATTGCTGTGATAAAACAACCTGGAAAAAGGAATTTAAGGGTGGAGGTTTTATTTTAGCTTACAGTTCCAGAGGGATTTAGTCCAGTATGTCAGGGAAGTTATGACAGCAGGCTTATGAACTTATCCTATCACCCTCTACTAATAGTTAGGCAACAGAAAGAGGACAAGAAGTGGAGCTGGGCTTTAACACCTCAAAGCCTGCCCTTAATGTTACATGTTTTCCAACAAGGAACCACTTCCTAAAGACTCCTCAGAGTCTCCAAATATAGCAACCTCATGACATAAAATGACCTCAAATGTCCCTATAGTCTTTAATAGTCCCAATATTGTTTTGATCCTTGATTAATGGTATGAAATATTAGTTGTCTCATTGCTTAATCAATGAGGAAGGAACTTTAGAAGTTAAGAAAATTAAGGAAGATCATCAACTTAAGGAAGGAAAACTGTATTTTGGCTTACAGTTTAAGGATCCAATCCATCATGTGTACTGGGAGCTGCAAGGACTCACAGCAGCAGGAGGGTAAGGCATTTGGTCACATTGTACTGAGGCTCAAAAGATGCAGAAAATGAATGCTTATGATCAGCTCAATTTCTCCTTTTTATTTAGTTCAGTACCTCAGGATGGTACCAAGCTCTTTTACTTACAATAGCTCTTTCCCTCTCAATTAATCTGAATAATCCATCACAGACACACCTAGTCATTGTCTCTTCCATGAATCCATAGCCTACAAAGTTGACAACATCAACTATCGCAAGAGGGCATGTATTTTTCCACGCTGTTCCATATTTCTCTCCCTAACTAGAATACAGGTGGTGCTTCATGAACAGGAAGCTCTTCTTATATTTTATGAAAGTAAGCCAAGGCATATGGCTTTATACAGCACAGTATCTGATACATAATAGCAACTCAAAATATATTTTCTTTATTATGTTCTTTTTTTCTGCCTGTTCTTTATTCTTGGTATGCATTATTGTACTTAACAGTGTAAGAAGTCACAATGATTAAATTTTTATAAGGGCATGTAAATTTTGTGTCTATTATGTGAGGTAAGCACTGATCAGGACCATTTGTTCTATTGAAACTGATGGTCCTTCTGTAACATGTCTACTATTCACCTCTTACATCTTTATTTTTCCTGGTGATTCTTGGGAGAGAACTGAGCAGCAGCCTACATAAAGCTATATGTTGGGATAAATATGTTTAATATCTCAGTTCTCTTACAAATAATCCTTAGTGACTAAATAATAGATTATCCAAAGATGTATACTGTGTTGCATTTTGTGGTGTACATGTTACATACTTACACAGTTAGTACACAAACACTAACTGATAAATGTTTATTGGACTTTTTATGATGGATAAATGAATGAAGGGATGCTATACTGATAGAATTTGAGCCAGCTTCTTTGTAGAAACTCGAATGATGATTATAAAATTCATAAAGTATTACAAGGCATGCTTTGCTCTTAATAGCTAAAATAATCTTGAAAAGTAAGATTCAAGTAGAAGACCCATATTTATTTTTTTTCTATTTTTTAAAATAATTTATTTATTTTTTCTCAAATCACAATTCATTCACGCAGGGGTTATAAACACAGAAAGGCAGGATGTGGGGAAGCGGATGACACTGGAGTGTGGGTGTTCAGGGGGAATACAGATATCTTTCAGAACAGGGTATCAGCTGGGTGAAGGTTCAGGGGACAAGTCACTATGACTCTGCCTATGATTCACTTGTCCTTATCTAAGTTGGTATTGTCTGCCAAAGCTACCTATTTACAAGGTCTATGACTACTCAGGCTGGTAAATTTCCACAAAAAGCTGCCTGTTTACATTAGCATATAGCCCTCTGTTTCAGTGTTTTTCCACTGAGACCCAAGACTTGGTGTTAGTATACATGTATGACAGGCCTATTGCTGATTTTAGGCCTATAGCTGATTTTAGGCCTTCAGTGTGTAAGCAGGGCTGCCCCTGGCATCTCCTCCCTTCTCTAAGTATAGAATGGCTGTGGTGATTCTAATCTTGTGAAGGTGGGGATAGAGGCCTGACCTCCAGTAATTGAAGGGGACCTTGTAATGGCTCTGGTCCCCCTGTTGTTGTCCAGTGAGGTATGAGGGCCATACCCATCCCCATGTCTTTTTCCTAGAGGGGGGATACTTTTGACATCAAACCCCATGCAGTCAGGCTTGTCCCTCAGGGAACCCAGAGAGATATTTTTAACTTTTATTTATATTCCCTTGCAGTGCTTAGTCTCTCAGCCTAAGCAAGAATTCAGGTCGCCAGTCAGAAGGGATTCTGGGTGGCCCCTCTCTGCATGGTCTAGGGGCAGAAGTTCCCCCTTTTAGGTTGGGTGGAGATGTGTTTTTGGAACACCCTGTATAAAGTAACAACCTCATCTTGAGTCTCGTGGTCCTCCATAGCTAACTTATGATAATGTATCTGAATAGGTTTTGCTACCAAATTATTTATCTGTTGTTTCACAGAGTTAGTCAGCCTATTTGAGGGCCAGGGACCAGCAGAAATAAGCAAAAAGAACCCAAATAATGGTCCAAAGATGGGAGGAAGTAGGGTTGGCCACCTTGGAGAGGCTGAAAACCAATTCTTGTACCAGCATTCATCTGTCCCTTTCTCTCTATGATTTTTCTCAGGGCCTTCACTGACCTATTTCATGCTCTCTTTAACCCTCCCTGTCTTGTCTATGTAAAGGCAACACTCTTCTTGCCTTACACAAGGGCTGTAACAGTCAAGAGCTGTACACAGCCTTTTCTATTATAATAGAGTAAATCAAGTCCAATAAGGATCTTTGTGATTTTTGGAGGTCTCTTCAGACAGCGAAAGGAGAGATTTCTTCAGATTAGTGATGTTAATCTCTAGCTGTTTGATGTTCTTGTCAGTGGCCCTTCAAAGGTCTGAGTAGTATAAGTTCAGAGGCCAGCATCTGGATTAGAACTTCTAACAGCAGACATCATGGGTGATTCATTTTTACCTGGAAAGGAAAAAGAAGGGAAATCTCAGGGAGATTTCTCTTCCCTGGATGGAAATTGTTATTCATTTTATTTTTGCTTGGGCCTGGCTTTGTGGGGTATCTATTTACTTCATTAATCTTTTTGGTAGCCAATTAGCTGTGCCTTTTGTGGTATGAAACAGGCACATCAATCCTCAGCCCCATAAAGAAACTGGGTCTGGGCCATTCCCTTTAAGGGTAAGAGGAAGACCCATATTTCAAATTGTAGGATTTACCACAATGTTAAAATGGTAAACACAAAGTGTTACAAACATATTGTCTACAGAATAAAGCTGAATTCAGAAATAAACCTGGAAGAATCTATAGTTGGTTTATTCCATTCATTTATTTTTTAAAAAAAGTATTTTGATACTTGGTTATTTGTGTGTCTGTTAGTGCTTGCCTGCATGTATATCTGCATACTATATGTGTTCCTTGTGTTCATGAAGGCCATAAATGGACATCAGATATCATCTAACTGCAGAAATATAAGGTTGTGAGCTGCCATGTGGGTGCTTAGAATTGACCCTGGGCTAGACAAGTTCTCTTAACTACTGAACCATCTTTCCAACACTAGTCTCTTTATTTTTTTATTAAATATTTTTATTAAACTTTTTTATTTATTTATATTCCAAAAGTTATCCCCTTCTTGGTCCCCCCTCCCTGAGTTCTTCACATCATCCTGTAACTTCATTTTTTTCAAAACCTATTTTTAATGATGGTTCCTGAACACTTTAACCCTTCTAGCCCAGCATGCACCATAGGTAGTGGAAAAGAAAGGATATGGTGAAAGTGGACCTGTTTAGAAATGGTTCTTTGGAGCAACTCCCATCTGTGTTGTCTGGAAATCTGTAGTTTAGTTCACAAGTCAGCAGCAGCAGCTCAATCCACTGGCAAACACTTCATGGATACACCAGCAATCCAGTATGATAGAGTTGGGATAGCAAACACGAATCAGCAGCAGTGGCATGACCTAGCAGAGACAGCCAGGCTTCAGACTCAGCACAAGTCAGCAGGAGGGACCAGGGCCAACAGGAACTCTGGGAGAAGTTCCCCATGGTGCCTTTCTCAGCAAAGCGAAGATCAAGGAAGACACAAGACCAATAAGTGTTGCACAGATAGCTCTATAAACAAGCCTAGCTCAGACTCCCTCACTGTTCAATGGGTCCTTTTTGTATCGCTCCAAACACCACATGTCCTTCATAGGTCTTGCCTCAGCAAGTGTCTATCTCAGCTGATATCACTCTGGCAATCAGTCTGAGTGTGAAGAAGAGGCAAGAAATGTATTCCACCAGAAAGTTTTAGGTGTATTTGTCTCTATGGAGTCCTGACAAATCCAGCTCAACTAAGCAATGTAAAGCAGACCAATATATGCATTGTTAGTCAAGAATCTTTCATCAAATGTCCTTGCACATCCTTGTTTTAGCAGAACATCATCTCTCCTGTATCTGCTTCAGTAAAATGTTCCTTCACGAGTCAGTCTTAGTCTGTCACCTGTGTTCACTTAAGGTAAATATTCAGTCATGTGCTTGCCCCAGAAAAACACGGTCCAACTGATTTACCAAAGAACCCTTAAGTTTCCATTTTACCATCACTCCTTCCCCCACCTCAGAGAGGGTGCTTCCCCACCTGCCCACTCACCCCCACAAGCATCCCTCTGTAGTGGGTATTAGAAATGATGACTTAGCCAGCATCCAAGTTCCTGCTCCAATGCTCAACACTGACAGGAGCTCCAGAGCTCCGGAATCTTACCACCCAGCTCTCTAAGTTCCCACTGGTGGTTCACAAACCTGCCATTTCTCTGCTTCAAACCCCCACAGTCTTTGGGGGCACATCACCCAAAACCAGGCTTTGCCACCATACCTTTCTCTCTGGAACTCGGTTGAGTCACCTTGAGAAGAAAAACATCACACAGAGTTTAGGAACAATGATAACTCAATCTCTAGGTGCAACAACTAAAACCTAATCTTGTGAACCATATTAAATCTAATCCTCCAGTGGTGGATCCTTGGAGATCAACCACGATACAGGGAAATTCTACCACTACATCTTGCCCATGTGCTCACTCCTGTCCAAAAGGCCCTCCCCTTAACCAGCCCGGAAGTCCCTCTTACTGGCCCAGTGATTGGCTCCTTTATTCATTGGTTCACCAAGGCCAGACAAAACAGTCTACTGCTACATACATGCCTGGGGCCCTGGAGCAGTCCACGTATGCTCCTTGGTTTTTGGCTTAGTCTCTGGAGCTCTGAGGGTTCCAGGCTAGTTGACACTGTTGTTCTTCCTATGGTGTTGCAATCCCACTCAGCTTCTTCCATAGGGGTCCTCGACCTCAGTCCAAAACCTGGCTGTAAGTATTCATGTCTGTCTCAGTCAGCTGCTGGTAGAGCCTCTCAGAGGATAGCCATGCCAGGCTCCTGTCTGCAAAGACAATATAGCATCAGCGATGAGAAACAGTTTCATGTGGTCCTGCCTGGCTTTGAAGTCTGTTTGTAGTTGAGAATGACCTTGAACTCCTCTGCCTTTTGCCTCTACCCTCTCAGTGTTGAGATTACATGTTACCAGTCAGTTTTTGACAATCTTATGCCAAAACATTTCAATGAGAATGCAATGCATTTTGTTCAATAAATGGTGCCCAGAAAATTGGAGAACCGTATGGAAAAGACAAAGTTGGATAATCATCTGACATACTATACAAACTTTTATTAAAAATGGATTAAAGCCATAGATGTTCAAACTCAAATTAGAAAACCTCCAAAACTCTGACTCTGTCAATGGATTCTTTGATGTGATACTTTAATATGAACAGCAGCTGCAGCAACAACAACAGCAACAACAAAAACCACCAACAACAAAATAGATATATTAGACTTCAACAATGCAAAGTTTTGGGACTCACAAACAACAAGAAGGTAATGAGAAAATAGAGTGGAGTGGTGTGTGCCTTTAATTCAAGCATTCAGGAAGCAGGGGCAGGGGCAGAGTTGCAGGGGAAGGATCAGAGATACAGGTGCAGAGGACAGAGGAAAGAGCAAGGACAGGAACAGGGACAGGGGCTGTGAATCTCTGAGTTTGAAGCCAGCCTAAATAGGAAAAAGTTCCAGGCCAGCCAGGGCATCATAGAAAGACTCTGTATTTAAAAAAAAATGATGAAAAGACTAATCATAGAATAGGATAAAATTCTTTTGAATTACATGCCTAATAAAGAACACATATGCATGATATGTAAATAACATTGATAATTCATTAATTAGGGATCATTTAAAGTAAAGAAACTGAAAGGTAATCTACCAATGAACATACACAGATGGCCAACAAGCACATTAACAATGCTCAATAATATTATTCACAAAGTAAATGTTAAACAAAGATATAACATCGTATGAATATGAAATATAACATCAATACCCAAGAGAGTGATGACTTTTAAAAGTCAGATAATAACTAGTTTGAGCAAGGATGTAGAGAAATTGAAGTCCTTGTATATTACTAAAGGGGTTATAAACTGGTGCAGCTACTTTGGAAAAGAGCATAAAAGACTTTCAAGACTTAAATATTGAAGAGCCACTTGATCTGGCACAATTTCATTCCTAGATGTATAGCCAAGCAAGTTGAACATGTGGATCCACATAAAAGTTTGTTTACACACACATTCATCTTAGTGTCATGTATAATGGCCAAATTACAAATGGTACAAATATCCATCAACTGATGAGTTAAAAAAAAAAGCAATCTTCATATGAGCATACCAGAGAGTTTCATTTGGCTATAAAAAGGAATAAAGTACTGACTGATGCTGTAGTATTGATGAACCTTTAAAAAAATGCTGTAGTAAATGAGGGAAACCAGACCCAAAGATCCTATTTATATAAAGTGGCCATAAGAGACATATTTTTTACAAATACAAAGAGAAAGTGTTCTTAACATTTTCCTAAGCCTGACGTGGATGTGAAAACTAGGATGCTATTTGTTTTTACTTCTCTTTCCTTTTCCCCCCTAGTACTTAGGATTGAATATAGGGCCCCTGAGTTTCTTTTTAAATATGTTTTTTTTAAAAATTAATTCTTGAGAATTTTACACAATGTATGTTAACAAAGGTTAGGTGAGTTGCCTAAGAATATATGGTGAGTCAGATTTTGGATTGTCTTAGGTCTGAATTTATTTTGGAGATGATGAAAAGGGTTTAAAATTAATTGTGGCAATGGTTGTATAACTTTGTAGACATATTAAAAATATGGAATTCCATGCTTTTGGTAAATGAATTGTGTAACATATGAATATTATCTCAATAAATGTGTTATCAAGCAGACTTCTAGCTCTATGCTTAATATCTGATATTATTATTATTATTATAAAACTGTACATGAGGAATCAGAAATGTTGAAATTGGAGCCAGAACATTAGTAGAATTCTTTACAAAGTGAATGAATGTCTATATTCTGTTAGGACTAATTAATTGAATCAATACATGCATGAATGATGAGGTTCAGCCTCATTTCTGTGGCCACCACAGCATCTAGAGCAAAGCAGGAGGTACAAGTTGTCTCTGGAGGCCCATTTATTTTCTACAGTATAGAAAAGGGTGAGGTACACTACTCTAGAAGCCCTCCTACAGCATGGCTATCTGCACCCAGACTTATGAGTAACTCAGAAAGCACACTAAAGGGACAAAGAAAAGCACTAAAGGGACAGAGCTTATGTATTGAAACCTGAGTTCCTTTCAAGAAAGAAGGCTCACCCAATGCAAAGGACAATATTATTGCTTTTTTTTAAGGTGCATGAATTTCTACATACCATCTGCCTGTTATTTTTACAAGTTCCTGCCTAAAGTAGGTTTGGATTTATGCTTTCAGAATTGGAAGGCATAATTGTGGTATTGTTCCTTAGAATTATTGTGCTATTGTGTTACTAGCACTTTATTTTTTAGTTTGAGTTTTATTTTTCTCTCTGGAAAGCCTGTATGAGTGAATCCAATGCATACAAATGAGGGTGCTCAGATGCCATTCTTGGAGAGCACAAGGTGGTTAGACTCTCAAAGTTAATGAGTTAATGTATTGCTAATCAACCCATCTTACAACATAATTTAATAGAGTTAATTGAAAATATTGGAGAGGATCAAGCCTGTTGCAATCTGAATCAGTCTCATTCTGTATTCACTTTCATTATGAAGAAGTTGAAAGTGTGTTCTTGCTCTTGACTTACCAAGTTTAGTAACAACACACTCATTAAAATGGGCACATAGAATTTTCCCTTAGAAATTTCCAAGTATGCATCACCCCATTAACTCATTATAATCCTTTGTAGCACAGTAGGCTTTGCATAATCATATGTATTGCCCAAACACCATGGAGCCTTCTTGACCCTGAATTCAATATGACCATTTTGGAGTGAAGATGCTATATATCAGCACTAAACAAGGTCCAATAGTAAATGAGATTTACTCATCAGTCAGTAACAGCAGGTTCCTGGTGGTACCTAACATTACATGAAGTTAGTTCTTTCTATGTCTCCATTGCTTTTTTCCTCCCTTTTCTCCCAGACATTCCTAGCTGCTCTTTTTTTTCCTTGAGTCCTTTACTTGTACTTAGGCCTTTAGTGATAACATCTCTGATTCTGCTAAGTTGCTCCTGTTAAATTATTCTGTGCTGTGCATCCTCTTGCAATGTTCATCATGTATTTTCAGCTATGTAGGTCAAAACTTAGACATGCAATTTACCATGATCTAATTTTACCCAAAATTTCACACACACATATGCATGTGCATCCACCCCCACAGTTTCCCTTTTATTCTAAACTATTTTTCCCCTCAGAAATAAGGTCTTGCTATATAGTAGCACTGATTGACTTGATAGTGCCTATATAGCCCAAGCTGACCTTCAACTTCTGACACTTTTCCTGACTCAGCCTCCCAAGTATTAAGATTATAAGCATACTGTACCGTATTTGGATTCTATTCTAAGCTCAGCCTTACGGAAAAGTATGCCATGTTGATGGTGGTAACATTGGCATTTATTTTTAGCTGACAAGAATATATAAAATCCCACAAAATGCTATATTATTGATTAATCAACATGAATTAATGTCCAATTTATAGGCAATATAATTGCCAAACTTTAGATAGAGAGATATTAACATAATGTGATAGGAAGCATAATGAAAGCACAGTAGGTATTCAATAAATATTTACACAAAGCATCAAGGCCCTTCCAGTCTGCACCTCCACCTGTACGCATGGCACATGAGTGTGCCTGTGTCCCACCCCATCCCAACCCCACAGCCTGCCTGTCTCCCAGAAAGTCTGCCCTAAAAAGGGACACAGGTGAGACCACCGCTCCAATACCCATGTCAGCTGGGAACCCAACAGCGTCCAGCAGACTCGTGATCTATCCAGCTCTGCCTGAGCCCCATAACCCTGTTGGTCTGCACCTCAAACTGCACCTGTGGCAGATTAGCATGCCTGCTCCCGACCTCACAGCCTGCCTGTCTCCCAGTAGTTCTACCCTAACCAGGAACACAGGAGAGCTGCACTAACCAGGGGCACAGGAGGCCTTCTCTAACAAGAGACAGCACTGCTTGACTCCCAGGAGGTGTATTCTAACCCAGATCACTCAACTCTACTGGCCTCTGAGGAGGCCTGCTCCAGTCAGAGACACCCAGGCCAGTTAGCATCAGAGATAACCAGATGGTGAAAAGCAAGCTCCAAGGACACAAGCAACAGAAGCTAATGTAATTTGACACCACCAGAACTCCATTCTCCTACCATACCAAGCCCAGGATACCCTAACACATGCAAAGAGTAAGATTCTGACCTAAAATCCCATCTCATGAAGATGATAGAGGCCTTTAAGGGGGATATAAATAACTCCCTTAAAGAAATATAGGTAAACACAGGTAAACAAGTAGGAGCCCTTAAAGAGGAAACAAATCTCTTAAAGAAATACAGGAAGTAACAATCAAAAGGTGAAGGAATTAAACAAAATGGTCCAAGACCTAAAAATGGAAATAAAAGCAATAAAGAAATAACAAATGGAGCCAACTATAGAGATAGAAAACCTAGAAAAGAAAACAGGAACTACAGATTCAAGCATCACCAACAGAATGCAGGAGATGAAAGAGAGAATTTCAGGCACAGACAATAACATAGAAGATATTGATACAATGGTGAAAGAAAATGCAAAGTGTAAAAAGTTCCTAACCCATAACATCCAGGAAATTTGGGACACACTGAAAATATCAAACCTAAGAATAATAGGACTAGAAGAGGGTGAAGATTTCCAGGTCAAAGGACAAGAAAATATCTTCAACAAAATCATAGAAGACTACGTCCCTAACCTAAACAAAGAGATGACCATAAATGTACAAGAAGCCTACAAAACACCGAATACATTGGACTAGAAAAGAAAATCCTCCTACCATGTAGTAATCAAAACACTAATTGTACAGAACAAAGAAAGAATATTATAAACTGTAAGGGAAAAAGGCCAAGTAACATATAAAGCAGACCTATCAGAATTAAACCTGACTTCTCAAGAGAGATGCAAAAAGCCAGAAGATCTTGGACAGATGTTATGTAGACCCCAAGAGACCACAGATGCCAGCCCAGGCTACTATACCCAGCAAAACTCTCAATAACAATAGATGGAGAATGACAAAACCAAATTTAAACAATGACTTTCTACTAATTCATCCCTACAGAAGATACTAGAAGAAAAACTTCAACACAAGGAGAATAATTACATCCAAGAAAACACAAGAAATTAATCATCTCAACTCACAACAAACTCAAAAGAAGAGAGTCACACACACCACATAATACCACCTCCAACACCAATAGCAACAACAACAAAATTATAGGAACTCACAATTATTGGTCATTAATATCTCTCAACATCAATGAATTCAATTCTCCAATAAAAAGACACAGGCTAACAGACTGGATACAGAAATAGAATCCATCATTCTGCTGCATACAAGAAATACACCTTGGCAACAAAGACACTCAGAATAAAGTCTGGAAAAAGTTTTCTAAGCAGTCTCTAGATCCAAGCTGGAATAGCCATGTTAATATCCAATAAAATAGACTTTCAGCCAAAGTAATCAAAAGAGATGTAGAAGGACACTTCATACTCACCAAGGAAAAATCCAGCAGGATAAAGTATCCATATTGAATACCTTTACCACAAATTCAAGGTACCCACATTTGTAAAAGAATCATTATTTGTTTAATAAACTCAAAGCACACACTGAACCTCACACAATAATGGTGGAAGACTTCACACCCTATTCTCATGAATGGACAGGTCATTGAAACAGAAACTAAACAGAGACACAGTGAAACTAACAAAGGTTATGAGCCAAATGAATTTAACAGATAACTACAGAACATTTCACCCCAAAGCAAAAAAATATACCTTCTTCTCAGCACCTCATGGAACTTCTCCAAAAATTGACCATATAATCAGACACAAACAAGCCTCAGTAGATGTAAGAAGATTAAAATAATAATCCCGTGCATTCTATCAGATCACCATGGACTAAGGCTGGAGTTTAATAACAACAAAAACAACAGAAAGCCCAATTACTCATGGAAACTAAACAACTCTCTATTCAATAATATATTGATCAAGGAATAAATAAAGTAATTAAAGGCTTTCTAGTCTTCAATGAAAATGAAGGCAGAACATACCCAAACTTATGGGACACAAAGAAAGCAGTGTTAAAAGGAAGTGCCTTCATAAAGAAATTGGAGAGATTCTATACTAGCAATATAACAGAACACCTTAAATCTCTAGAAGAAAAGAAACAAACATACCCAAGAGGAGTAGATGGCAAGAAATAGTCAAACTTGGGGCTAAAATCAACCAAGTAGAAACAAAGAGAACAATACAAATCAGCAAAACGAAAAGCTTTTTGAAAATCATCAAGCTAGATAAACCCTTAGCCAAACTAACTAAGAGGCACAGAGACAATATCCAAAACTTAAAATCAGAAATGAAAAGGGAGACATAGCAACAGAAACTGTGGAAATTCAAAAAAATTAATCAGATCCTACTATAAAAGCCGATACTCCACAAAACTGGAAAATCTAGATGAAATGGATGATTTTATAGACAAATGTGTTCCAAATTTAAATCAAAATTAGGCAAAATATCTAAACAGTCCCATATCCCCTAAGGAAAGAGAAATATTCATCAAAAACCTCCCAACCCAAAGAGCCCAGGGCCAGATGGTTTTAGTGCAGAATTCTACCAGACCTTCACAGAAGACCTAATACCAATGTCCCTAAAGCTATTCCATTGTAGGATTGTGGGTCCCATGTTTGCTCCGGCACAGGGCTCTGCCACTTGGCGAGGTGAGACATGGGGAGTTTGACTGAGCTTATCCAACACTGTTGCTGGGAAGGTACTGGGCAGTAGGTAAACCCCAGGTCACTGTTCTGGGTGTGGGAAAGGACAGTCTGAGGCTAGGGACAGCTGGAGCTGGTTCGGGGATCCACTGGCCTGTGAGGAGGCCAGGGCCATCTGGTTCTCAGGCTCTTGGACACCAGGCACTGCAGGATGTAGCAGAAGAGCTGAGAAGGGAATCTTGGCCCACAGGCTGGACTTATCCCGGGGTGGGACAGGGAAAGGAATGAAGCTCTGGCTGGTCCCATGGGGAGAGTCCTTGGCTTGACAGCTGTAGGCTTGGCCTTGGTGGCGGTCGAGATAGGTGAAGGACTTCTTCATTGGCAGATCTTGATGAAAAGAGACAATCTGTGGTTCCAAATCATTTATTGTCATAGTGGAAAAATAAATGTATAAAACCATACCCCCCCTTCTCAGGGTGGACATGAGATTAAACAACTTTTGCAGGGAGGAAGGTCTGGGAAGAAAAGCTTATTGGCTAAGTCCTCCAGGCCTCCATTAAATTGGTGATCTTTGTCTTGAGCCTATGTGACCACAGGTCACATCTTTTTCCTCATCTACATGTGGAGGGGCTTGGGGCATCACCCTTATGAGATTGATGGTCACAAATCTATGGGGGTACTATGGCTAGTGACAGTGTCCAAGTGCCCGAGAGCAGACAAAGCTCCTACTGCCCCTTCAGGGTCTCTGGGGCTTCTTGCCTTAGCTCAACCAGGTATCCTCTCACTACCCTACATTCTAGAAAATAGAAACAGAAAAAACACTACCTTCATTCTATGAAGCCACTATTACTCTGATGCCTAAACAATACAAAGACCCAATAAAGAAAGAGAACTTCAGACCTATCTTGCTTATGAATATTGATGCAAGAATACTCAAAATTCTTACCTACAGAATCCAAGAAAACATTGAAACCATCATTCACAATGACCAAGTAGGCTTTATCCCAGGGGTGCAGGGATGATTCAATTTATTAAAATCCATCAATCTAATACACTATATAAACAAACCCGAGGAAAGAAACCACATGATCATCTCATTAGATGCTGAAAAGGCCTTTGAGAAAATACAACACCCCTTCATGTTAAAAGGCCTGGAGAGATCGGGAATTCATGACACATACTTAAAGATAATAAAAGCAATACATAACAAACCAACAGCCAACATCAAATTAAATGGAGAGAAACTAGAATCAATTCCACTAAAATCAGAGACAAGGTTGCCCACTCTCTCCCTATCTATTCAACATAGTACTCAAATTTCTAGCTAGAGCAATTAAAAAGCAAAAGGAGACCAAGGGGATACAAATTGGAAAGGAAGAAGTCAAAGTACTGCTATTTGCAGATCATATGATATTATTCATAAGTGACCCTCAAAATTCCACCAGAGAACTACTATAGCTGATAAACAACTTCAGCAAAGTAGCAGGATATAAATTAACTCAAACAAATCAGTAGCCTTCCTATATATGAAAGATAAACCTGTTCAGAAAGAAATTAGGGAAACAACAACCTTCACAGTAGCCACAAATAGTGGCATGATGCAAAAAATACCTTGATGCAACTCTTAGCAAGCAAGTGAAAGATCTGTGCAACAAAAATTTCAAATCCCTGAAAAAATAAAATTGAAAACGACTTCAGACGATCTTCATTTCCTTGGTTAGGCATAATCCAAGGTAGTTTTGAAATTACTATGAAGGGAACTGCTTTCCTGATTTTTCTAGTATGCTTGCTATTGATATATAATAAATCTAATGATTTGACAATATTGAATTTGCAGCCTGCTTCTTTGCTGAAGGTGCTTGTTGATTCTAATGGTTTTTGAATGAAATGTATAGAGTACTCCACATATAATATCATATCATCTACAACTAGAGATAATATGAGTTCGTCATTTCCTATTTTATCCTTTTCCTCCTTCCTGTTGTCATATGGTTCTAGCTAATATTGTACACAATACTGACAGAAAGAGTAGACACCCTTTTCTTATTCCAGATTTATTAAAACTCTTTTCAGTTCTCCTCTATTGCTATAATGCTGTCTATATGTTTATCATGGGTAGTTTTTAAGTAGGATGTTTCTATTTCTAGCTTCTTCACAACACTCATCATGGAAAGACATTAGAGTTTACAGTAGATTTTCCTGTGTCTATTGATTTAAACATGTAGTTTCTGTCCTTGACTCTTGTCAATGTAATTCATCATGTTTATGAATTTTTGTATGTTGAAATATCCTTGCATCCCTAGAATGAAATGCAAATTGCCAATAAGCATCTTAAAAATTGTTAATAAAAGATACTAATCGATGAAAAATGAAGGCTGTTGTGGTAATTATTTAAAAATGGCCACTTGTTAATCCAACTATCTAAGCTGCAGCAGCTCTGCCTAGCCCAGCTGCCATGTTTCTTGGCCGGAGGCCACATTCGCGCTGCAGGTAGAACTGGCCCTCCAGAAACACCAGCCCTGCTACCCACTAGATGCCAGCGTGAGAGATGGCTCTGCCAATCTTCCATGCTGTCTCCACAACGCAGGGCATTTCCCAGACCATTACACTTTCCATGTGGGCCCAGGAAGAGAATGAGACTCTAATTCTTATAGATTAATCAAAGGCTTTATATGTTTGATAATGATTAATAACAAGATGCCCATACAAAGAGAGTTGTATCCAAATTAGCTAACCTAATTATAAGTTTATAAGTTGTTCCCCACGAGTGCTCTCCACACATGTGTGGTTCTCCATCCTCCTACATCTCTGCCCTCTCTAGCTCCTCTTCCTTTTTTCTCTTCCTCTCCCAACTCCTCCTCTTCTTCTCCTTACTCCTCCCACCTTAGCTCCTCCTATAGAATTATTATGAAAATAAAAAATACATACATAAAGCATTAATTTATTTATTCAAAGCTTTAACCTAATAGTAAAATGAAACCTGGAAAGAGAAAACAACATAGCATGTTTCATTTGGAAACTTAGATGAAAACACAGCTTGAATTTATCCTGAAGGGCAAACAATAGTTTACTAAGCCATCAAAAATGATTTATTTTGACATTGCATTAGGCTTCTTTAGATAAACATAACTTATAAAATGAATGTATATTCATACATAATATAGTATGTTATATTCATATTTGTATCATATATAAGTATATATTGGGAATTTATTAGAATGACTTACAGGCTGTGGTTCAGCTAGTCCAACAATGGCTGTTTACCAACAGAAGGTCCAAGAATCCAGTAGTTGCACAGTCCATGGGGCTGGATACCTCAGCTGGTCTTCAGTATACACTGAAGCACTGAATGTCCTTTATATAGGCTACCAGCAGAAGGTGTGGCTGAAATGAAAGGTGCATCTCCTCACCTCAGAAGATCAGGATTAAAAATGAGTCCAGGCAGTGTATACTCTTTGGTTTATGACTCAGACTCTGAGAGCTCCCAGTGGTCCTGATTAGTTGACACTGTTGGTCAACTAAGCCTTCAGGGCCTTCTTCCTGTCTATAAGTATAATTGAGTATCATTAACAGTGTCAGGGATTGGTGCTTGCCCATGGAATGGATCACAAGTTGGGCCAGTTATTGGTTGGCCGTTCCTTTGGTCTCTGCTCCATCTTTGTCACTGTCTTTTTTAGACAGGACAAATTTGGAGCAAAAGTTTTATGGGTGGGTAGATGTCCTTATCCTTCCATTGGGGGCTTTGCCTGTCTACAGGAGGTGGTCTGCTCAGGTTCCATGTCCCTATTGTTAGGCATCTCAGCTAAGGTCACTTGCATGGACGCCTGGGTGATTTCCCCATTCTAGGCCTCAGGGACTAGAGATTACCCCACCCTCATTCCAAGCAGTTGCATATTTCCATTCATTCTCTTGGCCCTCTGAGCTTCTCTCCTGTCTTTCCCCATACCTGATCCTGCCCTCTTTCCCCTCCCACTTCCCTCTCCCACCTAGGTTCCTCCCTCTCTCTGATTCCCATGATTATTTTGTTCCCCCTTCTAAGTGTGATTGAGGCATCCCTGGGCCTTTCTTCTTGCTTAACTTCTTAGGACCTGTGGGGTGTGTCATGGACATTCTGTACTTTTGGCTAATATCCACTTATCAGTAAGTACATACAACACATGTCCTTTTGGGTTTGTGTTACCTCACTCAGTATAGTATTTCCAATCAGCATCATATTCTAGGTTTATCCATTTGCCTGTAAAATTCATGATGTTTTTATTTTTAATAGCTGAGTAGTATTCCATTATATAAATGAATCACATTTTCTGTATCCATTGTTTGGTTGAGGGATATCTGGGTTGTTTCCAGCTTCTGGGTATTAGCAACAACAGTGCTGTGAACATGGTAGAGCATATGTCCTTGTGGTATGGTGGAACACCTTTTGGGTATATGCCCGGGAGTGCTATAGCTGAGTCTTTAGGTAGAACGATTTCAAATTTCCTAAGAAGATGCCAGATTGATTTTCAGAGTGACTGCAGAAGTTTGCAGTCCCACCAGCAATGGAGGAGTATTCTTCTTTCTCATATCCTTACCAGCATGTGTTGTTGCTTGAGGTTTTATTATTATTATTCTTAGCCATTCTGATTTGTGTAAGGTGGAATCTCAGGGTTGACTTCAGTTCCCTAATGACAAAAGGATATTGGACATTTCTTTAAGTGCTTCTCGGCCATTCTAGATTCTTATCAACTGAGATACACCTCTGTTTCTACAGTTGAGTATTTTGTATGCTCAGTCAACATAACTATCCTTTGATATCCTTTCTAACTTTAGATAACCAAGCTCAGCATGATGGTTAATTTCCAATGTTAACTTGACCCAGATTAAACGTTATCATCATCATCATTGTCTTTGAGTATGTTTCCAGATGATATTAACATTTTAATTGTTGGATCTATTAATTAGTTTGCCCTTCCTTACATAGGCAGGCATCACTCAATCTGTTAAGGAACTAAATAAAAACAAAAGCAAAAATAGGGAAAATCCATATCTACTTCTTTGCTGCCTGCTTTAGGGAGTGTACATTACTCTTGGATGAGGATTTACATCATGGATTCCTCTTAGACATAGATGGAAATTATATTATTATTATATTATTGGTTTTTCAGCATCTTTAGCATGCAGATGGCATATAATGGGAATTCTCTGTCTCTATAATAAATAGCATGAGCCAATTCCTCATAATAAGCCTCTTTATACATGATACCCAGCAACAGTACAGAACAGACCCAAAAGATGTAATTTCTGTCATTGAAATAAAAGTCAACAGTAAATAACCCTTTTGTTAGTCTGGAGAATAATCAGTGTTAGCAAGGTACCAATCATTTGAACATTTTCAGTAAGCATATCTCCCTACTTCCACCCAATATTTTCAGTAATTTTTTTCCCTGTAGTCAAAGGTTGTATCCTTAGAAGTATGCTCTCAGTCCAAGGAATGCCAGTTTTTGCCTTTCAATGTCACTCTTTTACAGGGCTTTAGACCACTGTTTTTGGCCCTGCCATGTAATGTGTAGGGGCAAGGGGCCCTGACTGCTAACACTTTGCAGAGCATTGGATAGCACTTCAACAATAATTATTGACTCCTAAATATCAAGAGTCCCATGGTTGAGAAACTCTGAGCTATGCTTTTAGTTTTCAAATTGCCCAAATCAGAGGACAGTCTGACCTGTTTTACAGCCTCAGGACAAATACATACCTAGAGCATCAAGTTTATTTCCAGATTTTGAAATTCATTCTAAAACACTAAAATAAATATGAATACATTATATCTAGAATCTAAAACATATGAAAGGTTATTCTACTTTATATTTTGAATTTTAATTCACTTTTAATTTAAAATACATGTATTTATAGGGTACATGTTTATATATTCTAACGGATAAAAAGGAATCAGTTCAGCAAAGGCTTATATTTGAAGCAACTTGATTATTAGGAAGCAAATAGTGCCTACAATATACAATAATCTTCCAAAAGTTAAGTATGATAAAATTGATGTTTCAAAATGTTTTTAAAGATAGCTTTCATTTCCTCAAAATGTTCACATATATGGTTTGATCATATTCTTTTCCTTCCCCAACTCCTCCCAGAGTTATATTCTTCCAACCTCTGCTCCATACTCACCCAACTTCATGTTATTTCTCCCTCTTCACAAGGCTCCGGGGTCTAAGGAGTAAAGAAGATAGAAAGGTTATAAGATCCAGAGTTGGTAGATGACTCTAAGGGAATAGCATTTTGCAGACACAAAAGACTTGATGTACATACGTATGAACACACAGTGACTGTAAACTGTGTATAAGACTGTACAAGTTCAAGCCAGACAAAATCTGGAGGGGAACATAGAGGAGGGAAAGTGGGCATTCAGTCCCATCACTAACATAAAAGCTATTTGTACGTGCTACCTGCTAGGAAAGGGAAAATTCAATTTCTTCAATAGAATGATACCATTAGTCTACCAACCAGAGTCCAGGAACAGACCTCATGCTTAAGAGTAGCTGGCCAATGCAAATGCAAAATGCATATGTGCTTTTCCTTAAGATAGAGAGGAAGACAATGATTTTTATATTACTTTTAACACACACACACACACACACACACACACACACACACACACTAGATGGAATTAACAATTACATCATTTTTTCCTTCCCTTTCCTATCCCCTAGTCTCTCTCATGTACCTCCTTTCTACTCCTTGTAATTCATGGCCTCCTTTTCTCTATTGTGCTATATATGTTTAAATATAGAAATAAAATGTCCTTATTCCATTTAATGAACTTGACACCTTATCATACAACTCCCGAGGCTGAAAGAACATCATAGGAGAGGGGTATGGAAGGATTATAAGGTCAAGAGGACCCCTGTGAAAGCTCATCAACACTGCTGCCTAAACAAGATCTGAATAAGGATGGCACCAATAGACATGCTAACATGGAATGGGTTCATCACATGGGACCCCAGGCTTAGGCAAAGAGCTACAGATAACTAAAGAATGCTGAGAAGAGGACAAACAGTCCTATCCAGGGAAGAATCCACCAACTGGTTATAGTATTTAAAAAATGTTGAGACATACTAGTTATATAGAATTACTGAGATTTAAAAGTATGTTGTTAATAAGAATGTATTCAATTAATGTTTTATTGTAGTTAAGCATACATAACAAAATTTAACATTTTAAACAGTTTTTAGATGTGGCATTAGTTCAGTGGCATTAATAAATTTACATCAGTGTGCAATCTTTACCACCATCCATCTCCAGAACTGTTTTATCCTCACAAAGCAGAACTTTTTTTCTATTTCTTTTACTGAAAATAGAGGTTTTTCTCATACAATATAATCTGATTAAAGTTTCCTCTCCTAAAACGCATCTGAGCTTTCCCCCACCTTCCCTTCTTCCAGAATCCATGCACTTGTTAAAAAATTAAGAGGCATCTAAAGAATAATTATTTTAAAAGTGAAAAAACAAACTAGAGTAGGGCAAAAGAAACATACAGAAGAAAATGAGCCAAAGAAAAGGCACAAGAAACACATGTAAACACAGAGACATACACATTTTTACACACATGATTCTTATAAAACTAGAAGCCATAATATATACTCTAAGGATCTGTAAGGTTTAAAAACTGTCCTAACAAATATTATAGAACAAAGAAACTTCAAAGATGCCATTGAGTTCATTTTGTGTTAATCAACTATTGCTGGTTATGGGGCCTGCCCTAAAGAGTAGTTTGTATCTCCAATAAGATTCTGTTGGAGAAAACTAAGGTTTCATCTACAAGTGGTTGTTAACTGGAGATAGTTTCTGGGTTAGGGATAGAAGCATGTGTCGTCTTCTCTCAGTACTGGGTCCCCAAATGGCACATACCTGTAAAGGCCCTGTGTGCATTCTTCCACATTCTCTGTGAGTTCACATGTGCATTAGTCCTGCTATATTTAGAAGACCTTGTATCCATGATGTCCACCATCCCCCTGACTCTTATGCTTTCCACTTCCTCTTCCACAAAGTTCTCTGAGCCTGGAGGGGTGGATTTGTTGGATACATCCCCTTTATGATTAAGTGTTCCAAGGCCTCTCACTCTCTGCATAATGTCTGGCTGTGGGTTTCTGTATTTGTTCCCATCTGTTGCAGGAAGAAGCTTCTCTGATGATGGGCTGAGCAAGGCACTGACTGATCTATGAGTATAGTAGTATGTTGTTTGGTGTCATTTAACTGCTATGTTCCATTAGCAGAACAGTAGTATTTGGTGCTCCCCTAGATTCCTGGCCTATCTGGTCTCATGTTCTTGGTAACTTAAGCAGTGTTGGAGATAGATTCCATCTCGTGGGGAGGGTCTTATATCCAATTAGGTATTGGTTGGTTACTTCTACACGTTTTGTGTCTCTATAGCACTAGCTAATCTTTCAGGCAAGTCATTATGAACCGAAGGGTTTATAGTTGGATTGGTATTTACCTTTCTCCTCTGATATGATGCAGAATACTTTCTAGTACCATGAATGCTAGTCAGTAGGAATGAAGGCTTTAGGTAGGCACTGCTTGAATTCTCCATGTTCAGTGAGTTGTGAAGATGTTGTCTTCAGCAATAGGGCCTTACCAGCAGTTTGTGAAAGGTAACTAATAACCTTGGCAATAGACTAGATACTTTGGGTATTCTTATGGGATCCTGTTATTCAACAGCTCAATTCGATGTACCCCATTTCTGGTATTGGAAGTTTCATTTGGTTATGAGCTATGCCAAGTTGGGGCTTTGTCTCTCCATTATTTGGAGATTTCATTTAGCTCACCTACATACATGTATATATTCTAGGAAGCTTCTACTGTACTAGGATTTAATACTACCCCGAAAATGATGCTTAGTTTTATCTACCCCTCCCAATATTCCCTCACTCATTTTCCTCTTTACTCCCCCAGGTCTATTTGAGCCTCCAATTCCAATTCCCCTTGTCCATCCATAATTATCTGCCCATTTCTAGGGAAAACTATCCATCCTCTCTCATCCCTTACTCTATACCTCTTACCTTTGTGGTTAAATGATTATAGCTTACTACTGAAGACTCAACAGCTAGCACTCATATATGAAGAAATATACACAACCTTTGTCTTTCAGGTCTTTTTTTTTCTAGCTCCATCAACTTACCTGCAAATTTCATGAAGCTATTTTCTTTTTGTGACTGAGTAATACTCCATTGTTTAAATGACCACATTTCCTTTTTTCCATTCTTCTGTTTAGGAACATCTAGGTGGTTTATAGCTTCTGGCTTTTATTAATAAAGCCACTATGAATATGGTTGAATAAATATCCTTGTGGTAGGATGTTACATCCTTTGTGTACATGTTCAAGAGAGGTATAGTTGGTATAATCCTATCTTTCTGAGGAACTGCCACACTGATTTCCATAGTGGTTGTACAAGTTTGCAGTCACAACAACAATGTACGGGTATTCCCCTTACTCCACAGCCTTGCTACCATGAGCCGTCATTTGTTTTATTGATCTTAGCCATTCTGACTGGCAGAAGATGAAATCTCAAAGTAGTTTTGATTTGCATATTGGTGATGACTAAGGATGTTGGAGATATGCTTATGTGCTCCTCAGCCATTTGTTTCCTCTTTTCATAATTCTCTTTAGATCTCTGCCCCAGTTTAAATATTGCATATACTTGTAATTGGACAATATATTACTTTTACACATGGATTATTTCATTAGGCACGAGTCTTCAAGATTCATCCGTTACTGCATTGTCTGAATGTTCCTCCTTTAAAGCTGAATAATATTCCATTATGTATATATACCATATTTTGGTTATTCATTTACTTATTGAAGAACATGAGTTACTTTAGCATTTAACTGTTATATACAATATTTTTATGAACAAAGATGTACAGATATCTGAGTATGTAGTTTATATGACTTTAGTTATAGACTAAGACATAGAATTACTGAAACATCTTGTAATTCTATATAACTTCTTGTTAATAAATCACCATGCTTGTTTGTTTTACTATTAGCTTCCTTGATGGGTTTTTGGTGGCATCGTATTGTGATTTTATTTCTTATCTAATGAACTAGTGATGTAAGGCATCTATTCCTGTGCTTATTCTCTATCTATACATCTTCCTTATAAAAATGTTGATTAAAATTTTGTACCCATTTAAAGTATGTGTATATATGTTGGTTATTTACATTTAATGATACAACTGTTGAATTTCAGAACTTTCTGTGTGTTCTGATATTCTGACTCTGATGCCCAAAACATATGGGTGGGGTTAAGGTTAACTCTTGCAATCCAGGAAAGACTCACACCTTTAAGACTATGTCTCCCATTTCTTGGTCATCTGGTAATGAGATGATTACTAATCACTTATTATTGAGTGAAAATGAGCTAATATATAGCCACCCAACTCATAATTACATTTCAAAGCATTGCTCCTATAAAATATTAACCCGTAATTAAAAAAAAAAATGTGTTGTAGTTGGTGAAGTTTTTAGATACTGGGGAAAATCATACCAAGTAGGGCACATTTTGCTTTTCTGTATCTATACTGTTCCAGAAGTTTCATACTTTACTTCATTAATTTGATTTTTGTACAATACACATCTTCTTTTCAACTCAACATGTTTATATGTAATGGAAGAAAAACTAATCCTCCTCTCAGCTGTGTCTATTTCATGAGAATGTGCTTGTGACACCATCTCACTTCATTTTCTTTCCTTAATCTTCTTTACCAAGAGTTAGAGAATTTGCTTACAACATGATGTTGCACATTTATTTCTCTATCTGTTTGAATTCACACATGAAAACTGATGAGCTCTGGACTAGAAGATTGTGTTTCCACACCTCAGGAAGCTAGTCTTGCCAAAAGATGTTGGAATTCTGTGCATGGGCAATCAGAGCTGTCATGCCACTTTAAGGGATGGGCATCTGTCTCATTTGCACATATGGTCATATTAATGCCTATATTTACATGAGATGAGTAATCATAGCTAAGATTTATATAGTACTTCCTATATGTGAGTTTTCTCTCTTTCTCTTTCAAATGGCTTAGAAGCTACTTGCAGAGCTTTCTCAAGTCTCTGGGGTCTGTTCTCTTAAAGGTGGATGCACAGCAGTAGGCACTGAGCCAAAAGGTGGCTACTGTAGAGAATGTGTATGGATCTTTCACACTTAGAGTATCTACCCATATGCATAATAAATATACAATGATGCAAGATAGAACCAGAGTGGAACAAGAAAGGTGGTAGTATGACTTCTTTTGCATGATCACATTTTTGTGAAGAACTCTGAGAAGTCCAGGAATCCTGTGAACCTAGACTTGAAGTTTCTTCTGAGAGTATTTTTTAAAAACCAAGTAGGAGGATGAAACACATTTTATGTATCTGTTTAGTAAAACGTAGGGTTATAGGATATGTATGTGTACTTAAATTTGCTGCTCTTGCCTCATTTGCACACAAATTTTAGTGGTATGTCTCCTTAAGGCTGTATATACACAAGTATAGGGTCGGTTATCTAAAAAACGGTACCGTTGAGGTGTGGTAAGAGGGGTAAAGGGAAGGAGAATATTTGATTGGGAGTGAACCACAGCTTCTCAGATATGTACTAGACAATTATAATAAAAACAAGTATCTTATTACGTAAACTGTTGAACCAGATATTCTGGATTTTATTCTTGGCTATGCAATATGTTATCTCTACAACCTTTGGAAAGTCATTTAATGTCAATGCTTTTTCCAGGTTTTTTTTTTTTATTGTAAAATCTGAATTAATTTAGCCTATATGGTACTCAAGTACTTAAGTAGTTCCTGGCAAATTGTGTGTGTTATGCAAGTTCTAGCTTTTGAAAAATATTATTTACATCTGAGTACTACTGGATTTAATGTGTCAGTATCATAGAGTCACTCAAAGCAAGAATATCTCTAGTCATGTTGCAAGTTTTTCAGTCCCAAGAATAATATGGAAACCCTAAAAGATGATCTCACCAGAATAAAAAAGTATTGAAATGAACATTAGAGGAAAATAATTGGAATAGGTCACATCAGTCACTAGGGTTTTTTGTTTTGTTTTGCTTTTTTTTTAATATGGTGGAGGGAAATCCACGACAATGATATCCTTGGAGAAAGTGTTTGTGGTAGAGGGTGTTATCTCGTGACCATCTGGTTAGAGATGGTCACCAGACTACAGCTGCATAGTCTTTTGTCATGTTACAGGCTAAAGACTTGGAGACAGGCAGAAATGGTCCTCTATTATTTACATAACATCCTATGCACTAAAGCATCTTAAGAATTGGTTTGGCAGAACCTGTGGCAGATGTCACATTGAAATAATGTATATTGAAGTAATGCGCCTCTTAGTCCATATAATGGCTTTTAGGTGTTAGAGACAATGGATAATAGAGGCTTCTGCCACAGCACAATCCTAGGTTGTAATAGTCCACTGTAGACACCTTCCATATCTGAACCTGCAGATAATCACATGCTGCATTAGTAATGGATGACTAGAATAATACATGAACCTCTTACCAACAATTAGGATTTCTAAACTGATTCTGTAAAATGTTGAACTGCCCCCTGGAATATCAAATGTATATTGAAAAGTCATTTAATAAAAGTAAGTTTTCTCAAGTTTGTCTAAAACTCATATAATTTTGAACAAAAACATAATATCTGACCATTCCAAAATAAGAAAATACAATCTTGCAATCTTGTGAAAAGAAGTATATTTATTCTAGGCATTATAAAAACTGACTAAATGTGTTATCAGTAAGAGGAATGTTACCCATCCTAATGAAGCCCCTGATCATTCAATGCAGGATTTGACACAGCTGATCCATGCATGTATCTCTGTCAGAGGCCTTTCTGGTGATCTGATCTTTTTTTTTTTTTTTAAAGGGGACTAATTTCAAGAAGGCAGTAGGACTTCTGTGCTGGGGCTGGCCTATTTCCTGATGAAAGATTACAGTGGATCACTTACCTATAGTTCAAAGTTTACCCTTTGTTTCTGACTTTAAGGTGAAACCAGCTAATATTAGCAGTGATAGGAAGTAGATGATCTACAATCTGGTCAAACAGTTTCTCTAGGTTTGTGATCTTAAGGTAGTACTGACTGATTCTTGAGTATAGAGAGGGAAGACTCTGGTGATATAGTGGGACTGGAAGGACAATGGGAAACTACCTCTGATTTAAGAACCCAGAGATTACCTTGGCTTAGACTCTCTAAGACTAAGGGTTCTTGACTCACATAGGAAATATATAAATTACAAAAAAGCAAATCCAAATACATGTGAAAGAATATACTACTTTCATTTATATCAAAATGATTTCCTCACCTATAATGTCTCACTTATATATTCAAAGTATGACTCTGTGTTTGTAATTTCTACTGAGACTTTCCAAGCATGTCTACTTTAAAGCAATGTCCAAATACTGTTTGCTTCCCACAGTTCTCTTGTCTCCATCTGGGCTTCTTAACTCCATCTGTTAGAGAAAAATGACAAATAGGTAAAGGCTTGGATTTCCCAAGCCTGCCAGGTGAGTGGTGTGATGCCATCCAAAAGGAATGGCAAAGCAGGAGGATTGAAGCCCAGTTCCAGAATCCCCAGAATGCCAGTCTCACCTATACAGAAAAGTGTGCAACAGCACTGCAGATATCTGCTCACAGCTCAACTCCTCATAGAGGAACCAAGCACAAATTGTACATCAGAATGGTGTACAAAATCCAAAACAACTTCTAGCAGGGAACTGCTTAATTCTCTACTAAAATGGTTTCAACCTTCTAATTTAACTCTGGTGGTTCTAAATCTCTCAAATGGAATAGGAAAGGACACACAGTATGGGCCCCAGAACATCAGTGAGTTGGAGAGCCTAGTTTCTAAGGGAAACAGGAAACCAAGGCAACTAGAAATTCTGACTTCTGCCTTTAACCAGCTAGGTGACCAGAAAACAAGTCCCAATATCTCAATGTGATTTACCAAAAGCAATGCTGATTTCTAGGAGTTCTGCCACATCTTATCTTTTGTGGCTCTAAAATATCACCTACTCTCCTCACTCTGTTCCATTCTCCTCAAAAGAAAATTTATCTCCTTTACAAGGGATTTCCCATGGTCAGGGCATAGCCCATCTCAGACTTTCTCTCAGTCATCGCCAGGTAATTACTTTAGTTTAAGAATGTACTCCACTATGTTTATAGTGGCCTTATTTATAATAACCAGAAGCTGGAAAGAACCCAGATGTCCTTCAACAGAGGAATGGATACAGAAAATGTGGTATATTTACACAATGGAGTACTACATAGCTATTAAAAACAATGACTTCGTGTAATTCTAAGGCAAATGGATGGAACTAGAAAATATCATCCTCCATGAAGTAACCCAATCACAAAAGAACATACATGATATGCACTCACTGATAAGTGGATATTAGCCCAAAAGCTCAGAATACCCAAAATACAATACACAGATCACATGAAGCTCAAGAAGAAGGAAAACCAAAGTGTGGATGCTTTAGTCCTTCTTAGAAGGAGGAACAAAATCTCATGGGAGAAAATATGGAAATAAAGTATGGAGCAGAGACTGAAGGAAAGGCCATCCAGAGACTGCCCCACCTGGGGATCCATCCCATATACAGTCACAAACCCAGACACTATTGTGGATGCCAAGAAGTGCTTGCTGACAGGAGCCTGATATAGCTGTCTCCTGAGAGGCTGACAAATACAGAGGTGGATGCTCACAGCCAACCACTGGACTGAGCACAGGGTTCCCAACGGAGCAGTTAGAGTAAGGGCTGAAGGAGCTGAAGGGGTTATAACCCCATAGGAAGAACATCAATATCAACCAACCAGACCACTCAGAGCTCCCAGGGATTAACTACCCACCAACCAAAGAGTACACATGGAGGGACCCATGGCACCAGCTGCATATGTAGCAGAAGATGGCCTAGTTGGGTATCAATGGGAGGAGAGGCCCTTGATCCTGTTAAGACTTGGTGCCCCAGTGTAGGGGAATGCCAGTGCAGGGAAGTAGGAGTGGGAGGGTCGGTGGGGGAACACCCTCAGAGAAGCAGGGAGAGGTGGGATGGGATAGGGGTTTCCGGAGTGGGGGGGGAGAACCAGGAAAGTGGATAACATTTGAAATGTAAATAAAGAAAATGTCCAATTAAAAAATAATACTCAAAAATATGATAGTCACATATGAAAATAAGTAGAGTGAAGATAGAATCAAGTGATAGTTAAAATATGTTCCTTGGTGGTCTGTGGTCTTTGTTTTTCATGGTAGAACATACATATAATATTTGTTTGTCAGATTTTAGATAGAAACATTAGCTTTAAAGGGATAGTATTACGATAATAAAATTAATCAAGTGGTTAACAAATGTGGAAGAAAATAGAAACAATAATGTGATTTTACATGGGGAGGAGGATTAAGACATCTGACTTTTTTTTTTAAAGATTTATTTATATGAGTCCACTGTAGCTGTCTTCAGACACACCAGAAGAGAGCATTGGATCCCATTACAGATGGTTGTGAGCCACCATGTGGTTTTTGGGAGTTGAACTCAGGACCTCTGGAAGAGTAGTCAGTGCTCTTAACCGATGAGCTATTTCTCCAGCCCTGATGTGGGACCTCGTGGCTGGAACACAGAGATCTTCCAAGTGAGAGATTAAGCAGCTGTAGCTTTAGTCAGCATGGGAGAAGCGCGGAATCTTCACTGAGTCGATTCCTCACAGCACCGGACAAGCAGGGCGGGAAGTTCGGCTGCGTTCTGTAGTAGACTGGGGTGGCCCGGTCCTTGAAGTCCGTGGGTGTCTGTGCTCCACGTTGGATGCGACAAATGTGGGGAAAATTTAAGAAGGCCGCCACAACGGCGCAAGCCCTGGAGGGGCTTCTGCCGCCGCGGCAGGTCCCACATCAGGGAAGAAGATCCTATGGTTCCAGTGGCCTGAGGGCCTTGGCGTCAGCAGGGCCCAGTAACACGAGGAAGTCCTTGGTTCCAAAAAGGTTTATTGTCATGGCGGATAATAGATGGATCTAGGCGTACCCCCCCCAAAACTCAGGGCAGTCCCGAGTTATATAGGGAGGGAGAAAGGGGGAGGATTAGGGGAGGATCTGGGGGAGGAATGTTTAATTTGCTCTGCCCTCTGGCCTTCATTAGTATGTAAATCCCTAGGGCCTGAGGCCTATAGCCTGGCCTATGTGACTCTATGGAGATCGTGACTGCTTTTCAGGATCCTAGATGATGGGAGGGACCGAACTCCTGCCGGTTCTCACGCAGAATTCTACGGAGAATCTCGGGGTTCTAAGCACCTGCTCAACCATGACCCAGGATACCCTTACACAGTCCCACACCCTGACATCTGACTTTTAAAGCTAATGTTTTTCAGACTATTCATTTTAAGAAGATCAACTATTTTTTTAGTATAGAATAGAGTTTATTCAGGGCATAGGGAAGGGAGTTGAGGGTAGTAGAGGCAGAGAAAGGAAGAGAAAGAGAGAGAGAGAGAGAGAGAGAGAGAGAGAGAGAGAGAGAGGGGAAGTAGAGGCAGGTGGGCCATGAACACATCGAGATGGGTGGGAAGGGAATGGGGAGAGTGGGAACAAGAATGTAAGAGGAAGAGAGGAGCAAGAGAGCAAGAGAGCGAGGAGAGGACAAGCAGCTCCTTTTATAGTGAGGTAGGCATACCTGGCTGTTGTCAGGTAACTGTGGGCAGAGCTTAGACAGAATGTTAACATTCTCCAGTTTTGGTTTAATTAAAATAGAAAAAATTAGAAAGAGGTGATGATGAGGCAGGAATAGGGTCATCTTGATCTCTGACTACTTCCTGCTGGCTTTGGGGGCAACGCGTTTCTAGGAAACCTAGAAGAATGGATATGGGGATATTTGTGCAGTCTTGGGAGAGTTGGCTGTTTTCTTGCTGTTCAGGGTCTATGGAACTGTCTGTGGACAGATCAGAAGGAACAAGTCCAGTTGAGAGAATGTTGGAGCATCTGTAGGTTGCTTCTCTGGAGCTGTTCTAGATGTAGTAAATGCCTAGACTTGACAAGATGCTGAAACACACGTGCACACACACACACATTTGAAACTCAGAGGAATCCCACCTTCTGGAATAGGTAGTAAGTGGAAACTTTAGGCAGATGTACTTATTTTGGTAGAGTCTATTTGGTCCATGAAAGGTAGAAATGAGTGGGCTTCCTATAGCTTATAAGTTTACAAAAGACATAAAGATATAAGTTAACAACATGAACAATCTTTAAGATGAATCTTTTGTGGGTCAGGAGGAACAAGAATTTGTGATTTTATAGTTGGATTGTATGTATAATGGAATGTTAATTAGGGTTAGGCACATTTATAGGAACTTGAATAATATTAAGACAGTGGCTTAGCAAGAAAACTATGAAGCATTTAATCAATGGAATCCAAGTTCCATTGGAAGGAAGTAACAGATTACATCTGTGAAAACTTTTTGTATCTGTCAAGCTACAATTACCTTAGCTGTCAATGTACTCAGAAAACTGGGGAAGAATAAATAATAATCTAGCAGTCATCGATCAATTACAAATGACAGAGTCCACTAGCCAACAGTTCCCTGTGGTATCTGTGGTTGCATGGCAACTTGATCAGATTCAGTCTGGCTTTCAAAACCAGAAGATGTAGGACATTTTTCTCTGTGGACATGAGAAATGACTTATCTCGATTTAGATAAGACATTTGACTCTGAGGGTATCCAGTTTTGTTCACTCTGTTTCTCAGTGGTTATTATAACACAGTCCAGGCAGTCTCTTGAAGTTGTGTCTGTATCTTCTGAGATCTTGTGGCATAAACTGTTAAAGACTTCCGGAGATTCTGTCTGTCAAAAACTTAAATATTTTAATAGTTTGCATACTTCTGACAAAATTGAGGGCTATATTGACTGGTCATATCTGAGTTATATATCTGAGTTTGTTAAATTACATATTTGAAAATATATATAGTAAGTATAGGACACTTTAACTCAGTGGCAATAGTAAAAATAATTTACCAAGGCAGGATAGGTAACATCTTAAGTAACTTTGACTGTGGAGAGCCACACGGTGCTGCGCCTTAAAGATGGCACTGGTTTCCGCCTTCACCCAGCCTGATGGCGGGTACTCTCTGTGCCTTATTTGGCTTGGGCTGATGACCTGGCTTGGCTTCCGCATATGTGTGCCTATCAGTATTTGCCATGTGGCATTCCTGGGGTTAGCCGCCCATGAAGTATTCAGCCTGTGGGCAGGGGATCCCCAGGGTCAGAAGATTGTTAAAAGGGTCCTGAATAAACTGCAGAAGAGCTCGCGTCTTCCTTGCAGGACAAGGGTGAACGCTCATCAAGTGGTGGTCCGTGCAGGGTCTTTCCAAAGAGACTCAGAACTTCTACAGTCAGGGAAGTGCACTGGTAAGTTCTCGAGGTAATTTGGGACAATTAAAGTCCGCAGAATGCGGCCATTTTGCTCTTCTCTGCAGACTAAGAGAGAGCGGAAAAGTTCGAGGTTTAGCGAACCTAAAGTGAAAGCTGGCGGAATCCGTCCGCAGGCAAACTGAAAGTGAAAATTGGCGGAATCTGTCTGCAGGCAAACTGAAAGCGGAAGTTGGTGGAATCTGTCTGCAGGCAAGTTGAAAGAGTAGGCAGGTCGAAAGTATACTTTTGGATGGAATTTAGTTATGGGCGATTCTCAGTCGCACCCAATTTTTTTGGCTCTTCAAGAGCTGCTTTTATCAAGGAGTTTAAAGATAAAAAGCTCAACTCTATTAACATTTTTGAATGAATGCAATACCATTGCACCCTGGTTCGAAGTATCAGGAAATCTCACAGTATCCTGCTGAGATAAGCTCGGCAGAGACCTTGACTTTGCTCAGGAACAAGGAATTTTGAAAAAGGGAGTAAAACCCATTTGGAAGTTAGTGAGAAGCTGTTTGGAAAATCAGAAATGCTGTAAGGTAGTCGAAGAGGGACAAACGGCCTTGGAAATGTTGCAGGAGCAGAGATCGGAGAGGGCTGCAAGTGAGAAGGGAGATAAGAAAAGGGAGCTGTTGTACCCTAGCCTGGAGGACTCAGGGTCCATGGACTCAGAAGGAGAGTTACATGCCCTAGTAAAACAGCTAGAGAGAACAACTGTGAGGAAGAAGGAAAAGAAAAAAGAGAAGGAGAAACCCCCGTTGGCAGCAAGCGGCAGATTGGAGGCCATCATTAAGACACTCTCAGTTCCTCCAGCTTATCTTGATGCCGGACAGGCTACTCCGCCTACTCAGCCTGTCCCCCCCCTCCTATGCAGGGAGATCATTTTGTCCAGGGATATGGCCTCAGGTCAGGACACTAGCATGCTAGCTTGGCTCATAGTGAGCAGGGCAGTGGTACTTCGCTGCCCCCGACTTCAGAGTGGCAGGGGTCCTAGTAGGGTAGTGCAGAGAAGTAAGCTAGAGTAGTAAATAAAAACCTGAATCCTTTTTAAAAGAAAAAAAATTACTCTGAGGTAAAATGTTTAAATAACTTTTGATCTTTAAGCTTGTCTCTCTGGTAGAGCTTCTGTCCTAAAGCTAAGAGTAGAAGCAGGATTATGAAGCATCCATCGCCTGTGGCATGGAGCGTGGACTTGCCACAGAATTGAAGCCACAGGGAAGGACGCCATGGGAGAATCCAGGGACTGTTAGTGTTGTGTGCTTCCCGATGACCCTACCTGGTAAGACGTCTGTCATCAGCTCTGTCAGTTTCCACTGCCAGCTCTGGGCCTGCAGCCCCACCTCCACTGGGTTGGGGACAGGCCTAGGGTACCAGCTAGTGGTGCCTGTGCACAAGAACTACATCTGTAAACAGTGGGAGAAAGCCAGGGGCTAGCTGTGGCTGACAGGAAGCCTGCCAGCCTTGTGTGTGTTGGAAGCAGGGCACATCTGAGCTGGAGATGGCTGACAGAGGCCTGTAGTTCTCTAAGAGGGGAGGAAAATGGTTACATTCACAAGTTTGCATTTGCAGATATCCTTAAGGCATGTAAGACCATCTGTTTTTCCCTGGAATACACCTATTTTTGTTATCAGAAAGAAATCAGGGAAATGGAGGTTGCTGCATGATCTGCGTGCTATTAATCAACAATTGCAGATCATGGGCCCAGTACAGCGAGGGTTGCCGCTTTTATCATATTTGCCAGCCTCCTGGCCTATGATAGTAATAGATATTAAGGATTGTTTTTTCTCCATTCCCCTGTGTGCTAAGGATAGTGAAAGGTTTGCGTTTACCATCCCATCATGTAATCATGAGGAACCTGATCAAAGGTTTGAGTGGGTGGTTCTGCCACAGGGCATGGTCAATAGTCCTACCATGTGTCAGCTCTATGTAACCGAGGCCATTACTCCATTAAGGAGAAAGTTCCCAGGTTTGAGGTGTGTCCACTACATAGACGACATTTTGCTGACAGCTAAAAATGAACAAACGTTGGATCTAGCTTAAGGAGATTTGGTTAAGTTATTGGAGAGGAAAGGGTTGTTTATAGCCCCTGAAAAGGACATAAACTTAAATATACTATTAGCAGACTTCTGACAAGATTGAGAGCTATAAGGATTGGTTGTAACTCAATAGAATTTAATAGCAGTAGTAAAAATCTATTAAGACAGGATAGGAAAGAATCTCAAGTAACTTTGGCGGGTTGTATAGGCAGAGAAAAGCACATTTTGTATTAGCAAGGAAACATTTGGCTAGGACCAGAATAAGAAAGCTGGCAATAGTGGCATATGTTTATATGGCTGGTGGGCTGGGGCTGTAGGCCACAGTTCATGACCCAGGGTGGTACTATGGGCCCACAGCTGAGGGCATAGGTGCTGCAGGTCAGGTATGCAGTGGCGGAGGTAGAGCAGAACTTCCTACTAGCTGCTGGAAGTCGCTGCCCAGTGACTCTGGTGGCTAAAGTCTGCAGTGGGCAAGGAAATGCAAGCATGTCCCATATCACAACAACATTCATGTTAGCTGTGTTTGTGGTGGAAGGCACAGCTAGCACTCACTTTACAGGTCCTGGGCAGAGAGGGGGAGAGAGAGAGAGAGAGAGAGAGCCTCCTGCTTGTATGCCAGCAGCCAAGCCCTTTGCATGGGTGCTTGTGCACATGGGGAAGCAAGTCTCAGAGAGGGTCCCTGGCAGAATGTAAGGAGTAGACCCAGAGCAGAGCTAAGAAACAAAGAGGGGAAGGGAGTAAGCAGGGTCCCCAACCATTGCTTTTCTGCCAAATCGGCTGAACTAAGTGGGTGCAGCAGGCCGCAAATGACGGAGGAGGGGGAGGAGTCCTAGAATGAGGGTCAGGGAAGAACAAGGTTAGCTCCGAGCTCAAGAAATCCTTCTTGGGACCATGTGGACAGTTACTCTGACCAGTGGGAAATGGGGGGACAGGCAGAACACATAGAGGTATTAGAACAAAGGTAGATGAATGGTTGGATATAGGGAACCTCTTTTCATTTACCAAACTGCTGGCAGTATGTGTTAAGACCCTTTAAAATGATTGGGTCTAGCATGCCATTAGGTGGCCCCTTTAATCCACTATCTAGAGGATACCGAATCCAAACATTATTGCAGAGGTATATTAATTTGGAAGGCCTCAAATCAGGCGTTAATTTTAGAGATTTGAGGTGTTTGAGGAGACAACCCAGTGGGGTGTCTGTGGGTACAGTCGAAGACAATCTGGTGTCCATTGGGTGACGGGGGCTGTTACCGAGTTATTCGTATCAGCGTCCCAAAAGAAAAGTCAGCAACGAAATCAGGTTGTCATGAGACTATCTAGGGGCCTCGGCTGTGGCAAACTCTTGGAGCTCTCCAGAAAGTAGCTCAACCTGGTACCAGGATTTCCGGCTGCTGGAAGAGCTTTTGGGGGGTATGAACTACTTTCGAGGCAGGGAGTCACCCAAATGGCCAGTGTCCTAAGTCGTAGGTCAGCTAGAGGCCAGTCATATGGACTGGGGTGATGAAAAGCCAACCCCTTAGTCCAGGGAAGGCTGGCCAGGCCCTAACTGGGCGTCCAGGGTGCCTTCTGCCAATTGGAAGCTCCTTACCAATTAATATGCCGGTGTGTGTTTGTGGGCTTGTGCAGTCTGGTATCAGGAAAGGTGGAACCGTGAGGTCTGTGTAGATCTGTGTGGCTACCCAGCCCACGTGGCAGAACACCATGTGGGGGCCGCAGTGTCACAGCTCATGTGGTTAAGTTTTGTGAGCCTCACAGTGGTAGATGGAGTTGATCTGCAGGAGCAGTGGAAATTCACATGGTTGGTGATGGCAGATAGCAGCGGATGGAGTCCACATGCTATAGTAGTGGCAGTGGGGTTGTGGCAGGCCATGTGGCATCAGTCCTACATGGTCACAGCAGCTGGCTGCGGCTGCTGGTGGCTGCAGGGGTCTCAAGGTTCCCGAAGTCTTCATTCCTGGCCAATGCACCAGTGTTAGACTTCAGCACGCAGCTTAGAACAGACAACATCAGACCAAAGGGCTGGGGGGGGGCGGATTATTCAGGAGATAGAGCAAAGGTGGGGGGAGAGAAATGGGAGAAGATGGTGGAGACAGAGGAGAGAGAGAGGGGAGAGAAGTGGAGGCCGGCCATGGCCACATGGAGAGAGGGGGAAGGGAAGAGGGGGAGAGGTGAAGGGACAGAGAGAAGCTAGAGGCAAGAGAACAAGAGAGAGAGGAGGAGTCAAGCAGCCCCTTTTATAGTGGGCAGCCCTATCTGGATGTTGCCAGGTAACTGTGGGGAGGAGCATACCTGGCTGTTGCCAGATAACTGTGGAGGTGAAGTTTGGACAGAATACTAACATCTGGGTGTGCAGCCTTTCTAGCAGTGGCCTTTCTGCGGAGCTAGAGACAGGCACGTGTTTATGGCTGTCGCTGCCTTCATTTTGAGATGATGGCAGTGACAGTCGCAACCTGCAGCTGATCCAGTGTGTTTACTTCAGCTGAGTATTAACAGCCAGAAGCCATGGCCCAGTGCTTCCGGTTGTAGAAGTCAGGTGAACAGTGAAAAGGAAGTGCCCTAAGTAGCACGTTCGTATCCCAACAATGCACACACTATCCTTGTGGAGCGCAGAGGGGCTAGTGCTCACTTTATAAGTCCCTAGTAGAGAGGACAAGAGGTAGTGTAAGACCATTGGATCTAAATGTAGGATTTTCACATCTCGGTTTGAACTTAAGATCAAAAGAATTCCACTGTCCCAGGACACATCCTGGGAGGGGCACATTCCTTAGTCAGAGGACACCTGCTGGATTAACATTCAGAGGAGGAAGGGAGAGGCTGATTAACATTCCTCTGACCACCGGGGAGGGAACCCACCTGCGGGTGAGGAAGGCCTGGAGCAAGTAGACAGACAAGGGAGGTCCTTGCCGCCTCATTCCCCAAAGACCAATCAGTTTAAAAGTCACACTGTTCTGTCAATCATATTGTGCCTAGTCACTGTTTCTCTATTCTACCCCTTAAACTGTATAAAAACTATTCTTAGCTACAACTCGGGGTTCTCTTCTTGCTTGCATTCAAGAGAACCTCAGTATACTGGAATCATTAAACCTCATGTTGTTTACAGCGAGTCCTGTCCATGTGCATTTCTGTGTGAGCATGTCCCCTGGTTTTGGATCTTAGAGTCCAACAGTAGGGTCTCTCTTGTGCATGCAAGAAAGTGGCTTCTTGGACAAGGCAAAAGCTGTTTTTCTTGTGGCTACAGTGGGTAGTCGAGTCTGGTATTAAAAAGCAACTAAAATAGTGCTCAGAGTGGTCAAAGAAGGCAGTGGTGACAGCTACAGGTGCAGATGGGGTAGATAGGGCAAAATCTACTTTTCCAGCTTTTGAAAGCCTAGCAGGCAGTCAGGGCCTGGTGGCAGTGTTGGAGGGCAGAGCACAGGAGCCCATCGTGTGTGTGTGTGTGTGTGTGTGAGAGAGAGAGAGAGAGAGATAGAGAGAGAGAGATAGAGGTAGAGAGAGAGAGAGAGAGAGAGAGAGAGAGAGAGAGAGAGAGAGAGCGCACAGTGTAGGAGTGGCTGTGGGAAAGCAGGTCTCACAGGCAGAGTGTCTGGTAAGATGCAAGGGGTAAGGCCAGACTCACTTTTCCCTGGCAAACCACTAGTGAATGCTAGAGTGGGGAGAGCAATAGACAGAGTCCCAGGCAGGGGGCGGGGCCAGACTAGCTTTTCACTAGGTGAACTGGTAGAACCAGCAACTGTGCAGTGACCAGCAGGCATGAGCAAATGAGGGAGGGAGGAGGGGAGAGCTTACGCTATGGATCGCTATGGAGAAAGTGCCAGCTTAGTGGCCATGTAGAGATATTGGTTTTTGTTAACTGTGAATTAGACCAAGACATCCCAGTAAGTAGGGACAAGGTGGTGGAGACCAACCCATGGTTGGGAGAATAAGGTTATTTACTGCCCCTACCAGCATCCTGAGGGCATCATCAATACATCATCAATAACCAGAGAAATTCTAGCACAGACCAGGCCACCAGGTTGATCAGTAGTAGGCTGGGGCTATGCTCTGAGCCAGTGCTCCTGAGCCAGAGAGCAGTTTGCCTGAGCCTAGGAATTTCTCAGCAGCAAGAAAGAAACTGTCTAAAAGGAGAAAGGAAAATCTCACCCAAGGGAAAAAGTCCTAGAATGAGGGTCAGTGAAAGGACTGAATGTCTCCATCCTCAAGGGCAGCACAGGGGTAGCTCGGACTCAAGAACTCTTTCCTGGAACGATGCAGATGTTTACTCTGGCCAGTGTGGGGAGGGGGCTTACCAGTTTTCCAAAGTTTAGGCTAGAGAGTGTTGGATCTCCATGTGATAGCAAGGATGGGATGCAAACCTGCAGAATTTCTAAATCCAAGTTATGGCACCATATGATGTGTTTATAAAAAGTTAAAGAGAGGAGGGGATATATTTTATGGAGATATAGTCAAGTATGGGGGGAGGGGATATCTTAGCAGGCCCATACTGAGGCATCCCTTCCCACTGAGGGACCAAACACAAGATGGTATAGTATAGAATAGAGTTTATTCAGGGCATGGGAAGGGGAGTTAAGAGGGAGGCAGGCTGGCCATGAGCATGTGGAGAGAGAGGCGTAAGGGAATAGGGAGAAAGTGGGAACAGGAAAGTAGGAGCAAGAGAGGAACAAGAGAGCAAGAGTGAAGATCAACTATTTTATAAGCAGTTTCTCTGTGCTATATTTCATTTTGTACTTGGAATGTTCTGTTAAGCAGGCATTAATGTTGTTTTCAGTTTACAGATGAGATAATAGAAGTTTAAGGAAGGAATTCACCTTAGGTCATGCAGGTACTAAGGTATTAAATGGAAATAGTACTCAGTCCAGTAAATGGTGTCATGTAACATCAGATTATTTGAGACCAAATAGGAAGTCTTAAAGCAAAGAAAGTGTAATATTCATGGGGATGAAGGTGGAGCACTTAGAGGTCAAAGTGCGAATAATAACTAATGAAAATAGATGTTGGTGGATACATTTGGTAAAGGCTCATATGAGATCTTGATGTAGCCATTTTTTAATTGAAGATCTATAAATCAGTTGGACAGTAGGGTTGATTTTGACATTCTACATTCCTTTCTGAGGAAGTTGACTGATGTTGATGGCTAATGCATATGAGCTACCAAATCTTGTCTAAATTTTAATTTATTCTTTCCATAATCTTGAAACAAAATGGTAACCAGTGAGCATTTGTTAACCATTTGCCCTGTAATGTCCTGTGTATTATGAACCCAAATGCTTTTCTTTTATGAACCCATATACCTATCTTGTCTGTTTCATAGCTACTTTTCACATTCTGATTCAGCCTTGATGAACTTATTTTAAGTTGAATGCTACATGCCTATATGCTCAATGTCTAGGGAAGTATATGATACATTGTGAGCACATATTTAGTATTTTGTTAAATGAAGCACTTAGTATAAATAAAAAATAGACTAACAATATGTGTTATAAATTTGCTTTCACTTAAAAGAATGTCAACTCTTTCATTATAATGGTAGACAAAGGGGATAATAACAGGTCAAGTAATAATCAGTTGAATAGGCATCTATGTAGCAGATATTGTAAGCTCCTTATCTATGGGAACATGTTGCATTTTATGACTATATTTTAATTAGGTACTGCTCTTCCATAAAAAATTACAAGCAAAAAATAAAAAGGTCATATCATTTGACAGAGTTACTACAGACAGTAAGTGGCAGAACAGGCTCTAAATTAATAGGACACATAAAAATATATATGACTTTTTAAAAGACAATATATAATGTAGCTTTGAAATCCTGCCTCCATTTCCTAAACGTTGAGATTATTGGTGTGTGTTGTTACGCCTCACTGGTGTTTAAGTTTGTGCTCATGAGGAATTGAACACAAACGTCTAACATTTAAATTTTCATCAGTATGGAGAGTTAGCAGAGTTAAAAGGTTTGGAAATAATGGAAAAATGTTGAAATAGTCGATACAGGATGAAAAATTGAATTGCTTAAAGACACTCATCAGAAATAAAGATAGTATTAAGACCATTCATGAAAATGACAGTCATGAAAAGATATGCTTTCAGTCTTTCTCATGTTTAAGTTTCTTCCATGTATTGAGCATTGATGCAGGCATGATAAAAGTAGGCAGTAGCATTCATACAGATTTTTTTCAGATGGATTGAACCAAATGACACAGAGGCAAAGAGTATTTAAGGGATTGACAACAATTATTGAAAAGATGGATGAGCCTTTCTTCTGGGGAAGACTACTAGCTGGTCTGCTCCTATGAAGACACCATATCCTGACACATCCTAGAGGATCCACTACACTCAGGGCAGTGAGTAAGAACCCTCCCCTACAACCCAAAGTCCCATAGTTGCAGCTGGGATCCCAGCACACTCAGGACCCATCACCCACCAAAGCCCTGCCCTCCAGAATACCATTCCCTTCTGCCTCCTACCCCTGGTCCTTTCTGCTGGGGCAGACTCCTAGCTGGTCTGATTTCAAAAAGACACCATATTTTGATCCATCTTAGAGGATACATTGCACTCAGAGCAGTTGGATTTCAAGATCCCAGAGGCAGCCTGACTCCCAGGAGCTCTTATACCCAGGATCTCAAGAGCACAGAATCACAGAGACAACTGGACTCTGAGGAATTCTGATACAACCAAGATAACAGGAGAGACAGGCTCCAGTCAGAGACCGTGAGTGCAGGTAGCACTAGAGATAACCAGATGGCAAATGGTAAGCACAAGAGCATAAGCAACAGAAACCAAGGTTACTTGGCACTATCAGAACCCAGTTCTCCCACCATAGCAAGTTCTGAATACCCCACCACACCAGAAAAGCAAGATTCAGATTTAAAATAAATTCTCGTGATGATGATAGAGGACTTTAAAAAGGATGTAAGTAACTCCCTTAAAGAAATACAGGGGAACACAGGAAAATAGGTAGAATCCCTTAAAGAGAAAACACAAAAATCCCTTAAAGAATTCTAAGAAAACACAACCAAACAGGTGAAGGAATTGAACAAAACCATCCAGGACATAAAAATGGAAGTAGAAACAATAAAAAAATCACAGAGAGAGATTACCCTGGGGATAGAAAACCTAGGAAAAAGATCAGGAGTCATGGAAGCAAGCATCATCAACAGAATACAAGAGATAGAATAATCTCATGTGCAGAAGATACCATAGAAAACATTGGCACAACTGTCAAAGAAAATGCAAAATGCAAAAAGCTCCTAGCCCAAAACATCCAGGGAATCCAGGACACAATGAGAAGACCAATCTAAGGATAATAGGTATAGATTAGAGTGAAGATTCTCAACTTAAAGGGCCAGTAAATATCTTCAACAAAACTATAGAAAAAAATTTCCCTAACCTAAAGAAAGAGATTCCCATGAATATACAAGAAGCCTACAGAACTCCAAATAGACTAGACCAGAAAAGAAATTCCTCCTGTCACATGATGATCAAAACATCAAATGCACAAAACAAAGAATATTAAAAGCAGTAAAGGATAAAGGTAAAGTAGCATATAAAGGCAGACCTATAATATGATGAGGACAATATTTAAAATGGCAGCACTCGGTATGGCTTATTTTTAAGCAGCTGCCATGTTCCTGACTAGACAAGGCCTGAGGCCAAGAGTGGTGGCATGCTCCTACCACTGATAGGCTCAGACTGAGGCACAGGCCAGCCAGAAGCACCAGCCCTGGCACCCACAAGAAGCCATCTTGGTGGCTAGATCAGCCAATCCACTACATTGTCCACAATGTTTGGCTGATCTCAGTCCATTCTGCCATCCATGTGGTACCAGGTAGAAATGAGACTCTTAATTTCAGGGTCATGGGTTTGTGACCCAAGTTAGGCACCATTTGTTGAGGATAATATTTAGAACAGTGGCACCTGGCCCTGGCTGTTACCACACAGCTGCCATTTTCCCCACATCTTGGCTAGCTTGAAACACCAGCCATAGTAACCATGAGATGGCATTGTGGCAGCTGGCTCTGCCAATCCTGCACCCATGAGACGCCAGCATAGGAGATGGCTCTGCCAATCTACCATACTGACTGCACAAAGCTTGGCTGAACCCCAGAATACTTACCATGTCCAAGATACCCAGTAGAATGAAGACTCTTATTGCTAATATTATCCAATATTTATACATTTGGAAATGCTCAATTAACAAGATGCCCTCACAATTAGAGTTGTTACCCAATACCTAACTTTAGATAAAATTTGTTACCCAGGATTGTTCTTGATGTATCTGTAGTTTTTCATGGCTACTACCTCTCTCCTCGTTCTTCCTCCTTCATCTCCTTGCTCTTGCTCTTCCTCTCCTTGTTCCTCCCACATTACCTCCTCTCAAATTACCGAGCTTTATTCTAAATTGTAGCAGGAGAAATATCCTGCTACAATAATAATTACACCAGACTTCTCACTAGAGACTATAAAAGCCAGAAGATCCTGTACAGATGTCATACAGACCCTAAGAGAACAAAAATGCCAGCCCAGGCTACTATACCCAGCAAAACTCTAAATTACCATAGATGAAGAAACCAAGATATTCCATGAAAAAAAAAACAAATTTACACAAATCCAGGCCTACAAAAGATAACAGATAGAAAACTCCAACACAAGGAGGGACACTACACCCTAGAAAAAGCAATCTTCTTTCAATAAACCCAAAAGAAAATAACAACACACACATAATTACATTTCTAATAACAAAAACCAGGAAGCAACAATCACTTTTCCTTAATATCTCTTCATACCAATGGACTCAATTCCCCAGTAAAAAGACATAGACTAACAGACTGGATGCATAAACAGGACCCAGCATTTTGCTGCATACAGGAAATGCACCTCAGTGACAAAGACAGACACTACCTCAGAGTAAAAGGATGGAAAACAATTTTTCAAGCAAATGGTCCAAAGAAATAAGCTGGAGTAGCCATTCTAATAGGAAATAAAATCGACTTTCAACCAAAAGTTACCACAAAAGGTAAGGAAGTATACTTCATTTGTGTCAAAGGAAAAATCTACCAAGATGAACTCTGAATTCTGAATATCTATGCTCCAAATAAAATGTCACCCACATTCATAAAAGTAACTTTACTAAAGATCAAAGTATATATTGCACCTTACACAAGAATAGTGGGAGACTTCAACACCCGACTCTCAGCAATGGACAGATCATGGAAACAGAAAATAACAGAGACACAGTGAAACTAAGAGAAGTCATGAAACAAACTAAACAGATATCTATAGGATAATATATTTAACATAAATATAAATATATTTAACAGATATCTATAGAACATTTCATCCTAAAACAAAAGAATATACCTTCTTTTCAGCACCTCATGATACCTTCTCCAAAATTGGCCATATAATTGGTCACAAAACTGGCCTCCACAGATACAAGAAGATTGAAATAATCCCATGCATCCTATCAGATCACCATGGAATAAGGCTGGTCTGCAATAACAAGAAAAACAATGGGAACCCCACATGTATGTGGAAAGTGAACAGTACTCTACTCAATGATAACTTGGTTAAGGAAAAAATAAAGAAAGAAATTAAATACTTTTTAGAATTTAATGAAAATGAAGGCACATCAAACCAAAAACTATGGAAAACAATGAAAGCAGTGGTAAGAGGAAAACTCATAGCTCTGAGTGTCTACAAAAAGAAACTGGAGAGAGCATATACTAGCAGCTTGACAGAATGCCTGAAAGCTCTAGGATAAAAAGTAGCAAATGCATCCAAGTAGACAGCAGGAAATAATGAAACTCAGGGATGAAATCAAGCAAGTAGAAGCAAAAAGAACTATAGAACAAAACCAGGAGCTGGTTCTTTGAGAAAATCAACAAGATAGATAAACCCTTAGCCAGACTAACCAGAGTGCACAGAGACAGTATCCAAATTAACAAAATAAGAACTGTAAAGGTAGACATAACAACAGAAATGAGGAAATCCAAAAAAATCATCAGATCCTATTATAAAAGCCTATACTCAACAAAACTGAAAAATCTGGATGAAATGGACAGTTTTCTAGACAGATACCAGGTACCAAAGTTAAATCAGGAGCAGACAAACCACCTAAGCAGTCCCATAACCCCTAAAGAAATAGCAAAAGTCATTAAAAGTCTCCCCACCAAGAAAAAGCCTAGGACCAGATGGTTTTAGTGCAGAATTCTGTCAGACCATCAAAGAAGACCAATACCAATGCTCTTCAAACTATTCCACAAAATAGAAACAGAAGGAGCACTATCCATTTCATTCTATGAATCCACAATTATGCTCATAACTAAACCACACAAAGACCCAACAAAGGAAGAGAACTTCAGACCAATCTCCCTTATGAATATCGATGCAGAAATACTCAATAAAATTCTGGCCAATCAAATCCAAGAACACATGAAAGCAATCATCCATCATGATTAAATAGACATTATCTCAGGATTGCAGAGATGGTTCAATATATGAAAATTCATCAATGTAATCCACTATATTAACAAACTAAAAAAAAAAAAAAAAGACCCACATGGTCGTCTCAGTAGATGCTGAGAAAGCATTTGACAGAATTCAACACCTCTTCATGATAAAAGTCTTGGAAAGGTCAGGAATTCAAGGCCCCTACCTAAACATAGTAAAAGCAATTTACAGCAAACCAGTAGCCAACATCAAGCTAAATGGAGAGAAACATGAAGCAATCCCACTAAGATCAGGGACTAGGCAAGGCTGCCCACTCTCCCCCTATCTATTTAATATAGTACTGGAAGACCTAGCCAGAGCAATTAGGCAACACAAGGAGGTCAAAGGGATACAAATAAGAAAGAAAGTAGTCAAAATATCATTATTTGCAGATGATATGATAGTATACTTAAGTGACCCCAAAACTTCCACCAGAGAACTACTACACCTGATAAACAACTTCAGCAAAGTGACTGGATATAAAATTAATTCGAACAAGTCTGTAGCCTTCATCTACTCAAAGGATAAACAAGCTGAGAACGAAATTAGGGAAACAACACCCTTCACAATAGTCACATATAATATAAAATACCTTGGTTTGAATCTAACCAAGCAAGTGAAAGACCTGTATGACAAGAACTTCAAGTCTCTGAAGAAAGAAATTGAAGAAGATCTCAGAAGATGGAAAGATCTCCCATGCTCATGGATTGGCAGGAATAATATAGTAAAAATGGCCATCTTGCCAAAAGCAATTCACAGATTCAATGCAATCCCCATTAAAATCCCAACTCAACTCTTCACAGAGTTAGAAAGAGCAATTCTCAAATTCATTTGGAATAACAAAAAACTCAGCATATCAAAAACTATTCTCAACATCATAATCCCTGACCTCAAGCTGTTCTACAGAGCAATAACAATAAAAAAAACTGCATGTCATTGGTACAGAGACAGGCAGGAAGATCAGTGGAATAGAATTGAAGACCCAGAAATGAACCCACACACCTATGGTTACTTGATCTTTGACAAAGGAGCTAAAACTGTCCGGTGGAAAAAGGACAACATTTTCAACAAATGGTGTTGGTTCAACTGGAGGTTAGCATGTAGAAGACTGCAAATCAACCTATTCTTATTTCCTTGTACAAAGCTCAAGTCAATGTGAATCATGGACTTCCACATAAAAGCAGATACACTGAAACTAATAGAGGAGAAAGTGGGTAAGACCCTCGAATACGTAGGCACAGAGTAAAATTTCCTGAACAGAACACCAATGGATTATGCTCTGAAGTCAAGAATCAACAAGTGGCACCTCACAAAATTGCAAAGGACATCATCAATAGGAAAAATGGCAACCAACAGATGGGGAAAATATCTTTGCCAATCCTACATTCAATAGAGAGCAAATATCCAATATATACAAATAACTCAAGAAATTAGATTTCAGACGATCAAATAACCCTATTAAAAATGGGGTACAGAGCTAAACAAAGTATTCTCAGCTGAAGAAACTCAAATGGCCGAGAAGCACCTAAATAAATGTTCCATATCCTTAGTCACCAGGGAAATGCAAATTAAAACAACTCTGAGATTTCAGCTCACACCAGTCTGAATGGTTAAGATAAAAAAAAAAATACTCAGGTGTTAGCAGATGTTGGCGAGGATGTGGAGAAAGAGGAACACTCCTCCGTTGTTGGTAGATTGGACCATTGCAAGATGTTGCAATCACTCTAGAAATCAATCTGGCGGTTCCTCAGAAAATTGGACTTATCATTACCTGAGGATCCAGCTATACCACTCCTGGGCATATACCCAGAAGATGCTCGAACATATAACAAGGACATATGCTCAACTATGTTCATAGCAGCCTTATTTATAATAGCCAGGAGCTGGAAAGAACCCAGATATCCTTCAACTGAGGAATGGATACAAAAAAATTTACACAATGGAGTATTACTCAGCTACTAAAAACAATGAATTCGAGAAATTCCTAGGTAAATGGATGGAACTAGAAAATATCATCCTGAGTGAGGTAAGCCAATCACAAAAGAACATACATGGTATTCATTCACTGATTATTGGATATTAGCCCAGAACCTTGAAATACCCAAGATTCAACTCACAGGCCACATGAAGCTCATGAAGAAGGAAGACTAAGTGGGGGTGCTTTGGTCCTTCTTAGAAGGAGCAACAAAATACTCATGGGAGGAAATACAGAGACAAAGTGTGGAGCAGATACTGAAGGAGGGATCACTGCCCCACCTGAGGATCCATCCCATGTGCAGTCACCAAAGGTAGATAGTGTTGTGGATGCCAGAAGTGCATGCTGACAGGAGCCTGATATAGCTGTCACCTTAGAGTTCTGCCAGAGTCTGACATATATAGAGTCTCACAGCTAATCATTGAACTGATCATGGGGTTCCCAATGGAGAAGTTAGAGAGAAGACTGAAGGAGCTGAAGGGTTTCTGGTCCCATGGGGAGAGCAATAATACCAAGCAACCAGAGCTCCCAGGGTCTAAACCACCAGCCTGGGAGCACACATGGTGGGACTCATGGCTCCAGCTGTATATGTAGGGGATGATGGCCTTGTTGAACATCAGTGATCCCATGAAGTCTGGATGCCCCAGTGTGTGGTGGGGAGGTAGGATTGGGTAGGTGGGTGCACACCCTCATAGAAGCAGGAGGACTGGGGATGGGATAAGGGGTTTCTGGGGGGGGTGGAGAAAGGGGATCACATCTGAAAGGTAAATAAATAAAATATCCAAGCCTCTTTCTTGTGCTGTTCTCATGTGAGTTGGCATATCCTATCTCTGACTCATTCTGTCAAATCTTCCTCTGATTCATCACTTTGTTGTCCACTCAATTAGTTGTCACTTTCAAATGTTGGCTGTCTTCTACAAACAAAATTTACTCATTGTTTGTAATTAAAGTTATGTATTAAGGGAGTGTCTGTATTCTGGCCAGATCGTACTGTAATTCAGAGTATGTCTGAATTCCAGCCAGATCAAATAGTCCTAGAAATCTTTGGATATAATACCTTGACAGAGAAGCCTTGTTGCTGGATTATAATAAATGTATTGAAAATGCAAAGTAAAAATAGAAGCAGTTACAGACAGAGAACATTTTACTAGAGCAAGTGATAGGGAAGATGAAGTTGATTCAAGAATCTTAGAGATGGATGCTTAAGATCAGAAGTAGACAGGAAGATCAGCGGGGATGGATGGGTCAATAAACTAAGAGGCTCTGAATTGAGAAAAAACATCTGTATGTATATTGATGTCACAAAAAATGATGACTGGGCTTGAGTAAGGGAGGAGGAGGTAAAAGTTTGATAAAGGAAAGAAATGGCTGACAACTCTAGAAAGAGGGAGAGTGGCTGAAGTATTCAGGTGACATAAACAAAAATAGATGTTTATAAGAGTATATGATTATAAATAGCAATAGGGATGTGGGATAACAAATAGCAAACTTCCTATATCTGTTGAGCTGTGAGGAAAGAATCAGATACTACTTAAGGGTGCTACAAGGGAAACTGTGGCCACATTCCACAAGTTACCAATCATAGTAAGGGTTTTTCTCATTGTTCTGCAGATCTCTGATCATTTTCATATATTGATCAGAATGTGAGGTGTGTGTGTGTGTGTGAATTCAGCAAGACTAAAACAGTAATTAACAAATTTAAAGTAATTTTCCTTCTACAGTGATCTTTTTGAGTAAAATCTTTCCTTACTATGTCCAAATTTATGATTTTTTGTTTTTTGCTAGTTTAAAACCTAGGAAGAGAGCCGCATATTGGCCTAGCACTTGGGATGGGAGTGGGGGCTAACTGATTTAAAAAGAAGTCCTTCAATACACTTCCTGAGACATCTACTCCCATATATTATTTTCAAGAAAAACTCTAGTTCAGATGGTAGCGTGTCATCTTGCTGAGAACATGTCTTCTCAGTTACTAGTCTCTGTTCTCATGGGAGCTCCAGTTAGGGCAGATTTAGATGAACACAGTTTTCAAAAAAAAAAAAATCATCTCCTTAAAAAGGCCTGGGAATTTCACAGCTCCCTTGAACCAGCTTGGAGATGTCAGAGAGCTACAGTAATATTGCTCTGTGAATGGTTAGCAGCTGAATCAGGCCTGCTGTGTCTTTTCACACACAGCAGTGCTTTGAGAGGCCCAGTCAGCAGCTGTCCTGAGTGCGATTGCTCTGAGAAGCTGAGGATTTCCTGGCTCAGTACTGGGAAATGAAATTGTATTTTTGGAAGGTCTGTCACAGCTCCATTTCATGGTAATTGGAGAGTAGCTGGGAGATGTGGAGGGGAAGGAAGAAGAGGGGAGTGGAGGGGAGCCATGTAACAGTAGACTTAGGCATTGTTAGTTCTTTCATCTCTTCCCACAAACTTTCTTTTTAAGGCTTTCATATTGAATTTGGAAACTAGATATTTTTGTACAATCAATTAAGTTCTTTTCTTTATTTTTATTTTATGAATAAGTTAATTACTTTTCTATTCCTGTGATAAAACACCATGACTAAAACACCTTATAATAGAAAGCATCTAATTTGGAGCTTACGGTTTTAAAGGGCTAGTGCCTATGACTTACATGGCAGGAAGCATGACAACAGCCAGGCAGCCAGGGCCCTGGAGCAGTAGCAGAGAATTCACATCTTGAAACAAAAGCAGGAGGCAAAAGGAGCTAACTAGGAATGTTTTGAAATCACAAACACAATTCCCAGTGGCATCACTCCTCCAAACAGGCCACACATCCTAATACTTCCCAAAGAATTCCACCAACTGGGGATCAAGCATTTAAATATATGATCCATTGGGGACCTTTCAAACCACCTTAATGAATATAGGTGTTTTGCATGTATGCCTGTGTATTATCTGCATACATGGTGCCTGTGAAGGCAAGAAGAGGGTGTCTGATTCTCTGGTACTGGCTGCTACGTAATTTTTGACAACCTAAGCTGGGCCCTGTGGAAGAGAAATCATTGTTCTTAACCTCTGATCTGTTTCTCAAGCTCCTAGCATAGTCATTTTGAAAAAAAAGAAGATTGTATCAAAAGAGTTTTGTTAAGCCAAGGGCACCATTCATTTGTAAATATCAATAATGTTCATAAGACACATACTTGACTCTTGACAACTTAAACTTGCCACAAAAGCTCCATGGTGACCTGTGTTAGATCCACTGAGCATTAAGAAACCTTGAAAAGCCAACTATACAGATGATCACTGAATTCACATATTTTGTAGGATCAGAATGATCAATGTCCCCCTTTGAGTCAACTTAGAACCATGCATGGGACTATTGGTTAAATTCATAGCTGTTGAAAGATGGGAGTGATCCCTATCCAAGTATTCCCTGACCATGACTTCATATACACATTACTTAGTAACTAGTAAAGAAAAACTCAAATCAAATGGGTCCAGTGGTCTGTCTTCAGGTCACTTAAAAAAGATGAGGTCAGCCCTGCCTGGTCCTTTGGGCTGGGGCAGACACAGAATTGGTCTGCTCCTGTGGAGATACTGAATCCTGAGTCATCCTAGAGGAGCCACTGCACTCAGAGCAGCTGGTAAGAATTCCATCTCACTCCCTAAGCCTCAGAGATACATCTGGGAGCCAGGGACATTCAGGACACAGCAGCTACCCAAACCCACCCCTCCGGAATTCCACTTCCCTTCCACCCCTTCCTGGTCCTTTGGGCTGGGACAGACACAGAGTTGGTCTGCTCCTGTGGAGATACTGAATCCTGAGCCATCCTAGAGGAGCCACTGCACTCAGAGCAGCTGAGGAGCCACTGCACTCAGAGCAGCAGACACCAAGGTGGTTTGCACTTGGGAGACATCATATCCTGAGCCATCCTAGAGGAACCGCTGCACCCAGAGCTGAAGGATTTCCAGATCCAAGAGGTGGCCTGAGTCCCAGGAGTTCTTCCACCCAGGAGATTAGGATCATAAGACCACAGAGACATCTGGACTCTGAGGAGCTCTGCCACAAGCAAGATAACTGGAAATACAGACTCCAGTCTCACACAGTGAGGGCAGGTAACACTAGAGTTAACCAGATGGCAAAAGGCAAGTGCAAGAACATAAGCAACAGAAACCAAAGTTTCGTGGCATCATCAGTACCCAGTTCTCCCAATATAGCAAGCCCTGGACACCCCATCACACCTGAAAAGCAGGATTCAGAATTAAAATCGCTTCTCATGATGATGATAGAGGATTTTAAGAAGGACATAAGTAACTCCCTTGAAGAAATACAGGAGAGTACAAGTAAACAGGTCGAAGCCCTTAAAGAGGAATCACAGAAATCCCTTAAAGAACTGCAAGAAAACACAAAGAAGGAATTAAACAAAAACATTCAGGATCTGAAAATGGAAATAGAAACAATAAAGAAAGCTCAAAGGGGGACAACCATGGAGATAGAAAACCTAAGAAAGAGATCAGGAGTCATAGATGCAAGCATCACCAACAGAATACAAGAGATAGAAGAGAGAATCTCAAATGCAAAAGACACAGTGGAAAATATTGACACATTTGTCAAAGAAAACGCAAAATGCAAAAAACTCCTAACTCAAAAAATCCAGGAAATCCAGGACACAATGAGAAGACCAAAACTAAGGATATTAGGTATAGATGAGAATGAAGATTCCCAACTTAAAGGGCCAGTAAATATCTTCAACAAAATTATTGAGGAAAACTTCCCTAACCTAAAGAACAAGATGCCCATAAACATACAACAAGCCTACAGAACACCAAATAGACTAGACCAGAAAAGAAATACCTCCCATCACATAATAATCAAAACATCAGATACACAAAACAAAGAAAAAATACTAAAAGCAGTAAGGGAAAAAGGTCAAGTAACATATAAAGGCAGCCCTATAAGAATTCCACCAGACTTCTCACCAGAGACTTATAAAAGCCAGAAGAGCTGGACTGACATCATACAGACCCTAAGAGAACACAATTGCCAGCCCAGATTACTATAGACAGCAAAACTCTCAATCACTATAGATGGTGAAACCAAGATATTCCATGACAAAACCAAATTTGCACAGTATCTTCTCACAAACCCAGCACTTCAAAGAATAATTGATGGAAAATGCCAACACAAGGAGGGAAACTACAACCTAGAAAAAGCAAGTAAGTAATCTTCCAACAACCCCAAAAGAAGATAACTATACAAACATAATTCTACCTCTAATAACAAAAATAGCAGGAAGCCACAATCATTTTTCCTTAATATCTCTTAACATCAAAGGTCTCAATTACCGAATAAAAAGACACAAACTATCAGATTGGATACACAAACAAGACCCAGAATTTTGCTGCATACAAGAAACGCACCTCAGTGACAAAGACAGACACTACCTCAGAATAAAAGGGTGGAAAAAAATTTTCAAAGCCAGTGGTCCCAAGAAACAAGCTGGAGTAGCCATTCTAATATCAAATAAAATTGACTTTCATCCAAAATTAATCAAAAAAGATAAGGAAGGACACTTCATACTCATCAAAGGAAAAATCTACCAAGGTGAACTCTAAGTTCTGAACATCTATGCTCCAAATGCAAGGGCACCTACATACATAAAAGAAACTTTACTAAAGCTCAAAACACACATTACACCTCACAAAATAATAGTGGGGGATTTCAACACCCCACTCTCAGAAATGGACAGATCATGGAAACAGAAACTAAACTGAGACACTTTGACATTAACAGAAGTTATGAACCAAATGGACTTAACAGACATCTATAGAACATTTCATCCTAAAACAAAAGAATATACCTTTTTCTCAGCACCTCATGGTACCTTCTCCAAAATAGACCATATAACTGGTCACAAAACAGGCCTCTACAGATACAAAAAGATTGAAGTAATCCCTTGCATCTTATCAGATCACCACGGACTAAGACTTGTCTTTAATAATGACAAAAGCAATGGAAAACCCACATGCACATGGAAACTGACCAACTCTCTACTCAACGATGACTTGGTCAAGGAAGAAATAAAGAAAGAAATTAAAGACTTTTTAGAATTCAATGAAAATGAGGACACATCATACCAAAACTTGTGGGACTCCATGAAGACAGTGCTAAGAGGAAAACTCATAGCTCTAAGTGCCTACAAAAAGAAACTGGAAAGAGCACACACTAACAAGTTGACTGCACAACTAAAAGCTCTAGAACAAAAAGAAGCAAATACACCCAGGAGGAGTAGAAGGCAGGAAATAACCAAACTCAGGGCTGAAATCAACCAAATTGAAACAGAAAGAACAATGCAAAATATCAATAAAACCAGGAGCTGGTTCTTTGAGAAAATCAACAAGATAGATAAACCCTTAGCCAGATTAACCAGTGGGCACAGAGACAGTATCCAAATTAATAAAATCAGAACTGAAAAGGGAGTTATAACAACAGAAACTAAAGAAATTCAGAAAATCATCAGATCCTTCTACAAAGGCCTATACTCAACAAAACTGGAAAACCTGGATGAAATGGACAACTTCCTAGACAGATACCAGGTACCAAAGTTAAACCAGGAGCAGATAAACCATCTAAAAAGTCCCATAACCCCAAAAGAAATAGGAGCAGTCATTAAAAGTCTCCGCACTAAAAAAAGCCCAGGACCAGATGGTTTTAGTGCTGAATTCTATCAGACATTCAAGGAAGACCTAATACCAATTCTCTTCAAACTATTCCACAAAATAGAGACAGAAGGAACACTACCCAGTTCGTTCTATGAAGCTACAATTACACTCATACCCAAACCCCACAAAGACCCGACAAAGAAAGAGAACTTCAGACCAATCTCCCTTATGAACATTGATGCAAAAATACTCAATAAAATTCTAGCAAACCGAATCCAAGAACACATCAAAACAATCATCCATCATGATCAAGTAGGTTTTATCCCAGAAATGCAGGGATGGTTCAATATTCCGAAATCCATCAAGGTAATCCACTATATAAACAAACTCAAAGAAAAAAACCACATGATCATCTCACTAGATGCTGAGAAAGCATTTGACAAAATTCAACACCCCTTCATGATAAAAGTCTTGGAAAGATCAGGAATTCAAGGCCCCTACCTAAACATAGTAAAAGGAATTTAGAGCAAACCAGTAGCCAACATCAAACTAAATGGAGAGAAACTTGGAGCAATCCCACTAAGATCAGGGACTAGACAAGGCTGCCCACTCTCCCCCTACCTATTCAATATAGTACTGGAAGTCCTAGCCAGAGCAATTAGACAACAAAAAGAAGTCAAAGGGATACAAATAGGAAAGGAAGAAGTCAAAATATCACTATTTGCAGATGATATGATAGTATACTTAAGTGACCCCCAAACTTCCACCAGAGAACTCCTAAACCTGATAAACAACTTCAGCAAAGTGATGGGTTATAAAATCAACTCAAACAAATCAGTAGCCTTCCTCTACATGAAAGAGAAAGAGATTGAAACAGAAATGTGGGAAATGACACCCTTCACAATAGTTGCAAATAATATAAAATACCTTGGTGTGAATCTAACCAAGCAAGTGAAAGACCTGTATGACAAGAACTTCAAGTCTCTGAAAAAAGAAATCGAAGAAGATCTCAGAAGATGGAAAAATCTCCCATGCTCATGGATTGGCAGGTTTAATATAGTAAAAATGGCCATCTTGCCAAAAGCAATCCACAGATTCAATGCAATCCCCATTGAAATCCCAACTCAATTCTTCACAGAGTTAGAAAAGGAAATTCTCAAATTCATATGGAATAACAAAAAACCCAGGATAGCGAAAACTATTCTCAACAATAAAAGACCTTCTGGAGGAATCACCATCCCTGACCTCAAGCTGTACTATAGAGCAATAGTGATAAAAACTACCTGGTATTGGTACAGAGACAGGCAGGAAGATCAATGGAATAGAATTGAAGACCCAGAAATGAACCCACACTCCGATGGTCACTTGATCTTTGACAAAGGAGCTAAAACTGTCCAGTGGAAAAAGGACAGCATTTTCAACAAATGGTGCTGGTTCAACTGGAGGACAACATGTAGAAGAATGAAAATTGATCCATTCTTATCTCCTTGTACAAAGCTCAAGTCTAAGTGGATAAAGGACCTCCACATAAAACCAGATACACTGAAACTAATAGAAGAGAAGGTGCGGAAGAGCCTCGAATACTTGGGCACAGGGGAAAAGTTCCTGAACAGAACACCAATGGCATATGCTCTAAGATCAAGAATTGACAAATGGGACTTCACAAAACTGCAAAGTTTCTGTAAGGCAAAGGACACTGTCAATAGGTCAAAACGACAACCAACAAATTGGGAAAAGATCTTTACCAATCCTTCATCTGATAGAGGGCTAATATCCATTATATACAAAGAACTCAAGAAATTAGACAACAGACAACCAAATAACCCTATTAAATATGGGGTATAGAGCTTAACAAAGAATTTTCAATGGAGGAACCTCGAATGGCCAAGAAGCACCTCAAGAAATGTTCAGTATCCTTAGTCGTCAGGGAAATGCAAATCAAAACAACCCTGAGATTCCATCTCACACCAGTCAGAATGGCTAAGATTAAAAACTCAGGTGATAATAGATGCTGGTGAGGGTGTGGAGAAAGAGGAACACTCCTCCATTGTTGGTGGGACTGCAAGATGGTGCAACCACTTTGGAAATCAGTGTGCTGGTTCCTCAGAAAATTGGACATAGCATTACCTGAGGATCCAGCTATATCACTCCTAGGCATATACCCAGAAGATGCTCGAACATATAACAAGGACATATGCTCAACCATGTTCATAGCAGCCTTATTTATAATAGCCAGGAGCTGGAAAGAACCCAGATGTCCTTCAACTGAGGAATAGATTCCAAAAATGTGGTACATTTACACAATGGAGTATTACTCAGCTGTTAAAAACAATGAATTCGAGAGTTTCTTAGGTAAATAGATGGAACTAGAAATTATCATCCTGAGTGAAGTAAGCCAATCACAAAAGAACACACATGGTATTCACTCACTGATTATTGGATATTAACCCAGAACCTTGAAGTGCCCAAGATGAAACTCACAGGCCACGTGAAGCTCATGAAGAAGGAAGACCAAGTGGGGGTGATTCGGTCCTTCTTAGAAGGAGCAACAAAATACTCAAGGGAGCAAATATGGAGACAAAGTGTGGGACAGAAACTGAAGGAGGGGCCATCTGAAGACCATCCCACCTGAGTATCCATCCCATGTGCAGTCACCAAAGTAGATGCTTATGTTGAAGTCAGGAAGTGTATGCTGATAAGAGCCTGATATGGATGTCTCCTCAGAGGTCTTCAAGAGTCTGACATATTCAGAGGCAGATGCTCACAACTAGCCATTGAACTGACCATGGGGTTCTCAATAGAGGAGTTAGAGTGAAGACTGAAGGAGCTGAAAGGGTTTGTGGCCCAATGAGGAGAGCAACAATACCAACCAACCACAGCTCCCAGGGTCTAAACCACCAGCCTGGGAGCACTTAGGGAGGGATCCAGGGCTTCAGCCGAATGTGTAAGAGTGGAGGGTCCTGCTGGGCAAAGGTGGAAGAAGAGATCCTTGACCTCACAAAGGCAGGACGCCCCATGGGGTGGGAATTTTGAGGGAGGGGAGGTAGGATTGGGGGATTAGGTAGGGGTTACATCCACAGAGAAGAAGGAGGAGGGGCGAGGGGATAGGGGGTTCCTGGATGGGTGGGGGATGGGATAAGGGGACAACATATGAAATGTAAATAAAACATCCAATAAAAAAACTTAAAAAAAAAGATGAGGTCAAAAAGCAAGCATCAAAATATCACCTGTCACAGTCCAGACCTGTCAGTAAGTAGTGAAACAAGAGAAATGACTTTCCAAATCATGGAGTCTCTGTCCCTTTTTTCTTTCCCAGGACCTTTCCAAGAGTCTTTGGGGGTTGAATTCAGATACAAGACTAGTTCTAGATGCCTTCAACCTTATTTCCCACTCCCTCCCCCACTCCCTCCACCTGGCTCTCTGTATCCTGCTCTTTTGGCATTTCTAAAGGTGTTTCAGAATCGTATTGGAGAAGTTTACAAATTCTAAAAATAAAAGGGATACTATAAGAACAGCTAATGAATGGCCTGAGCTGCCTAGAGGGTGCAGAGAAGGCCTGCCTCAGGAAGGGACATTTTGAACATAAATCCGAAGAACAGTAGAAACCAATTGGATGAAAAAGTGTAACAGTAAAGGCATAGGGTCTGCTCAAGGACCCAAAGGAAAGATGCTAATGAAGAATTTAAAGGCCAGTTGGAAGGGAACCAACAGATCTGGTTGTGCAAGTAGATGATAGTAGGGCATGATTTGCATTTGTAGGACTTGATATTGAAAGTATTGATGAGCCACTAAAGGCTTTGAGCATTATCCTAGTATTAGATTTTTCTTTTTAAATCTTTGTGTGTAATTGTGAGATGTGTGAGCATGTCTGTGGGAACACACATGTTCCACAGTATGATGTGGATATTAAAGGAACACCTCTGGTATTGATCAATACTGTCTACCTTATTTTAGACAGGGTCTCTTGTGTTTCCCATTTCATATTCCGGGCTGGCTGGACCACACAATTCCAGGGGTTCTCATGCCTTTACCTCTCATTTCTACATAGGAATACTAGATTTACAGATTTGTGCTACCATATCCAAATGTACAAAAATTCCATGGATCTGAAATCATGTTTTTCACACCAATTAATAAACATTTTACTGAGAAATTCCCTCTGCTTGGATTTATGAGTTTGTACATTGGTTTTTCTATCAGCTGGGTGTGTGTTACCTGGTTGTGATTATTTCAGTTCATCTCTTCCCCCATTTGAATGTGTTCCTTTTCTATAGAGGCATTATCGAGACTTTTTTCTTTTTTTTACTAATTAAAAACTCCAAAAAGTAACTGTTTAATTCTGAAAACATGTTCTCAAAGTCATTGTGTTTTGTTTTGGGACTCATGCCCGTGTCTTTTATTCACTAATTTTAATTTCTTTTTTTCAGTTCTGTGGATTGAAATGTTTAGGGGCCTTGAACGTAATAGACAAATGTTCTACAATTTATCTACATCTCCAGTCCCTACTTTAAAAAAAATGACACCACTACTTTTGATGTGGCAGATATATCAAAAGTCCAGAACCGGACAGTAAAGGCTCATAGGACAAGTTCTTATCCTATAGAGTAGGTGATGTCTTTGGAATCACTAAAATATCTCCCAAATGTTGCTCATTCTGAATAGGTGGCCACTGGGTGTTCTCCTAAATCCAATGTGAAAATACAAATATAATGTTTTTCCTTTTGTCCCCAGGGCCAAATAATATGTCAATATTTGTAATTGAATGATTTACTGTTCTTTAGGGTGGTTGAATTTCATGGAGGCAGCCTAAACAGAATTAATTGTGGTCTAATGAAAGTGTTCCCTGCTTCTTTCTTAAGTTCTCCTTTGGGTATTGGCTGCAATATCCAAAGTATTGCAAGTCATGGAAACCTGTAAATTACTGCTTAGCTTAAAGAAAAAAAATGAATTGCTTGTACAATACTTATTGAACCCTTGTAAAAGATATTTTAGTCTCCATAAAGTTTTAGATAATTCTAACTATAAATCTGTTCTTTTTGAGCAAGAATATGAGTAGGGATCAGAGGTGTGAATATAGCACCACCATTTTGTGACTCCAGGCTTATTTCTGTAACAAGGGCCATCTTGAGGTGCAATAACACTGCAGAGGTTTGTGTTGATGGCCTTTCATATCCTTCTATTCCAGAACTGAGGTATTCTCCTGAATTGGCCATTATCTCCTACTGTAGGACTTGTTCAGCTCTGGTTTCTTTTCCATGGCATCAAGCATGTATCTGTTTCATATTTCATCTTAGGGTATCTTCCTGGGTATTAGTGTAATAGAACAGGAACACTAAAGCCCTAGATCTCAATAGTTTTACAAAGCTATTCATATATCACCCACATAAGTCTAAATTGGATGCTCCAGATTGGCTAGAGGTTCTACCTCAGTGACTAATGTTACGTATATCATTTGTATCTATCAATTTTAATATGTCTGTCCCAAAGTTATCATCAAAGTGGAAGAAGAAAAAGGGAGAATCATGATTTGGGGTTTTCATGAGACAAAACTGGTTAGTGTGTGTGTATTTACAGACTCAGGCCACAGCTAATGCTAAGGAAGATTTGTAAATATACTATAAAGTACAGTTTAATCTGGAGACTTCTTTATTTAGTCTTGGTATGGATTATCCATCTATTGCTGAAAAGGGGCTATTGAAGATACTTGTTGATGTCAAACTGGAGCCTCTTCCTCTGTTTAGTCTGACTAATACTTGTCTTGCACACTTGATTGTTCAAGTATTCTGTGAAAATATATTCAGAATTGTCTCCTCTAAGCAAATTAAGCTCTTTACTATTTTATAATGGATGTGTTTGTCCCTTTTCACTGATTTTGACATGTATGTTTATGTATAATACAATATGGCTTTTCTGTTTCTGTCCAGATCCTATTGCATGAAGCAGCTTCTTCAGTTCCTTTACCTTTAACATTCATGTGCTTTTAGAAGTTGTGTGACTGTCTTGGAAGTGACATGCATATGGTCTTGCGGTTTTGAATCCATCAAACAATTCTACACACTCTAACTGATGAACTTGATGTACTGAAACATGCATGGCAGCTGTTAATAGGTAAGGTCTTACTATAACTATTTTGTACCTTTTGTTCAAGCTTTATTGTATCTTTCCATTTTTTCAAATGTCTTACAGTGTATGTTAATGGTTATATGATTTCCTTTATTTGAATGTTTTAATTCCTTGCCTATTACATTTATTTCTTGACTATATATTTTTCTTTGTGGATGTCAGGAGGACTACAAAATTTTCTTTTGATTTTTAATACATTATTTTGAAATAATGGGATCTCAATGGGATTGTAAGGTGCATTATATGTTTGTATTTGTGTGTTTGTGTGTGTGTGTGTGTGTGTGTAGGCCAATGGTTAATGTTGTTTGTTTTTGTCTGTTGCTCTCCACCTTATTTATGTATGTATTTGTTTATTTATGTAACATATATAGACTCATCATTTTATTTACTCATACATAGATAGCATCATTTTAATATTTTAATATTTGAATGTGCTCCATATGCACATAAAAATATTAATTACACAGTATAAATGTCTATCCATAGGTACACATTTAAGAAGGCAAGCTACTGCTGGGTTTGAGCAATTACTATTCATGCCTGTATCTGCATGCTTTTCAGTACCTTATTTGTTTGTTTTTATTTGAGACGAGGGTCTCTCCCTGAACCTTGGACTCATAGTTAGGTTGGCTAACCAGCAAGTCCCCAGCATCCTCCTCACTCTGCTTTTCCAGCACTGGTATTACATGTGCACACTGTCAAACTCAGCACTTGAACAGGTGCCAGGGACCTGAACTCAGGTCCTCCTCATGATTGCACATCAAGAAATAAATACCCCGAGCCATCTCCCATTCCAGTTTTCTCCAGTGTGGATGTCTTGCCTATCAATTTAGTTACATTTCTTTTTAATGTTTATTCTTTATACTGAAGATACAAATGGTTTTCATACCATGTGTGCAAATTTAGAGCACTGAACTTAGGTGATTATTTGTGCCAGTGAGTTCTAGACCAACCGGTAGTTCTTATTCATTAGCACTTCTTTCTTTCATCTTGAAACACTTTTTCCAATGTTTCTTCTAACATGGGTTTGGTAGAGATATGAGCTCAGCCTTTGCCTGGAAATGTCTTCATTTCTAAAGGATACTCTTCCTGAGTACAGTATTCTCTGTTTATGCCCACCTTGAACTCTGAAAATTCTATGCTATTATTTCTTTGTCTGTATAGATTTTACTGAGATGTCTGCTGTTAGGCACACTGGGTTACAACTGTGTGTTGTTTTGGTCCTAAGATACCTTCAGGGATAGCTTACCTGAATTAAATGCCACTGATGGCCTCTGATCATCATATTGCTCAGATCTTTCCATTTCTTCCTAGGTGTTGAGACTTTCTTGTTACTATTTCTTTGAGTAAATGTTATAGAACATTTGATAGTTTCATTGTTAGTGTTCTCAAGATTCACGTAGACCCCAGTAAATTGATTCATTATTAATTTAATACTGTCTAGAATTCCTTTAGACTCTCTTCATTTAGTTTTATTTTTCCATCTTTTTAATGTAGATTTTTCAATTCTCTTCCTTTGAGCCATTAATTCCTGTGATTGATACCTTTAGTCACTTTAATTTTTACTGAGTATATGTCTCAGTCCAAAAACTTCAGTTTCTCTTTATGAATTGCTTCTATCTCTTTGTGAAGTTTCTCTGTTGGAGTATTGACTCATGTTTTTGTTTTCTTCAAGTATGCTGTGTTGCTTTTTTAAAGACATGGCTGTTAAGTTCTGTACCTTAACTTTTCTTGTACTTATTACTAACTACTTAGTTTCTGGCTTCTTATATTATTTTGTCTAAGGAGGTGATGGTTTTATAAAATTTCTTGGTGTTTGTGGTGGACAATGTTATCTGTGCACTGAGCGACTCGTTAATCTGGTCTTTCTAACCTGGCTTTGTGCCTGTCTCTAGAAAGTCTATACAACTGTATATGTATTCTTTGAGCGGGCAGTCACTACCACTTATACTAACACTAGGGGGCACCAGTAGTACATGTTTTCTCTGTTTCACCATTAGAGGGCGACACACACTTAGATTTGTTAAAAATCAATGTTGCTCAGACTTAATTAAGGGAATACCTAAAATGTTAGTATTCTGTCTAAACTCCACCTCCACAGTTATCTGGCAACAGCCAAGTATGCTCCTCCCCACAGTTACCTGGCAATAGCCAGGTAGGTGGGCCCACTATAAAAGGGGTTGCTTGCCTCCTCCTCTCTCTCTTGTTCTCTTGCTCTCTTGCCTCTAGCTTCTCTCTGTCCCCTAGCCTCTCCCCCCTTCCCTTCTCCCTCTCTCCACATGGTCATGGCCAGCTTCCAATTCTTTCCTCTCTCTCTCCTCTTTCTCCACCATCTTCTCCCATTTCTCTCCCCACTTTTGCTCTCTGCCATGAATAAATTCCCTCCCCTTTGGAACCATTTGGTCTGGTGTTGTCTGTTCTAAGCTGCACGCCAAAGTCTAACATTGGTGCCAAAACCTGGGATACGAAGACTTCAGGAACCGCGAGACCAATGCGGCTGCTGGCAGCTGCAGCCAGCTGCTGTGAGGCTGCTGTGACCATACAAGACTGATGCCATGTGGCCTGCCGCAACCCCACCGCTGCAGCTGCCACCACTACACCACACAGACTTCATCTGCTGCTACCTGCCATCACCGACCATGTGAATTTCCACCACTGCTGCAGACCAACTCCATCCACCTCTGAGAGGCTTGCAAAACTTCCACCACGTAAGCTGTGGCACTGCGGCCCCCATGTGGTGCTCTGCCACATGGGCTGGGTAGCCACACAGGTCTACACAGACCTCATGGTTCCACCTTTCCTGATACCAGACTGCACAAGCCCACAAACACACACTGGAATATTAATTGGTAAGGAGTTTCAGATTGGTGGGAGGAACCCTAGACACCCAGTTAGGGTCTGGCCAGCCTTCCCTGGGTTAAGGTGTTGGCTTTACACTGCCCCAGTCCATATGACTGACCTCTAGCTGAACTACGAACTAGAACTTTGGCCATTGGGTGATTCCCTTCTCAGAAATGGCTCCCAGCCCCCCCCCAAACTCTTGCAGCTGCCTGAAATCCTGGTACTAGGTGGGCTATTTTCTGATGGACTAGCTCCGCGGAGGCCCCTAGATATTCTCATGATAACCTGATTATCTAGCCTGAACCTGATTTTTTGTTGCCAGCTTTTCTTTCAGGACACCGACTGATAGCTCGGTAACAGCCACCTCACCCAATGGATACCACATTGTCTTCGATTGTACCCACAGACACCCCACTGGGTTGTCTACTGAAAAACTTCAAATCTTTAAAATTAGCACCTGATTTGAGGCCTTGTATCCAAATTGATACACCTCTGCAATAAGTTCTGGATTTGATACCCTGTAGATAATGGACTAAAGTAGCCACTTAATGGCATGCTAGACCCAATTATTTTAACACATACTGCCAGCAGTCTGGTAAATGGAAACAAATCCCCTATGTTCAAGCATTTACCTACCTTCATTATACTCCTTCCATGTGTTCTGCCTGTTCCCCGCCCAAGGTTTTCTTAGCCATGAAACCTGCTCAACCACATACCTCTTTCTAATTTTTCTTTTTTAATTAAACCAAAATGGGGGAATTGCTGAGACTCTATTGGACATCTGCAGGTTTACATCAGACCAGCTAGACTTGCTTCCCCATGTGCACAATCACCTGGACAAAGGGCTTGGCTACCCAAGCATTCAAGGGAGGCATTCCATCTCTCTCTCTACCCGGGACCTGTAAAGTGAGTGCTAGTGGTGCTTTCTGCTACAAAAGCAACTAACATGAATGCTGCTGTGTTATGAGACACACTTGCTTTTCCTTGCCCACTGTAAACTCTAGCCACCAGAGACACTGAGCAGTGACTTCTGGTGCTAGCAGGAAGTCCTGCCCTGCTCCTGCTGCTGCCCAACCCCTCCCCCCTCCCGGCAGCCATACAATCCAGCTTTCTTATTCTGATCCTAACCAAAGGTTTCTTTGCTAATACAAAAATTTGCTTTTCTCTACCTACACAACCCACCAAATTTACTTAAGACAGGATAGGAAAGGCTCTGTCTTGATAGATTTTTACTACTGCTATTAAATTCTATTCAGTTACAACCAATCCTTATGGCTCTCAATCGTGTCAGAAGTCTGCTGATAGTATATTTTAAGCTTATGGCTGACAGAATTCCCAAAGCCTCTAACAGTTAACCCAAGATGGTTTTAGAAGACATGGACACCGGGCACCTAGAAGATACAGCCCGGATTGTATGTGATGATATAGTCACTAAAAAACACAGTGGGCTAAACTGGATGCTCTGAGTCAAATGACTTAGCTAAATCAAGCCAAGGTAAGTCATTTTTCATGTCACTCATATCTATTCCACAGAAAAGAAAAAAGCCCTGTGTCTTCTATGCTTGGAAGCCAAACTGACTTTGCCCAAGAGAATATGGGGACCACAGAAACTATTGGCTAGTGGGCTCTGTCATTTTTTAAAAATAATATATAACTGGTAGATTATTGTTTATCCTTTCTCAGACTTCTGACTACATTGACAGCTAAGCTTTCACAGATTATCTGTTACCTCATTACCTAAACTCAGTTGCCATCAGTTAAGTGCTTCACATTTCCTCTTCTTGCTATCACACTGTCCTAATATTATCTGAATTCCTATAAATTTGCCTAACTCTAATAAAACATTCCACTATAGGATCTAGCAAAGTTTCATCTTAAAGACTGCTTGTTTTGTTAACTCATGCTGTTATCTCTTTTGTAAACTTATAAGCTACAGGAAAGCCACTCAGATCTACCTCTCATGGACCAAATAGATGCCATCCAGATCTTGTCAAGTCCAGGCATATCCAAAACAGCTCAAGAGAAGCAACCTCCAGATGCTCCATCTCCTGTCACACACAGCTGCTTCTACTAGACCTGTTCCTTCTGATCTATCCTCAGATGGCTCGCTCCATAGACCCTGGACAGCAGGAAACAGCCAACTCTCCTAAGACCAGACAAACATCCTCCATACCCATTCTTCTAGGTTCCCCATAAAGACATGTCACGCCCAATGCCAGCAGGAAGTAGCCAGATATCAAGACAACTCTATTCCTGCTTTGCCATCACCTCTTTCTAATTTTTCTCTTTTAATTAAACCAAAATGGGGGGAATGTTAGTATTCTGTCTAAACTCCACCTCCACAGTTATCTGGCAACAGCCAGGTATGCTCCACCCCACAGTTACCTGGCAACATACAGGTAGGCGTGGCCACTATAAAAAGGGATGCTTGCCTCCTCCTCTCTCTTACTCTCTTATTCTCTTGCCTCTAGCTTCTCTCTGTCCCCTCACCCTTCCCTCATTCCCTTCCCCCTCTCTCCACTTGGTCATGGCTGGCCTCCACTTCTCTCCTCTCTGTCTCCTCTTTCTCCACCATCTTCTCCCGTTTCTCTTTCTACCTTTGCCCTCTGCCCTGAATAAACCCTCTCCCCTTTGGAACTATTTGGTCTGGTGTTGTCTGTTTTAAGCTGCATGCCGAAGTCTAACATAGAACATGCAATCAGTGCTCATAATGCTCTTTTTGTGGCCAAGGCAAGTAAAGGTATCTCAGTTCACAAACAATGAGATTCAACCAGGCTTTGTACAGAATCACTATTTGGACTGGTCCCTAGGCTCTTCATGATTGAGTCCACCAGCTCTACTAACTTGTGCCATATCCTAAGCCCACAGATCACAAAGATCAACCAGTATTGCACTGATTAGGCCTAAGGCCAGATACCTATAGATTGCCTATTGTTAAGGTGTCTGATAGTCCAAGACCAGTGCCAAGACTAGCCACATGCAAAAAAATTTCAACAGATAGGGCTCCCTATCTTCTTTTAGTATGGGCACTCTATATTAAAGCTCAGGTATATGGACTATCAAGATATTCCTAATGTTAGGTTTCATAAGTCAGCATTAAGTTCTAGGACAAAAAACCTGTGCTTATGACTTTCCACTATACCCAGTGAGTGGGGTGTTATACTATATTATGCTGTCAAGGATTAGAACCATATTGTTGAAGGCAGATCTGCTGTTCATCTGAAATAGGTCATAGCTGAATGTCACAGTCACAACAACCTACTGGTTGTGATGCAGGCCCAAACCTGCATTTACCCAATTTTGGTTCAGAACTTAAACGTTAGAGTTTCATGTAATACTGCTACCTGACTTGGGATCCCTGTGTCTCCTTAGGCTGGAAGGTGAGCAGCACAGATAGTCCCCTGGATACCAAACATGTTGATAGGCTGACATGCATCAAACTTGTACATCCCTTTCCTCTATGGTCTCTGGGGCAGAAGGTCTGTGCCACAGGCCCACTTCATGTATGACATCCATGAAGTCAACTTTTAAATATGTTGCAACCTGTACATAGGTCTGTAGGTGATAATGAAGCCAATCTATAGCTTTTTTCTAAGAGCTGTAGCTTGTGAATAGAGGCTTCTGTTTCTACCATTGTCAAGTCTCACAAAGCAGGTATATAACACTGGGCTGTTGGCTATTCTTGTTCTGGGTTTTGTACTCTGCTTCCTAGTAGGTGGAGAGAGTCTAGCTCTGTGCTTAATAGGTGGAGCTTAGAGGGGGAGTGGTAGAGAAAATCCCTTTGTTCTCTGGCTAATACAGCTTCAGTGTCTTAGTCTAGCCTGGAGATGAAGGCTGTAGGGGCTCTACTCTGCTCAGAACCAAGTTTCACTATTTGTGTTTCAAGTCATAGTGACTACACTTAATTCCTAGTTTCTACCAGAACTGGAAGCTGCCTATGTTCATTCTATGCTGGTTGAGTTTGTAGGATATGTAGTATAGGCAATAACTTTCTGCATGCCTTTGGTTTGCTTTCAGAAATACATGCAAGCTATACAACTTGGATGGAAAGGAATGGACTTGATGAACTTCTAGCGTGTGACACTTTGTGTCTAATGTAAATTTGATATACAACTTTTCAATAAGGGGTTAGTAATTTGCCCTTCTTTGGTATTCTGATTGTATGTAAGGCTTTGTGGACATATGGCTGTGGCAAAACACATATATTTGATGTCATAGAAAATGCTCTGTTTCTTTCACTGTTTTGCTATCTGACCCTGCCCCACTCCTCTCTCTCTCTCTCTCTCTCTCTCTCTCTCTCTCTCTCTCTCTCTCACACACACACACACACACACACACACACATACACACTCAAAAAGTAAAAAGTAGTGAGTCACTTTATTTGGAACAGTTTCTCTTTAACTCCAACTGATCTTTCTGATGAGGATGGCTGCATTGAGTCTAATGTCTGCCACCAGAGATGTTGTTTGTTTTCTCATTAAGTTGTTAGTCTGTTCTAATAAGGAATTGAAGGCATAAATGTTTTTCAAAGCTTAGTCTTCTAACATTTTACATTCAGTGGTGAGAGAAAAGAAGAATAAGTACTTTTGTGTATCTAATTTTTAGAGAATGAACTGGGATCAAGGATGCTGGAAAAATGAAAACTGGCAACTAGTATATGGAATTTTTACATAAACATCTGCTCTATCTTGCTTGGAAAGAAATGGGAAATCAATAAATATCTTTGTTACTGATTTGCTTCTGTATCAATTTATTAAGATACTAAGGACTTTAACAAAATAAGACACATTCACAAGCTCTCTTTATATATTTTTTTAAACAGTCAGTTGATTTCATTTAGATAGTATTTTATTTCATAACTAGGAACTAGATCTTTCCTTCAAATCATCTTTGCTCTGTAGGTTAAGAACATTTCCCCTCCTGTACCTGTTAGATCCTGAGATCCAAACCAGAAAGATGTGCTCCCACAGAAACACTCACGGACAGGGGGTTCGAGGCAAAAGCAAGAAGTTTATTGATTCACTGTACTGGGCTTCCCAGGCATGCAGGCTAGAGGAACCCTGAGCTAAAGCTAAGAGAAGTTTTTATACAGTTTTTACAGGGCTTACAAGGGCAGTCTTACAATCACCTCTTAGGGAATACTTAGCCAAAAAGGCTAACCTCAAACAGCTACTCTCAAGCTGGGTTTCCTGGCAACTCATATTTCCACATAATCTTGTAACAATGAGTGTTAGCTAAATCTATCTTACTATAGCTCCTGTTTAGGCAGGTTTATTGAGCTAAGGTCCCAGCTTCCTGATAACCTCTCTTATCTTGGGCCCTTTTCCTGGAATGTGTCTCTGGAGAAGTTATTTTTTAAGTTTAGACTGAGACCTGAGATTCCTTCATACCAATGTCATAATGTACAAACACAGTGAGGACTGTTATCAAGTCACTTTAGTATTAAAACAAGTTCTTGAAGCAACAGGAGACATATCTGAGGAGCAAATGCAATAACACTCCCATTGTGGAGATGGTGACAATTTTCAGAGCTTGACTCACTAGAGCTTCAAAGATGATTTTGAAGTGGTTGGTCCATCTTTGGTAATGTAGATCCAAGTCTTTCCCATTTAAAAGCATTCATGTTATGTCATTTCCATTCCATTCTCTTCTACCTTACTATCCATGTATTAAATGTTTATGCCATGATAACGCTCATTCTCTAGTTCTGTAGAATTCTCTAGTTCTCCATGCTCTACCAGAAGTCTATGTTATCTCTCCATGAAGCTGCTTCTAGATACAGCATCTGTAGCCTTTCCGCTGCTACAGCTCTTTACACAAATTCTTCTCTTCAACCAGCATTTGAAACCTCACATTTTTCTGTTGGGAGCCGACTCCTAGCAGAAAGTGGCTATCATCTTTGCAGCCATCTCAGGCCATATACCCTGACAAGAGACTTGTTTTCAACAGCCTACAACAGCTGAGCTCACTCTGATAAATATCTTGTTTTTCTCACATATCTTGTTTTGCTGTTTAGTGCCACCAGCTGCAAAGCGCACGTGATAGCCACGCTGCTGGGTGCACGTGGTCTCCTCACTGCTAGCTAGGTGCATGTGATATCCACGCTGCAAGGCACATGACGTAGTGCCTTCAGCTGTGCTTGTCCACGAGGGCAAGGCACGTGGTAAAGGGTATAAATACCCAGGATTTCCTTCCAATAAACGAGACTTGATCAGACTCCCTGTCTTGTCTCCATTCTTCGCGTCTCCGTCCCCACTCTCTCTCTTGCTAGGCCCTGACCTGCGGACCGGAGCAGCAGAACGGGCGGCTACAAAGTGGCCCCTAGAACGTGAGGCAGTTCAGGCTGTTACATTTTTCTAGATAGCATCCTGTCTCCTAGTGTCTTGTGCCAGAAGGAACATTGTAATATCATTTTTCTAATTCCTATATTCAGATTACACGTGGTTTCTGCCTTTAAGAAGTTTGTGCTCATTGACAAGCAACACTGTGTTTAAATAGACATCAGGAAACTCCTCTAGTGGGTTCAGTGGTAGTCTGTTAGCAGTTATGGTATAGTATTATTTGCACTCTGGAGCCAATCAGTTCTTTGTTCAAATTCCTCTTAGCCTAGTCCTGTGACTTTGGCCAAGTGATTTGATTCCTTTTGTCCTCTTTGGGAAACAATGAAGATAGTCATTGTGTGCCTAAATTTACACGATAGACAAATAAACTAGCATGGTACCTAGCACAAAAGAAAAGAGCATTATTTTAGGTGATACTTGTGAAATTCCTGTTCCTATTGGCCCCTAAGAAGGTGACCAACAGCCTGAAGAGATTTTGACTGTGTTGAAGAGCTAAACATTCTTCCCTTCACTCTTCTTTGAAGCCCTTTCCCCTATTTCAGATGAGCTTGGGGACAAGCATGTATTGCCTATTGTTATTCTGTGACTATAGAGTGAGGAGGCCATCACAAGGACTGTCTCTGGAAATTGTTCAGTGTTCTGACATCAAGTGGATTCATTAAGTTTTACTTCTAAGGGGCTGAAGTAGAGGATCCAGGTGCTGTGGATTTGACTTGGGACTGAAAAGATTTTAAACAACAGCAACAACAACAACCGGAAAAAAAAACCTCTAAGACTTATTTGAGTGCAAAGGATGGGCATAGATGAGAAATAGATGAAAGAAGGTTTAGAGGCCAGGCAGGATTGGTTCAGAGAAGGAGAACAGAGAAGCAGTAAGATCAGAGGCAAGACCAGACCAAGATGAACATTGCAAAAAGAGGCAGAGCCCCTAGAGCTTTTTTCTTTAAGCTTCTGGCCTTATAGGGTCAAGGTTAGTGACCTGATTTAAGAGCATATGGTTTGTGGCACAGCATTTATTCCATTTTGCCACAGGTCTTTACTGTAAAAGTGTGTGTGTGTGTGTGTGTGTGTGTGTGTGTGTTTCTCCATGGGAGGGTCTCAGGAGTTTCAAGACCCTATTTTTAAAAGTAGAGCCCAAGCACAGTTGTAGGAAAGTGTGGCATTTGTGATAATGTTGTCATTTTGATGACAAGAATACTCCTCAGAGGTTAGGTATGCCCTCCAACTTCTCTGTTCCTACCTGAGTAGTTAGGTCTATATTTTTTTCTCTCTTCTTAGGAGAAAGAGTTCTTTCAGTATATTTATAAGGCTATAAAGGCCACCCCTTTTCTCCTTTTCTTTCAAAAAGTTTTTTTTTGTTTTTGTTATTGAAGGAGGAAAAAGAATTCTGGTATAGCCAGGAAGAAACAAGCAAGTTCTATTTCTCACTACTTCTGCCATTCATGATTTTGGTGCTCTCGCCATGTCTCCTCTGACTGTATCTTTCTAAATTGAAAAGTCTTCTTTAACACACATTATTTGGCAACTTCCCATTCCATTGAGCAACTGACAAGCAATGTGCACATTGCAGCAGTAGACACTGGGGTGGGCAAATAGAAGAACACCACCACTACCTACAGAGAGACTAAGATTTTTTGAAAAGTCTTTCAAGATGTAGACATGTTAGAGAAGAATTATAGATCTTGCCTAATCAAGGGCATAAGCTACAAGCTTTCCAGGTCATTGATCACATCCACATGTACTTCAGAATAACTGGAGACAAACATACCAATTTCTGACATGCAGAAAGCCTCATTCTGTAACTTGACAGTGGTGTCCAATAATGTGAGTTTTATCAAGCATATGGAGTGCTTCAATGACTGGAACTCCCTGATCCATATTTTGAGAAGCAAGAGGCTATGAATGTCTTTGAAAATGAAATAAGAAGACACACGGGCTAGAAATGACTAAGGAAGGTCTGGTTGGAGCCCTCAAAGCAGAAAGAATTGGGAGAAGGGTTAAAAGTATTGCCTGTTTCTTCAGTCTTCTTTTTAAACATTTTATATGTGTGTGGTATGTGCTATGTTGTGCTGTGTATGTGTGTGTGAGTGCATGCATGTGCATGTGCGTGTGTGTGTGTGTGTATGTGTGTATACACTGTACATGCATGCATGAGTGTATTCCTGTGTGTTTATGTGTGAGGGGGCCAAAGAATGAGACAGTGTCCTTAGTCCCTTTGGACAAGGTCTCCACTGAACCTGGGGCAAGAACCCCCTTACAAAATCTGGCTGGCTAGAAAGCCTTGTGGTCCTGATATGCTGTCCTGTTTTCTTCTACCACTTTAAGTGATGGGGTTATGGGCACATATGACTATGCCCAGCTTTTCAGATGGCCACTGGGGATTCAAACTTTGATCTTTATCCTTGGGCATCAAGCACTCCTACCCATTGGGCTATTTCCCCAGCATCACAAATAATTTTCTTTTAATCTTAAGCACATAGGTTGTATATTTCTGGGCATCCAAAAATGATTCATGGCCATGTGAGACATGAAATAGAATATAGATAGAAATTGTGTCACTATTATGTCTATATTTATAAGATCATTCCATGTGCCTTTCTATTGTTTCTTCTGACTACTGGATGGATATTGATGCTCAATCTTTTGCATTATTGTAGTAAACATGAGAAAAGATCAAGCAGAATGGTGGCCTGGATGACTCACTCTTCTGACCCACAAGGATATTCATATTGGTTTTGCACTTAAGACTTGGAGTTTTAGATATTGAGATGTCAGAGGTTTTCTGTTACAGATTTCAGTTTATCTTAACATTGCAGGAACCAGAATCATGGAAACAGAGTATTTCTGTTGTGATCATTGTCATTGTTTGGATTTTTTCATCCACCACTTCCATGACCTAATATATTTCCACTGTACCTTTATAAAGGTTTACCACTATATTGTCTCATAAAGCATACTAATATTTCCAAAATGTGTTTTGTATACTTCTATGTGTTGTTTAATAATCAGGTCCCTTAGATAGACGTTCCTTCATCCTTAAATCCCTTTGCCAAGAAATAAAGGCAGTGAAAGCAAACATTTCACTGAAATAGGGGTGTTCAGTCACTTCAGCCCCATTTAAGCCTTATTGGATAAGGCCAGGGTAGCTGAAAGCATATTAGAATGCACTTGGAAGGACCGAATTCATCTCCTGCCCACATCCTGCCTTTCCCCAGCTCAACACCTGCCTAACCACTCCTGAGAAGTAGGTTGGCTGGCTGCAATTAAACTCAAGTGCCTCCTCAAGAACTTGGTAAAATCAAGCCCTGGCACAATGATGCTCCATCTCTTCCTCAATAGAAGGGAGCAGAAAGTTAAAAAAAAATCAGCAGCAGACTCGGAAACTTGTGAAGGTCTTGCCATTTAAAATTTCAAACTTAGCTGTTTGTTTATTTGTTCCTTGTAGTAGGAGTCTTGTATGTATTTTTCCAGAAAAAAATTGTCACTAATATTTCCTAATCAACTTGGCGTATAGAAGTATAAGCTTCATTCAGTGGGTCAGGTGTCACCTGGCCTTATATATTTGCTAGTCATCTTGCCTGGAAGTATGTTCTAATATTTTGCCATCTGCTTTTCAAGGATCATGCAGCAAAATACTGCTGACTTCTAACCTTTGGAAGGTTTGTTTTCTGACCTGTCCTACTGTTATATATTGTTAAAGATGGGATCTGGAAGCCATTCTCCTGCCCCCGAGTTTCCACCTAAGAACAAGGATCTCTCCCAGGCCTACATATACAGCTGGGGCCATGGATCCCTCCCTATGTGCTCCCAGGCTGGTGATTTAGACCCTGGGAGTTCTGTTTGGTTGGTATTGTTGCTCTCCTCATGAGGACTCAAAGCCTTTCAGCTCCTTCAGTCTTCTCTCTCACTCCTCCATTGGGAACCCCTTGACCAGTTCAATGGTTAGCTGTGAGCATCTGCCTCTGAATATGTCAGACTCTGGCAGACCTCTAAGGAGACAGCTATATCAGGCTCCTGTCAGCATGCACTTCCTGACATCAACATCAGCATCTACCTTTGATGAATGCACAAGGGATGGATACCCAGGTGGAACAGTCTCTGGACTGTTCTTCTTCAGTTTCTGTTCCACACTTTGTCTCCATATTTGCTCCCTTGAGTATTTTGTTATCCCTTCTAAGAAGGGCCAAAGCATCCACACTTTGGTCTTCCTTGTTCATGAGCTTTATGTGGTCTGTGAGTTGTATCTTGGGTATTGCAACCTTTTGGGCTAATATCCAATTATCAGTGACTACATACCATGTGTGTTCTTTTGTGACTGGGTTACCTCACTCAGGATAACATTTTCTAGTTCTATCCATTTGCCTAAGAATTTCTCGTATTCATTGCTTTTAATGGCAGAGTAATATTCCATTGTGTAAATGTACCACATTTTCTGTATCCATTCCTCTGTTTAAGGACATCTGTGTTCTTTCCAGCTTCTGGCTATTATAAATAAGGCTTCTAGGAACATAGTGGAGCATGTGTCCTTATTATATGTTGAAGCATCTTCTGGGTATATATCCAGGAGTAGTATAGCTGGGTCTTCAGGTAATGCTATGTCCAATTTTCTGAGGAGCCACCAGACTGATTTCCAGAGAGGTTGTACCATCTTGCAGTCCCACTAACAACGGAGGAATGTTTCTTTGTCCACATCCTCAGCAGCATCTACTATCACCTGAGTTATTGATCTTGGCCATTCTGACTTGTATGAGGTGGAATCTCAGGGTTGTTTTGATTTGCATTTCCCTGATGACTAAGGATATTGAACATTTCTTTAGGTGCTTCTCGGCCATTCGCATTTCCTCAGTTGAGAATTCTTTGTTTAGCTCTATACCCCATTTTTTAAATAGGGTTATTTGGTTGTCTGTTGTCTAATTTCTTGAGTTCTTTGAATATATTGGATATTAGCCCTCTATTGGATATAGGATTGATAAAGATTGTTTTCCAATCTGTTGGTTGCCATTTTGTCCTATTGACAGTGTCCTTTGCCTTACAGAAGCTATGCAATTTTGTGAGGTCCCATTTGTCAATTCTTAATCTTAGAGCATAAGCCATTGGTGTTCTGTTCAGGAACTTTTCCCCTGTGCCTAGGTATTCGAGGGTCTTCCCCACCTTCTCTTCTATTAGTTTCAGTGTACCTGGTTTTATGTGAAGGTCCTTTATCCACTTAGACTTGAGCTTTGTACAAGGAGATAAGAATGGATCGATTTTCATTCTTCTACATGCTGAACTCCAGTTGAACCTGCACCATTTGTTGAAAATGCTCTCTTTTTTCCATTGGACAGTTTTAGTTCCTTTGTCAAAGATCAAGTGACCATAGGTGTGTGGGTTCATTTCTGGGTCTTCAATTCTATTTCATTGACCTTCCTGCCTGTCTCTTTACCAGTACTATGCTGTTTTTGTCACTATTACTATAGAGTACATCTTGAGGTCAGGGATGGTGATTCTCCCAGAAATTCTTTTATTGTTGAGAATAGGTCTTGCTATTCTGGGTTTTTTGTTATTCCAGATGAATTTGCAAATTGCTCTTTCTATTTCTATGAAGAATTGATTTGGAATTTTGATAGGAGTTGCCTTGAATCTGTGGATTGCTTTTGGCAAGATGACCATTTTTACTATATTAATCCTGCCAATCCACAAGCATGGGAGCTCTTTCCAACTTCTGAGATCAACTTAGATTTCTTTCTTCAGAGACTTGAAGTTCTTGTGATACAGATCTTTCACTTGCTTGGTTAGATTCACACCAAGGTATTTTATATTGTTTGTGACTATTATGAAAGGTGTTATTTCTCTAAAATCTTTCTCAGCCTGTTTATTCTTTGAGTAGAGGAAGGATACTGATTTGTTTGAGTTGATTTTTGTAACTGCCGTTTCTTTTGTAACAGCCGTCAGGTTCTGCTACTTTGTAAAGGCCGGCCGGTTCTGCTGCTCCGGTCCGCAGGTCAGGGTCTAGCAAGAGAGAGAGTGGGGATGGAGGAAGGGGGAAAAAGGGGCGAGAGATGCAAAAGATAGATACAAGACAGAGTTCGGTGGAGTCTCTTCAAGTCTCTTCTTTATTCTCCTCTCTTCTATATATATTCTCCTACTTTCTTCCACCTTTCACCTTCCACTCCTTCCACCTTCTACCTCCCACCTTCTACCTCCTACCTTCTACCTCCCACTAGAAAGGAAATCTTGGGTATTTATACCCTTTACCACGTGACTTGCCCTCGTGGACAAGCTCAACTGAAGCCACTACATCACGTGCCTTGTAGCCATGGATACTAAACAGTGTAACAAGATGTTCATCAGAGTGCGCTCAGCTATTGCAGGCTGTTGAAAACAAGTCTTTTGTCAGGGTATATGGCTTGAGATGGCTGTAAAGATGATAGCCACTTTCGGCTAAGAGTCGGCTCCCAACAGATTTTATACCCAGCTACTTTGCTGAAGTTGTTTATCAGGTTTAGGAGTTCTCTGGTGGAAGTTTTGGGGTCACTTAAGTATACTATCATCTGCAAATAGTGATATTTTGACTTCTTCCTTTCCTATTTGTATCCCTTTGACTTCCTTTTGTTGTCTAATTGCTCTGGTTAGGACTTCCAGTACTATATTGAATAGGTAGGGATAGAGTGGCAGCTTTGTCTAGTATGTGATTTTAATGGGAATGCTTCAAGTTTCTCTCCATTTAGTTTGATGCTGGCTACTGGTTTGCTGTATATTGCTTTTACTATGTTTAGGTATGGTCTTGAATTCCTGATCTTTTTAAGACTTTTACCTTGAAGGGATGTTGAATTTTGTCAAATGCTTTCTCAGCATCTAGTGAGATGATCATGTGGTTTTTTTTCCTTTGAGTTTGTTTTTATAGTGGATTACATTGATGGGTTTCCGAATATTGAACCATCTCTGCATTCCTGGGATAAAGCCTACTTGATCATGTTGGATGATTGATTTGATGTGTTCTTGGATTCATTTGTCAGATTTTTATTGAGTATTTTTTGCATCGATATTCATAAGGGAGATTGATCTGAAATTCTCTTTCTTTGTTGGGTCTTTGTGAGGTTTAGGTATGAGTGTGATTGGGGCTTCATAGAATGAACTGGGTAGTGTTCCTTCTGTTTCTATTTTGTGGAATAGTTTGAAGAGAATTGGTATTAGGTCTTCCTTGAAAGTCTGACAGAATTCTGCACTAAAACCATCTGGTCCTAGGCTTTTTTTGGTAGGGAGACTTTTAATGACTTTTGCTATTTCTTTAGGTGTTATGAGACTGTTTAGGTGGTTTGTCTGCTTCTGATTTAATTTTGATACCTGGTATCTGTCTAGAAAGTTGTCCATTTCATCCATGTTTTCCAGTTTTGTTTAGTATAGGCTTTTGTAATAGGATCTGATGATTTTTGAATTTCCTCAGTTTCTTTTGTTATGTCTCCATTTTAAGTTCTAATTTTATTAATTTGGATACTGTCTCTGTGCTCTCTGGTTAGTCTGGCTAAGGGTTTAACTATCTTGTTGCTTTTCTCAAAGAACCAGCTCCTGGTTTTATTGATTCTTTGTATAGTTGTTTTTGTTTTTACTTGCTTGATTTCAGCCCTGAGTTTAATTATTTCCTGCCATCTACTCCTCTTGGGTGTATTTGCCTCTTTTTGTTCTAGAGCTTTTAGGTGTGTTTTCAAGTTGTTAGTGTATGCTCTCTACAGTTCCTTTTTGTAGGCACTTAGAGCTATGAGTTTTCCTCTTAGCACTGCTTTCAAGGAGTCCCACAAGTTTTGGTATGATGTGTCCTCATTTTTATTAAATTCTAAAAAGTCTTTAATTTCTTTATTTCTTTCTTGACCAAGTCATCATTGAGTAGAGAGTTGTTCAGTTTCCATGTGTATGTGGGCTTTCCAATTCTTTTGTCATATAGAAGACCAGACTTAGTTTGTGGTGATCTAATAGGATGCAAGGGGGATTATTTCAATCTTTTTGTATCTGTTTAGGACTGTTTTGTGAGCAGTTATATGGTCTATTTTGGAGAAGGTACCATGAGGTGATGAGAAAAAGGTATATTCTTTAGTTTTAGGATGAAATGTTCTATAGATATCTATTAAATCCATTTGGTTCATAACTTCTGTTAATTTCAAAGTGTCTTGGTTTAGTTTCTGTTTCCATGATCTGTCCATTGCTGAGAGTGGGGTGTTGAAATCCCCTACTGTTACTGTGTGAGTTGCAATGTGTGCTTTGTGCTTTAGTAAAGTTTCTTTTATGTATGTAGGTGCCCTTGCATTTGGAGCATAGATGTTCAGAATTTAGAGTTCATCTTGGTAGATTTTTCCTTTGATGAGTATGTAGTGTCCTTCCTTATCTTTTTTGATTAATTTTGGATGAAATTTGATTTTATTTGATATTAGAATGGCTACTCCAGCTTGTTTCTTGGGACTACTTTCTTGGAAAATTGTTTTCCATCCTTTTACTCTGAGATAGCGTTTGTCCTTGTCACTGAGGTGTGTTTCCTGTATGCAGCAAAGTTCTGGGCCGTGTTTGTGTATCCAGTCTGATAGTCCATGTCTTTTTATTTGGGAGTTGAGTCCATTTATGTTAAGAGATTTAAGGAAAAATGATTGTTTCTTCTTATTATTTTTTGTTATTAGAGGTGGAATTATGTTTGTGTAGCTATCTTCTTTTGGGGTTGTTGAAAGATTATTTTCTTGCTTTTTCTAGGTTGTGGTTTCCTTCCATTTGTTGGATTTTTCCATCAATTATCCTTTTAAGTGCTAGATTTGTGGGAAGACATTGTGTAAATTTGGTTTTGTCATGGAATATCTTGGCTTCTTCATCTATGGTAATTGAGAGTTTTGCTGCGTATAGTAGTCTGGGATGACATTTGTGTTCTCTTAGGGTCTATATCTTCTGGCTTTTATAGTCTCTGGTGAGAAGTCTGGTGTAATTCTGATAGGTCTGCCTTTATATGTTACTTGGCCTTTTTCCCTTACTACTTTTAATATTCTTTCTTTGTTTTGTGTGTTTGATGTTTTGATTTTTATGTAAAGGGAGGTGTTTCTTTTCTGGTCTAGTCTATTTGGCGTTCTGTAGGCTTCTTGTATGTTCTTGGACATCCCTTTCTTTAGGTTAGGGAAGTTTTCTATAATTTTGGTGAAGATATTTACTGGCTCTTTAACTTGGGAATCTTAACTTTCTTCTATACCTATTATCCTTAGGGTTGGTCTTCTCATTGTGTCCTGGATTTCCTGGATGTTTTGGGTTAGGAGCTTTTTGAATTTTGCATTTTCAGTGACAACTGTGTCAATGTTTTCCATGGTATCTTCTGCACTTGAGATTCTCTCTTCTAACTCTTGTATTCTGTTGGTGATGCTTCCATCTACGACTCCTGATTTCTTTCCTAGGTTTTCTATCTCCGGGGTAGTCTCCCTTTGTGATTTCTTCATTGTTTCTACTTCCATTTTTAGATCCTAGATTGTTTTGTTCAATTCCTTCACCTGTTTGGTTGTGTTTTCTTGCAGTTCTTTAAGAGATTTTTGTGTTTCCTCTTTAAGGGCTTCTACCTATTTACTTGTGTTGTCCTGTACTTCTTTAAGGGAGTTATTTACATCCTTCTTAAAGTCCTCTATCATCATCAGGAGAATTGATGCTTTTCTGGTATGATGGGGTATCCAGGGCTTGGTATGGTGGGAGAACTGGGTTCTGATGATGCCAAGTATCTTTGGTTTCTTTTGCTTATGTTCTTTTGCTTTCCTTTTGCCATCTGGTTAACTCTAGTGCTACCTGCACTCACTGCCTCTGACTGGAGCCTGTCTCTCTTGTTATCTTGCTTATGTCAGAACTCCTCAGAGTCCAGATGTCTCTGTGATCCTGTGCTCCTGTGTGCAAGAACTGCTGGGACTCAGTCTGCCTATGGGATCCTCAAATCCTGCTGCTCTAAGTGCAGTGGTTCCTTCTCTGCTTTGAATGCAGTGATTCCTCTAGGATGGCTTAGGACATGGTGTCTTCCCGGGAGCAGACCAGCTAGGTGACTGCCCCAGCCAAAAGGACCAAGCAAGGGACAGAAGGGGAGTGGTATTCTGGAGGGGCGGAGTTTGGGTGGCTGATGGGTCCTGAGCACCTCAGGCTCCCAGTTTTAGCTCTGGGGCCCAGGATAGTGGGAGAGGGTTCTTACCCACTGCTCTGAGTGCAGTGGTTCCTCTAGGATGTTTCAGGATATGGTACTGTCTTCACAGGAACAGACCAGCTAGGTTTTTGGCCCAGCCAAAAGGCATTGCCTTACTAACTTAGTATAAAAATATTTAATGCTATTCAGTACTTGTCTCCTTAGTATTTTTGGTGAATTTGCTGAAGTGGCCTGCAACTATTTGGGCTGCCACTAAAGCTATTCCACTATCTCAACAGAGCAAGAAAACAAGGCTGTGCCTAACTAAACAATTCAGATATAACTAAGTATTACTTCAATAATTATTTAGGACTGTAGGTCCACTCATTTGTAATTAAAGATAAAGGTATATTTTCTGACTAATGGCTATCAAATTTCTGCTGGCAAATTTTCTTCTTACAAAACCTCCTCAGCTTCCTCATGACTACCACTGCTAGGGAGAATTGGCAGCAATAATGTTTACCTATTTTGGAAACAAACTTTTCCATTCAGTTATTAAGGCTAATTATTAATATTATTTGGCTGTAAATGTAGTGCCGTGGCAGAGTGCTTGCCTAGCATGCATAAAGCCCTAGGTTCAATTCTAGCACTAAAAATATTAACAATATTATTACTATTGATATACCTATAGACCTCAAAAACTGCAAAATATTAATTATTAATATGTAGGTTATTTTAAATAAAAATATAATCATGTAAGAAGCAAATCCCAAGATAATGTTGCTCAGCATTGGGTATTTGTTATGCTCTGTGGGACCAAATGCTGTTTTATAAAATACAGAAAGTTTGAATATTATCATAATTTATTACATAAAGTTCTATGACGGAGCTGGTTGGTGTTTCCTTTTCATGTCTGACTTATCAATCTCACCTAACTCTCACTTATCCATATTATCTAACTACCTCACAATACAGTGTATGGGGAGGGGAGTGAATGTACAAGGAGAGGAAAGGCTGCCACCTACTTATCAGCAATACCATTTCCTAGCACACTCCTGGAAGGAGACTATCACTCTTAATAAGCACATCTCTGTTTTGAGAGAAGCAAAACAGCATCTAGCTGCTTGTCTGTGTTCTGTAGACTAAAACTAGCTTAGGCAGGTAGGATCCCTGAAGACCTGTCTTTTGTCTTCACTGTGAAATGTACTTTTTTTCCCCTATTATAGGCTTTGAGTACTTTATTGACTCTTTGCCTTTGGCTTCACTCAAGCAATGAAATCTTGCACCTGGATCAGGACAAGAAATATACCTGCAGTTTATCCTCCATATTTTTTTTTTTGCCAGAGTAAAAAAAAAAAAAATGGTTCTTGCCTGTCAGGGGAATATAAGCAATATGCTCCTGTGTGAATACTTATTACTTGCCTGTCAGAAAAAGGTTAGAGGAATTTCCCTTTGGGGAGGATGCCATAAAGACTTTTTTTTCCTCCCACATAGAAAATTTCTTACAGATGTTTCTCTCAAGGTATTGCAGCCACAATTCCCTTTGGAAGTTCATGTACCACAGAGACACATTTCCATCCCAGTAATACATAGAAAATACTTTCCCCCTGAAAGGAATGTAGAATGTTTTCTTGCTGTGATGGGGAGTGTAAAGCAGTCTGAAGCACAGGGATTTTCTTTGGAGATCTGGGCTTTCAGTTCACAATTGGCTACTCATAACCCTGGGACTGGGGCAGGGCTGGGGGTGCATATTCTTGTAACCTAAGTCTCTTCCAAGTTTGTAGTGAAGGTGCTGTTTGGGGGGTGCCTGACTTGATATGTGGTATGCTGAAGTTGAATATTATGGCTTTGCTTGTGAATAGTCAGAAATTCAGTAATCAGGCAGACATAGCATGTAATGGACTGGTGGCCAGAACATGTGGGGTGATTTTTCCAGCTCATAGTTTGGTTGATACCTGTTTAGCATGGCTTGAAAGAACTTTTTTGTGAAGCATCATATAGTGATCAGCAGTTCAGAGCTGTTCTATTCACATTCAGTAGAGAATTATTGTTAGGTCAGCAGCAATCTTCACTGTGTTTTGCTATATTGCTCATAGCGCTGACATCACTGTAGACTGGCAACCCTTTCACATAGAATTACTGATATAGCCAGGACAACTAGCTGCATGTTCGTGAGTAAACAAAGACCATCATCCGTGGTTAACCCCTGGTGAGCTAAGATAACCTACACCAAGAACAGAAATGATTTTCTTTTTGTTTTTAAATTAAAATATAATTACATCATTTTCCCATTTCCCTGCCTCCCTCTGATCCCTATCATCTATTTTGCCTTGATCTCTCTCAAAATCATGCCCTCTTTTACTTTTTATATGCATATATTATGTCTAATATAGAAGTTCTGTCTGTTTCATGCTAGTTGTATGTATATGAATCAGGACAGACCAATTTTATTGGATAGCTAGTTGAGGGATCTTCCCTGGGAAAGACTAACACTCCTGTTCTTTGTGTAGGGTTGGGGGTCCTGAGGTTTTCCCTTTCACACTAGCATGCCTATTGTTGTTATCCTGGTTTAGGTCTCAGTTAGGCAGTCATGTTCTTGAGGCTTCATGGGTGTAACTTCTTGACGTTTCTAGGAGATGTAATCTCCCAGAAGACTTCTTTTTCTTCTGGCTCTCACAATCTTTCTGCCTACTCTTCTAGAATGTTCCCTGAGTCCTACGTGGAGGAGCAATGTTGTAGATGTATCGACTGGGATTGGCTACCACACAATCATGTGTGTATATTTTGACCAGTTGTGGGTTTCTGTGATGGCCTCCTTCTGTTCCAAAATTAAAATTATTTTTGGATGAAGGGTTAGAGCTACACTTACCTATGGGTATGAGGCTAGATATTTAGAATGCAGTTAGAAAAAATACTGTCTCAGTAAAAATGGCAGAAGTCAGGTCTTCTCTGTGATACATGACGTCTCTAGTTCTGTGTGGTTGTCTAGGTGTCTAGTAGCAGATATGATATCCCTCCCATTGAGTGGTCCTTAAGTCCAATTAGAGAACTGTTAGTCACCAGCAAGATATGAGTGCACCTATCACACTTTTACAGTTAGCCATGCTGGTCATTGTTTTTGTTCATAGATGTTGACATCTAGGGAGGGATAGTGGTTGTCTCCCTTCCTTGAACACCATCTTGTACTATGAAAGGTAGTCCTCAGGGCAGAGACTTACAGGGCAGGTCCAACTCTCAATCCTCCAGGACTCATGATGGAAGTGCATGCTATCTACAGCAATAGGGAATTACTTTCAACCTCTGATGGGCAACTAAGAGCAACATCAATAGCCTATATTGTTTGAGGTGTCTCTTGGACTCCCATGACCAACAACACATGCCTAGTAGTGTTTGTTGTTAGTCTCTGGTTCTTTGTATGGAGTATTTTCCAATCCAGGTAGGATAATTTATATATATATATATGTATATATACACAGACGTAATGTATTATGTATTATTTAGGCAAATACATAATATGATTTTGTATATTTTTTTCCGGCACCATTAATGCCATTTTACTCTCCTTTCCCCATCTCTTTCTATATTTTCTCTCTCCAAATCCAATCAAAATTCCCTTCCCATTTCGTCCAAACTCCTTTCCAAATGACTTATATCCTTCTACCTATTCTAGTGATCTCTCAAATGCCATGATCCCATTATTACTTTCCTGGTTTTTGCAGTTGTACCAGGCCATAAAGTCACATCTGAAGATTTAGAGCTAGGAACCACAGATGAGAGAACATGTGGCATTTGTCTTTCTGGGGATGCATTAACTCACTCATTATATTTTCTGTTTTCCCATTGTCTATTTACTTGCAAATTTCACAATCTCATTTTCCTTTATAGCTGAATGGTATGGTGTCGGTGGCGTGTACTCGCCAGCGAGATAACACAGACACCAAGGTTCTTCAGCAGATCTTTATTACAATATTATAGAGGAAAGACCCGCTGGGAAAAGGCCGGCTGGTGGAAACCAGCTGGGAGAAAAGGCCCCGAGCCCCGAGAAGGTTCTGGTTAAATACCTCCTGGAGTGATGTGTACATATCTGGTTGGTTAATTGCCCATAAAATCCTATATGCCTCGGGAAGGGCTTGTGACTTCGCGCGCTTTCCCCTTACACAAAGGCAGTAAATTACAGAACTTGTGAGAGCATCAGATTGCCAGAGATGTCTCTGCTTTCCACGGCTCTCTACATCTCCCCCTTTTTGTTTTAAATGAGAATCACAGGCACTGGCCATTTCCCGTGTCTTAGGCTAGTTGACGTTTTTCCATAGCCAGCACCAAAGAATGGTGAGCTCCCTGTCTTAGGCTACGAGGGTTGCGCACCCACACCTGCCATTCATTGAATGTGCGCCCCAGGTTGTGGCCACTCGTAATGCCCGTCATGGGGTAAACTCACACCACATGGTGTACCTCTGGCATATGGCATCAACCTATTCCCGTCGTTGGGACCAATGGCAGCTGGCCTGGAGACAAAAAGATAGAGCTGTCCTTGGTCTGTCTGGCACGGTACCAAGCAAAACTCAAACTCAAGCCCGATCAAGCAGATTTCATTATGGGGGAATAAGCGATCAAGGACTAATAGTTTGATACAGTCTCCCCCACCTTACCAGGTGCAATGGAAGCAAATCCTCTGGGTGCAAAGGCTAGGGGAAACTGAGAGAGATGCAAACACCCATCCCTGTGCAATGGAGTCACCTCCTAGGGGTGCAAGGGCTGTTTGTCTCAAAATTCAGGTACCAGAGCTACACAGACAAGGACCAGTCAGACTAAAACTCCTCACTGACCCAGTGCGATGGGCTGAGCCCTTGGGGTGCAGTAGCTGAGGATCTGTTTGTTGGCTATTTCTTTAGCATAGACAACCAGATTTCGGGAGATGAACCTTGTTCTAAGGCTGCAAGTGCTTGGGTAATCACGACTTTGTCATGTTTCTGTTGAGCTCTGAGCTTGCAAACCAACCAGAGTATGAATACTAATCCACAACACAGGGTTGTACCAAACATGCGTACTCCCACCCACTCTTCAAAGAAAGAGAAGGCTGAAGAGATCCGGGTGGAGAGTCCTTCAGTCAGCGAAATGTCCACACGCATTGAGTTGATGGCTGCCACCGCTGCTCGCAACTTTTCGAGAAGTTCATCAAATCCTTCTGACCATTCTCCTGCTAGGTAATGAGACAATTGTCTGGACAAATTAGCTGCTCGAGTAAAATTTTCATATTGAACACTAGTAATACAGATTGCTCCCAGACTTCTTTCACATCCCAATTGTGCCAATTGAAAGAGGATATCTATCCTTTTCTACCAAGTCTAGGCGCTGATTAACAATCATCAATCCGCCTTTCAATTCAGCATTAGCAGAATTATGGAAGTTGCCTGCCTCTGTCACTGTAACGGACAGCCGATTTAAGGCTGCTGCTGTTTGGACTTTGGTTGTCATAGCAATCCCAGCAGCTGTAGCTGCAATGGCAGTGACTGATATCGCTGTTATTATGGCTGCAGTTATGCCAAAGTCTCTTTTTTGTCTGAATAATGATAGAGTAGAGGGTGTTTCAACAGGAACAGGAACCCATCGTGGCACTCTGGCAACCATGGCACGTTTAGCTTATCCAACAGCCCAACACTGAGACATCATGCATGAATCATTAGTGCATTTTTCAAATGAGGAATTGGAAAGAATAAACAAGAAAGGTGGAAAAACACACACTGGTGTAGGTGAAAATTCTGTTTGATTTACAATAATCTTGTTAACTCCAGTAATTAACAGAATAGGATTTGTCAACTGAGGGATCAGATCTGCACTCTGTTTCACCATAGTTCCATTAATAACTCCTGTAAAGGATGTTCTTCCTGTCGCTCCGCCCTGGAGAAAGGCTAGCGAGTTGAGGTTAGTACAACTGCCATTAACTCCACAGAGTAGCCATTTGTGAAAAGGATTCATACTAACACTCTGTAGAAAAGGACCCTTTCTCATTACCGCGTCAGCTCCAGGATCTCCCAACATATTGGGTGAAAAGGAAAATGTTTCATTGGTATCTGCCCATCGTGTTACTCTGGATTGACAATCAGACCAAGGCAGAACAGCTCCCTCATCTTCTAGACTACAAAAAGGAGAGACCTTAGGTTGACGAGGATGTTCTCCATCAATAAGTTTGGGTGATAAAAATGTTCCATCTATCCAAATGGCTGGTTGCAAAAAGGACTGTGAGAACTCTTTGACATAACTATTGTCCTTTTCATTATCATTCCTTTTAGTTGTTAGTTTAACCCAGCTTCTCTTTTCATAAAACCACCCCAAGGTTCTCTTCGAGAGAGTTATACATTTTCCTGTCTCAGTAATCTGAAAACAGAGAGAACCCCGTTCAGGCAAGGAACGATTTTCTCCCAGGGGGGCCTGCGTTTTATCATAGGGAAGATAAGGTAGCCCCATGGTTCTATTAGTTGTAAGAAATCTTGGAAACACCATGGTATCATGTCTAACAGGTATAGGTTTAGGAAAAGCAGATAATATAGCCCATCGTTGTTCTCCCCATATACTAGGAACCCAATTCTGGAGGATCCAAATTAGGACTGGAAACATCTGCAGATGAATTCTTCGGGGTGTCATCTTCAGTCGTCACGAGCCTTCGCGTCAGTCTCTCTGGTAGCCAGAATGGATTGTCTTCCTCCTGTGGAAAAACACAGACAGCTCCCCTGGATCTTATTAATATAGGATCCGGGCCATTCCATTGTCCGGTCAAGATGTCCTTCCACTTGACCATCTCCTTTGGCCTATCAGGCTCTAAGCAATGACGGTCAGCAGCCGAATGGCCCTGACTGTCCAAATTCAAAAAATTGAGGGTAAAGAGTGCTATAGAAATGGTGACTCGTGGCACTGAGGGTAGAGCTTCCTCGACTCCCCCTTTTTGTTTTAAAAAATAAGATTTAAGAATACGATGAGCCCGTTCTATAATGCCTTGTCCTTGAGGATTGTACGGTAGACCTGTCAGGTGGGTCACCTCCATTTGGCGACAAAATTGTCCAAACTTCTGAGAAGTATACGCTGGTCCATTATCGGTTTTGAGAATTTTAGGCTTTCCCCAGGCACTCCAGGCCTCAAGGCAATGTTGGGTAACATGTGCTGCCTTTTCTCCCTATAACGGGAAGGCAAACATGATTCCAGAACAGGTGTCAATAGAAACATGTAAATATTGAAGTCTCCCAAAAGATGGGACCTGAGTAACATCCATTTGCCAAATCTGTAATGGTCGAATTCCTCGTGGATTAATTCCCACATGAGGCACTGGTAAAAATTGACAGCAATTCTGACATTGAGTAACTATATCTCTAGCTTCCTTTCTAGATATATCAAACCGACGACGTAATGTCTCTGCTGTCACATGAAATTTTTTGTGAAAATCTTTGGCTGAGTCTAATTTTGAGGATAAGGCAATAGTAATCAACTTTGTGGCTCAATCTGCCAGATCATTTCCATGAGACATTGGACCTGGTAGACCTGAGTGAGCCCTAATATGTGTAATAAAGACAGGATGTCTCCTATTAACCAGGATAGATTGGATCTTTTGAAAAACTTCTGCAAGCTTGCTAGATGGTTTAATTAATCCAGCAACTTCCAAGACTTTAACTGCATTTACCACATAAAGAGAATCAGATACAATATTTAAGGGGCCTGGAAATGTTTCTAAGACTTCCAGTACCACCAAGCATTCTATAATTTGAGGTGAAGTTTCATGGTATTGTTTGGCAGTGACTTTATTATCAACCACATAGGCACCTATTCCTGTTTTAGACCCATCTGTATATACCACTACCCCATCTGGGAGTGGTTCTTGAGATATGATATGTGGAAATACAATGGCTTGAGTTAAGGCAAATTGTGAAATAGGATGTTTAGGATAGTGATTGTCTATTTGGCCATTAAAGGAAGTAACTAACACTGCCCAAACATCAGAGGTAGCAGTTAATATTTGAACCTGATGTGTAGTATAAGGCACTATTAAAACTTTAGGCTCTCTTCCAAAATGAGTGACAGCTGCTTTTAATCCTCGAAGGGCAAGCTGAATGACTGCATCTGGGTACCATTCAATAATTTTTGCAGGAGATGCATTGGGATGGATCCATAATAAGGGCCCATCCTGCCATAACACAGCAGTTGGTAAACGTCTGGTCTTAAAGACACACAAATTAAAGGTTTTGGTCTCATCAATACGCTTTAGCTGAGCTTCTTGTAGGGCATCCTCCACCAATCGCAGGGCATGGTTTGCAGCCGGTGTTAGTGCTCTTGGTGAGGAAATATGAGAATCTCCTTCTAAGATATCAAACAAAGGTTTCAATTCAGCAGAAGGAATTTTCAAGAATGGTCTCGACCAATTTATATCACCTAATAATTTTTGAAAATCATTTAAGGTGTGCAAATGATCTCTGTGAATTTCTAGTTTTTGAGGAACTATTTTCTCAGGATAAATAACTGTCCCTAAAAAGGAACCAACTTCTGAAAGTTGAACCTTCTCTGTGGCAATATGTAGACCTCGTTGTTCTAATGCAGCAATTAATAAGGGATATGATTTCTGTAAAATGGCCAACTCCTTGTGGCATATTAAAATATCATCCATAAAATGAATCCATAGTAGGGTAGGAAATTGTTTTTTAACAGGTTCAAGGGCCATCTGTACATATAGCTGGCACATAGTAGGACTATTGGCCATGCCTTGAGGCAAAACTTTCCACTGATATCTCTTATCAGGTTCAAGGTGATTAATAGCAGGTAATGTAAACGCAAATCTTTGTCTGTCCTGTGGGTGTAGGGGAATGGAGAAAAAGCAGTCTTTAATATCTATAATTATTATCCTCCATTGTCTGGGTAAGGCAGAAAGCAAAGGTAAACCTCTTTGGACTGAGCCAAACAATTGCATCTGTGCATTAATTTCTCTTAAATCATGGAGAAGTCTCCATTTTCCTGATTTCTTTTTTATAACAAAAATAGGTGTATTCCAAGGAGAAGTAGAAGGTTCTAAATGACCATTTTTAACTTGTTCTTCAATTAATTTAGTAGCGGCCTCTAATTTCTCAGAGGATAATGGCCACTGAGGTACCCATACGGCCTCCTCTGTAAGCCAGGGTATGGGCAATGAACCCTCAATGGCAACTAGTGAAAACCCAGACCATGTCTTCCTGTATTACTTTCTTGAGATATTGGGCTTAATCTTCCTTGTTCTCGTCTGCCAAGGCCTTTTCCTTCTTTATATCCCATCTTTCTCATAATTTCCATGGCTTGTTGTGAATATTCATTAGTTAGTGTCAGTCCTAAGTCCTGTAAAATGTCTCTTCCCCAGAGGTTAACAGGAAGAGGAAGCACATAGGGTGTAAAACTTCCTGTCTGACCCTCTGGTGTTTGCCAATTCAAGGAACGTGAACTGATTGCAGGACTGGCTTCATACCCCAACCCCTGTAAGGAGTGGGAGGATTGTGTAACTGGCCATGCCTTAGGCCACCAATTAGAGGAAATGATACTTTTATCAGCTCCTGTATCTAGAATTCCTGTAAAATTCTTCCCTTCTATTGTTAATTGTAAAGTAGGTCTAGTTTTAAGATCAACTACCAGGTGAGCAAAATCAGTTCCTGAAGAACCGAGTCCATTGGTATCTCTGGGCACCCCGGTGGATGGGAAGTAATTATGTAAACTTGGAAGAATAACCAATTGAGCAATTCTAACTCCAGGGGAAATAGAAAATATGCCTTGTGGACAAGAACAGAGAACCTGAAGTTCTCCTGTATAATCTTGGTCTACTACACCAGGATGAACCACAAGTCCTTTCAATGTTAGAGAAGAGCGGCCTAGAATAAGGCCAACACTATTCTCAGGCAGGGGACCTTTGAAGTTAACTGAAACAAGCTGTGCGCCCTCATGTGGCATTAGTAAGTATTGGGATTTGGCGCGGAGGTCTAACCCTGCAGATCCCTTTGTCGTTCTGCAGTTAGGGGTGTCTCCCAGCTGCAGGCTTGTATCCCATATTTTTTGGGGCCCTTGGATTTTGGGCCCAGAATTCCGTTTTTTTGATTGCTTTCCTCTCTTTCCAATAGTGGGGGATCATGTTGAATAAGCCTTCCATGAATATCTTTGACTGAGCGACACTCATTAGCCCAGTGATAACCTTTCTTGCATTTATTGCAAAGTCTCCATCTTTTCTGCGTGGCAGCACGACACTCTCGTTTAAAATGACCCAATTTGCCACAGTTATAACATATTTTATGGTTGTCAGGATTTGAGCTGCTTTGGCTTTGTAAGATAGCTGCAGTGAGACCAGCGTTAGTCAGCGGGCCTCCAATCCCCCTGCAAACTTTAATCCAATCCGTTAACCCTTTGTTTCTTCTAGGGGTAATTACTGCCTGGCATTCTGGTGAAGCATTTTCATATACTAACTGTTCTATTAGTGGTTTGACTTTCTCTGGGTCTCCAAAAATCCTGCCTGCAGCTTCTGTCATCCTAGCAACAAACTCTGAGAATGACTCCTGGGGGTTTTGTAATATCTTTGTTAGGTGTCCACCTACTTCTCCCCTTTTTGGAAGGGCTTTCCATGCCTTAATAGCGGCAGCAGAGATCTGGGCATAGGCTCCCCAGTCGTAATTTGTCTGATCATTAACATATTGCCCCTGTCCTATTAGCAGATCAAATGTTCATTGTCTCTGATTGCCTTCTGTGTTAGCATTGGCTTTTGCCTGTGTCTGACAGGAGTCATGCCACAGGGCCTTCCACTCCATATATTGTCCCATGTTAGGGAGGGCAGCTTTCACTGTATTCTGCGAATCGCTTGGGGTCATTGCCATAGTGGCTAATCTCTCTAATTGCATAATTGTAAAATTTGCATCAACTCCATACTTCTGAACTGATTCAGCAAGTTCTTTAATTGCAGTATATTCTACTGGTGCGTGAATACGACCTCCTTCTGGAGCTTCAAACACTGGAAAAGCTTGAAACATTTTCTTTTTATCTTCCTCTGAAAGGAAGGTAGTTGCACCGCGCTTGTCTGCATAAGGCGGCGGCGGTGCTCTCAAAATTGCAGCAGGGAGTGCTGCCTGGGAATTCCAGGGGGGCGGGGGAGCTGTAAGCGCACACTTTCTAATCCCCGCCTCCCTTTGTTCTCTACTCTGCGGCTGCAGCCGCCCATGTGAATGGAATCCTTCCGCCTCAAAGAGGACTACTTCTTCATCTCCTTCCGCCTCATAATGGACTATTTTTCCATCTCTCTCTGGTTCCCGCTTGGAGGAACCAGACCTCCCCGATTCATATTCATATAATTTCAGATTTTGCAGTTCCTCTACTGGATATAGAGGCTTTCTCTTCGAAAAGGACTCTCCCAGGAACCTCTCCGGTCCCTCCTTCCCTCCCGCAGATCTAATGTCTGGGGAATCTGTAGACAGTCTACCCAAGCTTCTATTTAAGCTTGTAAGCGCTTTCCCAGATTCAGTTTCTGGTAAGTTTCTATCCTGAATCTCTTTCAGTATCTCCTGACTCGCCACAATAGCTGAGCTACATTTTTGATCCTGTAAGCACGACCGTATCAATTTCCACAATGGGCGTGTGCCTGGCCTCAACTTCCCATTTTGCTGTTCTCGAATTAGATCCTGCTCCAGCCTGTCCCAAGAGGCGAGTGTCAGCGTTCCTGTGCAAGCGTACCAAGGAGCAACTCTGTCTATCTCTTTGACAAAGTTCTCCAGTGTGTGAGCAGAAACTTTTAGTTTGTGCTGTCCCAGGAGAGTCTGGAGCCCCATCACCACTGACTGTGAGGACCCCATGCTGTTCTGTTATCTTTGGAAGAATCTGACTCTCCGGGAAAAGCTCTGTAGCTCACTCGCGGCTAATTAATTATGCGGAGCCTCTGTCTGCTCATAAAAACCGCTGCCTGAAGCAGCAACTGGCAGGGGGCGGGATTAAGGCTCTACTTGCTCGCTGAAGCCCGCCGGCTCAAAGCAGCTAAAGGAGAGGCGGAACCAAGTTTCTCTTGCCTTGGAAAAACCGCACCGGATTGAAAAAACTGCTGGAAGGGGACAGGACCAACTTTTCACTTGCCAGCTGAAACTCAGCGGCCCGAAACGGCTACTAGAAGGGGGGGCGGGGCCGGCTCAAGCGGCAAGATTTTAACAGGCATACCGGTGAAAGCAATATAACAGCAAGAGAAATAAAATTAAAGCCGGCACTAGGATAGCCAACGCTTCCACTGCAGCTTGTGATTTAGTGGAAATATGAAAAGATTCAGGATTAACCATACCTCTCTGATTCTGTCTTCCACTGCAGTCCGTCTCTTTGACGTTTTACTCCGGATGGGAGGACCTCTTCTCCGCAGGGTACCTTCGAATTTCCCGGGATTTCGGCCCCACTTATGTCGGTGGCGTGTACTAGCCAGCGAGATAACACAGACACCAAGGTTCTTCAGCAGATCTTTATTACAATATTATAGAGGAAAGACCCGCTGGGAAAAGGCCGGCTGGTGGAAACCAGCTGGGAGAAAAGGCCCCAAGCCCCGAGAAGGTCCTGGTTAAATACCCCCTGGAGTGATGTGTACATATCTGGTTGGTTAATTGCCCATAAAATCCTATATGCCCCGGGAAGGGCTTGTGACTTCACGCGCTTTCCCCTTACACAAAGGCAGTAAATTACAGAACTTGTGAGAGCATCGGATTGCCAGAGATGTCTCTGCTTTCCACGGCTCTCTACAGTATGGCATTGGGTATATGCATTAGGTTGAGGCACTGGGTAGAGAATGTGGGCTAGAACTGGGGATTAGGGAGGATGTGTAGAGGCCAAGAGCAGGGAACTCAACCAGTTGAGCCCTGCCACAATATATGAAGTGCCTGGCTGGCCTAAGACAGAAATTACTTCTTAATATGAAATTGGCCTTGACATAACTAGTGAGTCAACAGTGAAAATATTAGTATTAAATATTATTAGTACTAATAGTAGAGAATATTTATTGAGTACTTACTGTGTCCCAAAGACTTGAATAAACAAGTGGGAATTACTCATATAATCATTACCATAATACAATAAGCTACTATTATTTCTCTGAGTTTACAGATTAAAACACTCATGTACAGATGAAGTCATTTGTCATTTGTCAAGTTATACAGCTAACCAAATAACAGTCTTAATTTTCATCATCTTGGGAACCCAGGTTTGCCATTAAAGCTCTTAATCACTAGGTGTATTGCTTCCCCACTACTGCCAGTAACCAAAGTACAGTTTTCTACACAAGGATGTTAGACTAATGCTTCAGTTCACATGCATGGAAATTCATACGCATCTAAACCCAGGTTTAGAAGTTCTTCAGTCACTCTAGAAGTAGTGGTAGGTTCAGTACTGATGTACTGTGGGACTCATGTAGTGCTTTTAACTTCCAAGCCTCCATTTCTACTTCTAAAAGTAACTAATTACCTTTGTCCCCCTCACCTGCCTGAGCTGTAAGAAGATATGAAATAAATGCTTTAGATAGTACTTCTTTATTTATGACCTGTATCTATTGAATTTCTGACTCAGTATTGAGGTGTATTGTATATTAGGTGTCAGTGGAGGTAGAACAGCCCAAGCTTTTAGTTAAAAGAAAGTTCAGGCTAGGGGAAGAGAAAAGGAGGCTGACCTCTGCACAGACCAAGGGGACCTGGCAAACTGGAAAGTGAGCTGGCAAGTCAGGGTCAGGAGAACAAAGAGAAGAGGCAGCTTTGAGAGTGAGCTGGCTTTTTTCTTGTTGATCTTAGTGGTTTGCCTTTTCCTAGAAGAATAGCATCCTTTGAAGGAAGAAGGAATGGGGATGAAAATCAGAGTGCATCATGCATGAGTCTGTGAGAGAATGGAGCACTCACCGCATATTGCTACAGACACTCAGAGGAGCTCCCATTCAAAGGCAGCACACTCAGTGAGATAGTTCACTTCTTGATGCAGGGATTTTTCCAGTGAAGAAAATAAGCATGGCATTTCACTGCTGTGGGAAAGACTTAGTCATCTAAGATCAGTGAGGGGCATCATCGAATTACAGGGATGTGCTTCATTCAAATTGTTTTGTCTTACAGAAAACCATGCTGTATCCAAACAGTCTTAAAAGACAGTTTGAAGAGGCTTATTATCCATTAGAGGAACAACAGCGTTCTTTGACTCATTAGGGCTTTTGTTTTTCACTTACTTTCATCAGTTTCCTGACAACAATAAAGTAACTTATAATAATGCTCACAGAGAAAGTGCTTCTAATAGTAGAGAACATACTAGATGCCATGCACTCCAAACTTTCTTAGGTGCTTTATATTCAAAGAAGATTCTTCATCAATCCATGTTTTGTGATCTAATTTTCTTTCCTCTTGAGACCATTGCTATTGCATATCTGAAGTGACCTTATGGATACCCCCTGATTGATTGTTTTTCTGCTTTGCTAGGATGGGAGTGTCTTGATGGTGGAGGTTTTGGTAAATTTATCACGTTTCCATTTCCACACAGCACAATCCTATACATATAATGAGGATTCATTGCTTATAGTTGTTGAATGAATGACAAAGTGAACATGTATACTTCAGTCTGATGATAAAGTTCTTCCAAAGCCTCTGATCTGATTTTATGAGTACTATATATTGATACTCACATTGATAACTTTCTTCTGTTATCCACACTGATTTCTTTTTATAACATGAATATATATGACATATCTATATGAATATATGTAATATGATTAAAACATTGGAAGATACAAGCCTGATTTATACCTGTGCTCAACATGTGTACAATCAGCGAAGATAATAGACAAGTGAGTGAATAACCACTAACTAGTTCTAGTAAAGCCAGGCACAGAAAAGCTCTGTTGCGGAATACCATAATAAGATTCAACCCTAGTTCTTGTATACTTTGACTCTACATATTTGTGGGAGGAGTGGAGAGAGGGGAAACTGCAATTTGGATGTATCAAAAACAAAAAATAAAAATAAAGAATAATAATAGCAAATACAATCCTTGAAGAGTTCATATATCCTGTGCTGTAACTTATAGTTCATTCTTGATTTTTTAATTTGTTTCTTGGGGACTTTTTTTTCTCTTAGGAGAAACAATGTTGTTTTGGTTTGGTGTTAGGTTACACACACACATACAACTAAGAATTTTCTCTTCCTGTTATCAAGTTAGGCTATAGACACATGTGTGTAACTGTGGCAAAAGGACCACTTCTCATATATTCCAAGTGTCCAATGGACAGTAATGTATAGAAAAAGCTTGAGTGATAGTAAACATTTTAGGTATCAGTAAGATGCCTAAACAGGTAGGGCATGGACTCTGGAGCCTGACCTGAGTTTGGTGCACAAAACATGGATGGAGGGAACTGATTTCTGGAAGTTGTTCTTGGACAGAGAACATTGTGGCAGAAACACATTATCAAATATTTATATATATATTAAACAATATTAAAACCTTAGCAAAGATATTTTGCCAAAGGATATACAGCAGAAACCTCCGATTGCAAAACTTTACATTTATTGAAATGTTTGTTGTTGCAGAAACATAGCCATGTTATGCTAGATGCTGAATTTTCATCTCTCTTAAGTATATTCATTGTATAAATTAGCCCCAAAGAGACTAAAACCTAATGGCTTACTTTTAAAAAAGTATTTCTTTGCTGAATCAGTTATTTTTTTCATGTGCTAATAATAGGTGAAAGAATATACCCTGAATAGCTTCATAAAATGATTATGACTTTGGTTTTCATAGTTAATTTAAACCTTAGTTGGTAGAATAGAAGTGAAAAGTTTCCATATCAAAAATATGGGTTTGATGAAAAGCAATTGTTTGATTATTAATACAAAACATTTTCAAAGGAATGATGGTTCTTAAAGCAAATGCAACTGTATTTCAAGATAATTACTTCCATTTTGTTTTCGTCTAAAAAGTTCCCATATGAAGTAGTAAAAGCCTATAAATAGAAGACAAAAAGTAAGCATAGTTATGTCATTTGGTGGTTAAAATATAGATTAAAGTGAAAGACATCAAAATGATAATGAAACCAAATAACCTTCAACAAGTTTGACTACACTATCTTAGAGAGAGAAAAAGTGTGTAGTTGGGGCCAAGTGTTTAAGGTGATAGACTAGAAAGGGAGAAAGTAGTAGTAATTTTCATGCTATTTTAAAATAACATTTGGTGGTAATCAATGCCTGGTGTATTTTATAATGTAAGGGATTGTTTTTATGCTGCTCTCTAACTTTCCTACCATTCTTACATCTGGGGCTTATCTAAGATGCACCGATTTTTCTATCAGTGATTTCTTCTCAATAGCTCACTCATTCTTCAGTCCTGTAAGATTAACTGCTTCTCCAATTGCCATGGCCAATTTCTAAAGTTTATGGTCCATTTCATAAAGTCTTGTAAATAAGCCCTTACTTCCTTTTAATTATGTGTCCCTGTAGAATGCATGTGCCAGCATTGCTTCAAATTTATATATGAGGCCAAGAACCAGACAACCTTATCATAGGATAATTGTTTTAAATCCTGTTAAGGCCATTTCCTTATTAAATTGTCTGAGGTTAAGAACAGCAAGACTGACAATCAATTGTGCTTCTTTTCATTCAAGACCTGGCACAAGACTATTTATTCTAAGAAGGCTTCTTGGACCAATCACCTCTCTAAATACACTTATAACCCCATCACACTCATGGCCCAACATTATAAGCTCTGAATGTGTGTGTGTGTGTTTATGTTGGCATTAAAATAGTGTGCTAACTTTAATGATATACTGTTTTATGTACTTAGACTCTTTATTATAGCCCAGTGGTTAATAGGTCAAACTGGAGGCAGATTATCAGGAATTAGAACTAGCTCTATTATCTGTTAGTGGTATGATCTGGGAGTTTACTTAACCTACTAATGTTTCAGTTTCTTGATCTGAAAAGTGGAGATAACAATAACACCTTTCTAATAGGATTATAATGTTCAGAAAATTTGGAGTGTGTAAGGCTTTTCACCTGTACTTGCCTCGAAGTGTTTTACATATGTTAGCTATTTTATTATTATATGTTTAAATATTCCTAATTTTTGAATCATGATAAAGACTGTTTAAAGGCAAGAAATCTGTTTTCACTATTCACATACTTGTTTTGTCCAAAATTCCATCTGTCAAGTGGTACATAGCATTTCCTAAAATAATGAGCAAGTCTGAGGATGTAGTTTAGCTACTGTCTATATCCTGAGCTCTATCCTCAGGATCATATAAAACTGTGTGATGGTACTTTTGAATAATTAAAGCAACATGGAAGTGGAGACAGGAATAGCAAGGTATAAAGTGAGTTCAAGTCCAGCCTTGGCTACTTGAGTCCTTGTCTCAAAAATTTTTAAGAAGGAAAGAGTTGTAAGGGTTCAATGTTTATATTTTATAGCCTTAATATACTTATTAAGCTCATAAAACTATGATCATGAAAACAATGAACAAATAGGAAATTATGTAGGATTTTGTCTTGAAAAGAAGCCTCTGGAGATTAATTTTAGAATTTATAGAGGCACAAAATTGTGTACTGAACCTGATGACAAACATCTATATTCCCAGCAAGTGAAAGGTGGAGATAAGAGGACCATGTGTTCAAGGCTTCAAACTTCAGGTACACAGAAACATTAGATCCTGAGATATCTGAGGCCCTGTCTCATAAAAGACACTATGTGCTGAGAAGCAAGGATGTCAGATGCAAGGGAATTACTTTGCTGGAAGTGGACACATTGTCTTCTGATAGAGGGGAAGAATCAGCCTTAATTTATATTGCTAAAACTATTATGTGAAAATGACCGGGCAGCATATCAGAATCCAGCATAAAGACCCACTTTCTAACCATCTGACCTCTCTGACAGTTGAGTCAGTGGCCATATAATTTGTTTGGCTAGGCTCATGGGCAGCTGCTTTTCTTTTTGCATTCAATAAATACAAAAGTGTCACATTTATAGTAGGTAGCTGAGTTGCTGGCATAGCCAATACATAGGCAAGGTCATTTGTAGATCAACACTGGAGAAAGAAAGGAGTGTGCTCACTCCTCATTTCAGTTCTCAGAAATGAAGAAAAAGAGGAGGGCTAAAGTTGTGGGTACCATTGTTCTTGTCAAGGTAATATGTTGGGAAAGCTCAGTGGCAGAAGAATATTATTTGCCCGAGCTTAGATCATTGAATGATGTGTGAATCTTAAACCACTTAAGTCTGGGATGGAAATGGAGATCAGTAGAGTACTTACTTAACATGCAGAAAGCCTATGTCACTGCATAAATCTCAGAATGGTAGTGTTTACATGTCATCCCAGATGATAGAGACAGGGATTCTCGAAAGTTCAAGGTCACCCACAGCTGCATAGCTAGTTTGAGACCAAGCTAGACTACAGAAGAACCCACCTCAAAAAATCCACACCAAACCAAGATAAAAACCCATTTAAGTCATTGATTATCAAATTTAGATTTTGCAAGTGAAAAATATTTCCTCACCCTATCAAATAGATTGACATAGTAGTATCAACATGATATTCTGTCAAGTGAAGACACACACACACACACACACACACACACACACACACACCAAAAATCACGTCATTGGTTTATATTCTCATTTTAAAAGAAGGAAATAGGACATAGGCTCATAATATGCCACTGAACTATTGTAGGACTGTGAACAGTACAACTTTTCTACATTCTTCTCATTTCACCTTGGTCAAATAAATCCCCAGTGTGAGTTGGCATGAATTCACAAGCACACACTTGGGAACCACTATTTTGTCTTTAGTGAAATTTTCTGATCATTCCTCATAGAGTCTTCTCCCTCATCCCTTCCGGGCTCCTCCTAAGCCTCTTATAAGATTGGTATTTTAACATTAATTCCCCACTGTAGCATCTTATCCTACAGATCCCACATGACTCAAAATCTAGTAAATATCTCCAGAAGTAGATAAGTTCCAACCTAATTTATTCATTGTGTAGGAATATTTTGAAGTTACTATTTAGCCTATAAGCCTGTTCAGGGGTACTGTCTGACTACACTAAAGACCCTTAGAATAATAGGGTATAACATTCCTATTTCAAAGTATAAAAGACTAGAAGTTATAGATGCTATTACTAAAATAATTTACTCCATAAAGAATAGGGAGGTAAGGTCTTTCATGTGTCTCCTGAAAGCCTTTTGAACCTGCCTAGCATAGTATAAGATAAGATGCCATTTTTCCATCATGGAATAAGCATTGAGGATGTTTCTGGATAAAACTATTCTAAATACCACAACAAAAAAGGAGTCAAATCTTTTTTTCTTTCAAATTTTAATTCCATTTCAGAAATGTTGACATACAAATACTTGCTACTGATCTGGAGCTTGTCTACATGTGAAAACACTTTTTGAAGCATATTATCCACTAATATTATCATAGAGTATTTTCTGGAGGGGGAAAATTACTGATCTTTGGGCTACAAAGTATAGACAGTACAATATCATTTGGATTAATGGGCCTCTGAGTTGTGCTATTTTACTTTTAAATGCTCGGGTTCCTATTTGAAAGTCACTTTATTCAGAAGTTCCTATGATGCTTTGACAGCTTAGTTCTGCATATATGCAGTATAAGGCTTTGCGCCTTAGTGAAAATCTCCTATCTAGAAGGATTCCAAATTGAGACTTTCTCAAATTGTATTCATGTGCTATGATTTGATTAGATAAAACCTGGGCAATCCCATTGCTTAGAGTCCTGATAACACCCTCCATCAGTCAAATCCATCCAACTTTGAATAATGAGTATATTTCATTTATGATCTATAGTTTGGGATACTCCAGAAATTTTCCTTTTTATAACCAGCTTTTCTCCTTTTCTACCATCACCATCACCACCACCACCACCAGAACCACCACTTCCACCTCCACCTCCACCACCACCTCCACCATATTATCCTGTCACTTGCATTATCACGTGGGGCACTTAAGTAGCTCCTCAAAGTCCATTCTTGTCTCCAAAATATGTTCATTCACAGGGATGTTAAAATTTTAAATTAAATTCTCTCGTCTTGTATACAATTCTTATGTGGCTTCTCATTAAACATAGACTGGAATACAAATTTTTAACTAATTCCTGGAAAAACTTTTGAGATCTTAGCCTTACGTATGTTAAAACTTAGCATGTAAGGTGAGCAAAACAGATAGACATATCTGCTCTGTTAGATTTGACAATCTGTTGCAGAGAGAGTAACAATAAACAAAGTCAAAAGGTAAAATTATATAGTAGGCAAAATAATAAAGAACCATGAACAAATGTGAGGAGAAAAGAGGAATGTGGGAGAATATTAGAGTTAATTAGTCTTGGCAAGGAAAATATGAAATGCAGAAATCAGATAGGGGAGGGGCCACTTACAAAGATGTGAACAGGATGCCAGACTAAGTCAGATGAATCAGTTGTCTCTGTTCTGTGCTGTCTTATCTATACATCTCTCTCAGGACTTGAAGAGTTTAGAGGAGGAAAGTTTTAGTAAAATGAGGTGAGGTTAAGATTACATGTGTACAAACATCAATATCAGACCAAAAAAGAAAAATGAACTTACTAAAGTCTAGCTTAATGAACCAATGAGTTTACTGGAGTTACATACAGGGACATGAATGACCAGAAGACATCTGTATCATCAAAAAGATTGTCTCAGGAGTGACCAATGAAAAGTGCATCTCTGGATTTCCCTGCATAACGTTCACATAGCGCCCATGGAAGGAGCTCATTTCCCCCTAGTGATTGTTTAAAGCTTATGGAGCTTTGAGGAAGGGCTTTGTGTTTTTTGTAAAGATCATAAAATTCTGAGCCTTGAAAGTTTCTGAGCTTCTTAAGACTAATGGGTTTTCCCACTCTAGAGAAAATAGCTACACAACCTCTCTAGTCCATATTAATCTCTTATTTTCCTCTGGACTCACATGGAGGGCATGTTCAGCAATGAGAACTGACAGCTTAAAATGTGTACATTTTATAGTGTGACTGTACCTTAATATAAAATGGGAAGGGTCACTTAGCACACACACACACATGTCAAAGCACATTTAAAAGCACAACAAGTTAAATTATTGAATACAGGGGAAAGGGTTGGAAATAGGGTAATACTTAATGAATAGATTAAATGACAAAACTAGTAACTAATAGTAATTATCCTGAATCAAGTAATGTGACTAATTTAACTATCTATACCAGAAAGTTAAAATACAAACATATATATACTCCCCACCTACAGAGGTCAATAGGACTGGGACTTGGCACTGTGAAAATTCAAGCAACATCCCTCAACCCATGCCTTGGTTGCTCAATATAACTTAAAACAATGCAGGTTATTTACTTTCCTATGAGTAACTACTTCAGAAGTGTGTAAAATAAGCTGGACTTGTCAGACTAAAAGATAGTTCATTATTATTCTTGCTTAACAAAATTTAAGATACTGGAACAATGGCATATGCCTTTCACAATGTAGTGTGATCAGATCTCCCCTGAGGGAATCTGTTCATAATCAAGATATTTCTGTGAAAAGATAGTATTTATCTCAGATATATTCAGTTATGTGCTCAGCTAAGATCAGCTTTTACAAGGACCAGCTCTGTCTTCAAAAGAATCCTGGCCTTGTCAGGCATAGGTGGGAGAGGAGATCCTTGGTCCCATGAAGGCTGGATGCCATGTGTGGGGGAATTCAAGGGTGGGAAGGTGGGAGTGGGGGTGTAGGTGGGGGCACATCTTCATAGAAGCAGGAGGAGAGGTGACAGGATAGGGAGTTCCTGGGGGGGGATGGGGTAAGGGGATAACATCTGATATGTAAATAAAACATCCAATAAAAATATTTTTAAAAAGAGAATACTATAAATCTGCCAAGAGCAAGTCCAAACAGCTCTGCTGTCCGGGTCCTTTGCAGTATTGTCACTTTTCCTTGCCCCCTTCTCTTCTAGTATTCCTCTAGGGATTTACTAAGTTGCTTGAATTTCCACACCAACCTACTTACTAGATTCCTGATGCTTTAAATATTCTGAACTATGTGCTGTCTTTGTGCCCTGAATCTGGCCTCTTAAGCTGGTTCTCCCTTTTTCTTGGCCCTGCCCTTTAGTCTCTGGCTCCCTGTTTTTCACTCCAGTTGTTGGAATGCTTAGAGCAGCCTTCATTTTGACTCTCAGGTCTTCCAGATCCTTCCCCAGGACTACCGTACTCCTTTGCTGACTCTCCTCTGTCACAATTGTATATCACCCTTCACTTTTGCATTCTATACCCACTGACATATATTCCTCAAAAGTGACAATCTAGAACTCTCTCAAAAACCACATACCAACAACCAAGGACAGAAGTTTATATTTTGAAGCAGTGTCAGCATGATTCCATAAGCTGTTGAGAGGCAGACACAGGATGTGGCCTTTTAGCCTAGATGAACAATATTGCCACTTACCAAATGGGAAATAATAACAATAATTACTAAGAAGGGATTTTTATGAGTGCTTAGTGCCCCAGGGGCCAGAAGCCCTTGCAGTCACATGGGAGCAAGAAAGAGCAGAGGATTTGGCTGGGAAAGAAGGTTTTAAAAGGTCAGGTCATACTGACAGTTCTCATTCTGAGCTTGGTCAAGGAGAAAGGATTGCATTGGCTTTCATAATGAAAAATATATTTTCCCTTTGTCAGGGCACTAGGCTGGGGAAGGAGGGCAAGGCAGCAAATAAAGGGGAAATCAATTAGGAATCTCAGAGAGTTAATAGAATATGCCAGTTGAAACTCTCCAAATTGCACATTTTTTTTTTCATTGATAGAGAAGATTTACACAGGTCTAGAATTCACATTAGCATTAATGAGGATTTTACATGTAAATTCCCAGAAAATCCAAAGAATCCTTAATCCCTTACACCTGGATGCTGCTCTGCACCATACATTTTCACCGTCAGCTTCTTATAATGCACTGGATATGAAAAAGCACAAATTTGAAAATTTCCTATCCAAATGACAAAAGTTAAAATGAAGACAAGGTGTTTACAAGAACCTCTTTGCTTCTATGTGACAGAAGAGGTACCCACACCAGCCTTGTTATTAGCTGCTTTCAGAGATAAGGTGTTATATGAATCAAAGTACAGTTATGTTATTATCACTATATGCTGTTGAATTTGTGAAATCATGATGATTATTGGTCTGATGTCTCTGCAGAAAATTATAGCCATTATCAGCTCTTGGGATGAAAGAGAGAGGTTATCAGCTGCCTATTGCAATTCCTAGTCCACATGGAAAAATAATAAAGTATTTGAATATAATAAAAGTTTCACTAAAATGCTTTCCTACTTCATTGGGAAGGAAAAGTAATGAAAAATATGAACCACAGTTGAAATTACAAGTAGGACAATTTCAGAACAGCATTAGGAAAACATTTTAAAGTATTACATCTGCCTCTACATTAGATAGGGCTGCTTTGGTCAAGAACCATTGTCTTGATTTAATAATAAAAAAAGAGAAAGCAATAATATTATCTCACAATTGAATATGGTCATTATAAAAACATACTATAATAAAGGTTATTTTAAACTTAAAAAAAGAATCATTGTCCTGTTAATAAATGCTATTCCAATGGAATAATAATTTACTAACAATGTTGTGTGAGTGATTTATACATTATCTAGAATAACTTCTTTTTATAAGTATATATTCATTGTGCAATGTTAATGACTTTGTGGTATTTTCATATGTACATGTGACGCTAATTTATCACAGTCACTATCTGTTCTGTTCTCACCTTCCTTAGTCCCTCCAGTTCTCTTCCATTTCCACACTCATTGTATTCCTATGCTATCTTCATATCCCCTGCTCCCACCTGCAGATCGCACATATAAGTGAAAATATCCATTACATGTCTTTGTAAAATTGGTTTATTTCATTAGATACAAGGAGGGGTGCAGTTCAACCCATTTCTCTCCAAATGTCAAATTTCACTCTTTATGATAGGTTGAATGATAGGTTGAATTAAAGTCTGATATATATTGATATATATTTTTTATATATTTTTATATTTTTTTTTTTTTTTTTCTTTATCCATCCAGCCATTAATGGGCACATACATAATCTGGCCATTATCAATAGTGCCACAAGTATGGGTAATGTCTGAGGTTTTAGTTCTGGGTTTTTTTTAAACTCAGGGAATTGGTTTGGAAAGAAGAAATAGAATTTTTAGTTTTCATTGTTTATGCAACATCTGAGCCAAATGCAGTGGCACTCATCTGTAATTTCACAACTTGGGAGGCCTAGGTAGGAGGATTATAAATTTGAGGCTAGTCTGGCTCTGTACCATAAACCAAGGGCTGATGATATAGGTCTGTGGTAATTCATCTGCCTAACTTGTAAACAGCTTTGAACTCTATCCCAGAACAAGAGCAGTAGCAGCCGCAACAGCAGCAGCAGAAGCAATAGCAGCAGCAGCAGCAGCAAAAAACAACAACAATAACACCAACAAAAGCTAAGAACCTCAGTCCCATCTCCTTCAAAGAGTCTAGGTCCCTGAAGAATGTTTTTAATGCTTTTAATATTAAACATACAGGAATAGGAACTGTTTCAAGGCTGGCTGGTGTTAGCTTACTCTTCCTGTTTTCTTCCCTCCAGTTCTCCCTCTATCCCCCCCTACCCTGAACTTTGTATTTAATTCTGCATATTTTCCCACACATATTCCTATGACCACCAGCAAGATCAAATTGTAGAGTTGCATCTCTACAGGTATCTATGTTAAAGTTATAACACACTCCTGTGTTCGGCATGCCTTACTTTCTGGCAATCACTACTGTCTTTTCTGTCTCCCTAACTTCATTTCAAGAGTGCTATTTAAATTAAATCATATATTATGAGGCATTTTGGTATTTGCTATTTTATTCATAATATTTTTCTAGACGTTGAAGTTTGTAGTCATTTATGAGTAGATTTTATTGCTGGGTAGAATTTCATAATATGGATATATCATGGTAGGCCTAACCATTTGTATATTTAAGGAAATCTGGGTTGTTTTATTGTTTTTCAAGACAGAGTTTCTCTGTGTAGCCCTGGCAGTCCTGGAACTCACTCTGTAGACCAGGCTGCCTCTGCTTCCTGAGTGCTGGGATTAAAGGCATCTGCTACCGAGAGACCAAATCTTTTAAATTCAGATTCCATTTTAGAGAATTTGAATTTACGTAAACTAACAGGCTGGTACCTAGCATAAGTTTCCAAGTAACTCAACAACAAAGCCTGAGCCTAGCTCTAGGTTATAGGCTAGCCCCAACAGACCAGTGTCTCCTGGTTAATTTCCCCTAACAAATTCAGCTTTTCTAAGTTAATCCCAAAATAAGCCCACCCCCTGCCTAATGACCACCAAGGCAGAGGGAAGCAGAAGTAAAGTCTATGGTTTGATTCCCAGCACAAGCCAATTATGTTAAACGCCATAGGTGCTTTCCAATTAGATGCTTGCCAGGCTAGAAACACTCTCTCCCCACCTCTGGCCACCTACTGCTTGTTGCTGTCTGTAAAACACCACCCATAGATGTCTGGGGCTCCTCTCCACCAAAATCACCCTACATGGTGGCGGTGGGCTGAGGGGTCCAAGCTAGCTCAAATAAAGGTCCTGTTGTGATTTCCATCAGATTGGTTCCTGCCGATATTTTTTGGGTTCGCTAACACTTCCCTGGTACTACATTACTACTGCCCCTCAGGGGTTATTTATTTTTAATTCTCTTTTCTAAATTTTTTTATTGGATGTTTTATTTACATTTCATATGTTGTCCCCTTGCCCCATCCCCCACCCATCCGGGAACCCTCCTATCCCCTCACCCCTCCTCCTGCTTCTCTGTGGATGTACCCCAACCTACCACCACACTCCCACCTCCCCATCCTCAAATTCCTACCCTCTGGGGCGTCCAGCATTCATGAGGCCAAGGATCTCTTCTCCCACCTATGCCCAGCAGGGCCCTCCACTCTTACTTATTCAGCTGAAGCCATGGATCCCTCCCTAAGGGATCCCAGGCTGGTGGTTTAGACCCTGGGAGCTCTGGTTGGTTGGTATTGTTGCTCTCATCATGGGGCCACAAACCCTTTCAGCTCCAATGGTATTCAATCTAACTCCTCCATTGGCAACCTCATGACCAGTTCAATGGCTAGTTGTGAGCATCTGCCTCTGAATATGTCAGACTCTTGCAGACCTCTGAGGAGACATCTATGTCAGGCTCTTATCAGCATGCACTTCCTGACTTCCACATCAGCATCTACCATTGGTGACTGCACATGGGATGGATACTCAGGTGGAATGGTCTTCAGATGGCCCCTCCTTCAGTTTCTGTCCCACACTTTGTCTCCATATTTGCTTCCTTGATTATTTTGTTGCTCCTTCTAAGAAAGACCGAATCACCCCCACTTGGTCTTCCTTCTTCATGAGCTTCATGTGGCCTGTGAGTTGCATCTTGGGCATTTCAAGGTTCTGGGCTAATATCTAATAATCAATGAGTGTATACCATGTGTGTTCTTTTGTGATTGGCTTACCTCACTCAGGATGATAATTTCTAGTTCCATCCATTTACCTAGGAAATTCTCGAATTCATTGTTTTTAATAGCTGAGTAATAATCCATTGTGTAAATGTACCACATGTTTTGAATCCATTCCTCAGTTGAAGGACATCTGGGTTCTTTCCAGCTCCTGGCTATTATAAATAAGGCTGCTATGAACATAGTTGAGCATATGTCCTTGTTATATGTTCAAGCATCTTCTGGGTATATGCTTAGGAGTGGTATAGCTGGATCCTCAGGTAATGCTATGTCCAATTTTCTGAGGAACCAGCACACTGATTTCCAAAGTGGTTGCACCATCTTGCAGTCCCACCAACAATGGAGGAGTGTTCCTCTTTCTCCACACCCTCACCAGCATCTACTATCACCTGAGTTTTTAATCTTAGCTCTTCTGACTGGTGTGAGATGGAATCTCAGGGTTGTTTTGACTTGCATTTCCCTGACGACTAAGGATACTGAACATTTCTTGAGGTGCTTCTCGGCCATTCGAGTTTCCTCAGTTGAAAATTCTTTGTTAAGTTCTATACCCCATTTTTTAATAGGGTTATTTGGTTGTCTGGAGTCTAATTTCTTGAGTTCTTTGTATATTTTGGATATTAGCCCTCTATCAGATGTAGGATTGGTAAAGACCTTTTCCCAATTTGTTGGTTGTCGTTTTGTCCTATTGACAGTGTCCTTTGCCTTACAGAAACTTTGCAATTTTATGAAGTCCCATTTGTCAATACTTGTTCTTAGAGCATATGCCATTGGTGTTCTGTTCAGGAACTTTTCCCCTGTGCCCAAGTATTCGAGGGTCTTCCCCACCTTCTCTTCTATTAGTTTCAGTGTATCTGGTTTTATGTGGAGGTCCTTTATCCACTTAGACTTGAGCTTTGTTCAAGGAGATAAGAATGGATCAATTTTCATTCTTCTACATGTTGTCCTCCAGTTGAACCAGCAACATTTGTTGAAAATGCTGTCCTTTTTCCACTGGACAGTTTTAGCTCCTTTGTCAAAGATCAAGTGACCATAGGTGTGTGGGTTCATTTCTGGGTCTTCAATTCTATTCCACTGATCTTCCTGCCTGTCTCTGTACCAATACCATGCAGTTTTTATCACTATTGCTCTGTAGACAAGCTTGAGGTCAGGGATGGTGATTCCTCCAGAAGTTCTTTTATTGTTGAGAATAGTTTTCGCTCTCCTGGGTTTTTTGTTATTCCAAATGAATTTGAGAATTTCCTTTTCTAAGTCTGTGAAGAATTGGGTTGGGCTTTTAGTGGGAATTGCATTGAATCTAAGATTGCTTTTGGCAAGATGGCCATTTTTACTATATTAATCCTGCCGATCCATGAGCATGGGGGATCTTTCCATTTTCTGAGATCTTCTTCGATTTCTTTCTTCAGAGACTTGAAGTTCTTGTCATACAGGTCTTTCACTTGCTTGGTTAGAGGTATGTTATATTATTTGCAACTATTGTGAAGCCTGTCATTTCCCTAATTTCTTTTTCAGTCTGTTTACCTTTCATGTAGAGGAAGGCTACTGATTTGTTTGAGTTGATTTTATAACCAGCCACTTTGCTGAAGTTGTTTATCAGGTTTAGGAGTTCTCTGGTGGAAGTTTTGGGGTCACTTATGTATACTATCTTATCATCTGCAAATAGTGACATTTTGACTTCTTCCTTTCCTATTTGTACCCCTTTGACTTCGTTTCTTTTTGTCTAATTGCTAGGACTTCTAGTACTATATTGAATATGTAGGGGGAGAGTGGGCAGCCTTGTCTAGTCCCTGATCTTAGTGGGATTGCTTCAAGTTTCTCTCCATTTAGCTTGATGTTAGCTACTGGTTTGCTGTATATTGCTTTTACAATGTTTAGTTAGGGGCCTTGAATTCCTGATCTTTCCAAGACTTTTATCATGAAGGGATGTTGAATTTTGTCAAATGCTTTCTCAGCATCTAGTGAGATGATCATGTGTTTTTTTTTCTTTGAGTTTGTTTATATAGTGGATTACATTGATGGATTTCCGAATATTGAACCATCCCTGCATTCCTGGGATAAAACCTACTTGATCATGATGGATGATTGTTTTGATGTGTTCTTGGATTCAGTTTGCTAGAATTTTATTGAGTATTTTTGCATCAATGTTCATAAGGGAGATTGGTCTGAAGTTCTCTTTCTTTGTCGAGTCTTTGTGTGGTTTGAGTATGAGTGTAATTGTAGCTTCATAGAACGAACTGGGTAGTGTTCCTTCTGTTTCTATTTTGTGGATTAGTTTGAAGAGAATTGGTATTAGGTCTTCCTTGAAGGTCTGATAGATGTCTGCACTAAAACCATCTGGTCCTGGGCTTTTTTTGGTGGGGAGAGTTTTAATGACTGCTGCTATTTCCTTAGAGGTTATGGAACTGTTTAGATGGTTTATCTGCTCCTGATTTAACTTTGGTACCTGGTATCTGTCTAGGAAGTTGTCCATTTCATCCAGGTTTTCCAGTTTTGTTGAGTATAGGCCTTTGTAGTAGGATCTGATGATTTTTTGAATGTCTTCAGTTTCTGTTGTTATGTCTCACTTTTCAGTTCTAATTTTATTAATTTGGATACTGTCTCTGTGCCCTCTGGTTAATCTGGCTAAGGGTTTATCTATCTTGTTGATTTTCTCAAAGAACTAGTTCCTGGTTTTGTTGATATTTTGTATTGTTCTTTCTGTTCCTATTTGGTTGATTTCAGACCTGAGTTTGATTATTTCCTGCCTTCTACTCCTCTTGGGTGTATTTGCTTCTCTTTGTTCTAGAGCTTTTAGTTGTGCAGTCAAGTTGTTAGTGTGTGCTCTCTCTAGTTTCTTTTTGTAGGCACTTAGAGCTATGAGTTTTACTCTTAGCACTTCCTTGATGGAGTCCCACAAGTTTTGGTATGATGTGTCCTCATTTTCATTGAATTCTAAAAAGTCTTTAATTCCTTTATATCTTCCTTGACCAAGTCATCATTGAGTAGAGAGTTGTTCAGTTTCCATGTGCACGTGGGTTTTCCATTGGTTTTGTCATTATTAAAGACCAGTCTTAGTCCGTGGTGATCTGATAAGATGCATGGGATTATTTCAATCTTTTTGTATCTGTTTAGGACTGTTTTGTGACCAATTATATGGTCTATTTTGGAGAAGGTACCATGAGGTGCTGAGAAAAAGGTATATTCTTTTGTTTTAGGATGAAATGTTCTATAGATGTCTGTTAAGTCCATTTGGTTCATAACTTCTGTTAATTTCAAAGTGTCTTGGTTTAGTTTCTGTTTCCATGATCTGTCCATTTCTGAGAGTGGGGTGTTGAAATCCCCCACTATTATTTTGTGAGGTGTAATGTGTGTTTTGAGCTTTAGTAAAGTTTCTTTTATGTATGTAGGTGCCCTTGCATTTGGAGCGTAGATGTTCAGAATTGAGAGTTTACCTTGGTAGATTTTTCCTTTGATGAGTATGAAGTGTCCTTCCTTATCTTTTTTGATTAATTTTGGATGAAATTCGATTTTATTTGATATTAGAATGGCTACTCCAGCTTGTTTCTTGGGACCACTGGCTTTGAAATTTTTTTCCACCCTTTTATTCTGAGGTAGTGTCTGTCTTTGTCACTGAGGTGCGTTTCTTGTATGCAACAAAATTCTGGGTCTTGTTTGTGTATCCAGTCTGATAGTCTGCGTCTTTTTATTGGGTAATTGAGACCTTTGATGTTAAGAGATATTAAGGAAAAATGATTGTGGCTTCCTGCTATTTTTGTTATTAGAGGTAGAATTATGTTTTTATAGTTATCTTCTTTTGGGGTTGTTGGAAGATTACTTCCTTGCTTTTTCTAGGTTGTAGTTTCCCTCCTTGTGTTGGTGTTTTCCATCAATTATCCTTTGAAGTGCTGGGTTTGTGGGAAGATATTGTGCAAATTTGGTTTTGTCATGGAATATCTTGGTTTCACCATTTATAGTGATTGAAAGTTTTGCTGGGTATAGTAGTCTGGGCTGGCATTTCTGTTCTCTTAGGGTCTGTATGATGTCAGTCCAGGCTCTTCTGGCTTTTATAGTCTCTGGTGAGTAGTGTACTGTAATTCTTATAGGTCTGCCTTTATATGTTACTTGACCTTTTTCCCTTACTGCTTTTAGTATTTTTTCTTTGTTTTGTGTATCTGATGTTTTGATTATTATTTGAAGGGAGGTATTTCTTTTCTGGTCTAGTCTATTTTGTGTTCTGCAGGTTTCTTTTATGTTTATGGGCATCTTGTTCTTTAGGTTAGGGAAGTTTTCCTCAATAATTTTGTTGAAGATATTTACTGGCCCTTTAAGTTGGGAATCTTAATTCTCATCTATACCTATTATTCTTAGGTTTGGTCTTCTCATTGTGTCCTGGATTTCCTGGATGTTTTGGGTTAGGAGTTTTTTGAACTTTGCATTTTCAATGACAACTGTGTCAATATTTTCCATGGTATCTTCTACACTTGAGATTTTCTCTTCTAACTCTTGTATTCTGTTGGTGATGCTTGTGTCTATGACTCCTGATTTGTTTCTTAGGTTTTCTATCTCCATGGTTGTCTCCGTTTGAGATTTCTTTATTGTTTCTATTTCCATTTTCAGATCCTGAATGTTTTTGTTTAATTCCTTCTTTGTGTTTTCTTGTATTTCTTTAAGGGATTTCTGTGATTCCTCTTTAAGGACTTCTACCTCTTTACTTGTACTCTCCTGTATTTCTTTAAGGGAGTTACTTATATCTTTCTTAAAATCCTCTATCATCATCATGAGAAGTAATTTTAATTCTGAATCCTGCTTTTCCAGTGTTATGGGATGTCCAGGGCTTGCTATATTGGGAGAACTGGGTACTGATGATGCCAAGTAACTTTGGTTTCTGTTGCTTATGTTCTTGCGCTTGCCTTTCGCCATCTGGTTAACTCTAGTGTTACCTGCCCTCACTGTATAAGACTGGAGACTGTATTTCCAGTTATTTTGCTTGTGGCAGAGCTCCTCAGAGTCCAGATGTCTCTGTGGTCTTATGATCCTAATCTCCTGGGTGGAAGAACTCCTGGGACTCAGGCCACCTCTTGGATCTGGAAATCCTTCTGCTCTGGGTGCAGTGGTTCCTCTAGGATGGCTCAGGATACAATGTCTCCCAAGTGCAAACCAGCTAGGTGTCTGCTGCTCTGAGTGCAGTTGCTCCTCTAGGATGGCTCAGGATTCAGTATCTCCACAGGAGCAGACCAACTCTGTGTCTGCCCCAGCCAAAAAGCCTAAATATTTTTTTAAAAAGGATTTTATGAGTATGGATGTCTTGCTTGCAAGTGTGTGTGTGTACCACATGCATAACGGGTTCCTATGGAGGCCAAAAGGGAATTTCATATCTCCTGTACCTGGGGTTACAGAGAGTTGTGACCCATGATGTAGGGGGTGGTCTACTGGGAAATCTGCCAGTGATATAAACTGCTGATCTGTGCTCTGTAGGAGGAAGGGAAAACCTCACTTGACAGTGGTGGCTGCCTCTACATAAATGTCTAGGTCACACAACCGAGGAGGCAACTTCAACATGAGGACCTAATTGAAAACTGTCTGAGAGCCTACAGATTGGTGATGTAGACAATGTCCGCCAATTGGGAACTGTCATTTGGAAGACATGCTTGATTGGGACCAACAGGACATGGGTGGAGGATTAAAAAATGAGCTTGTCTCAGTATTCTCATTTGCTCCCAGAGTTTGAGTCTTTAGTTCCACTTTATCCCCAACCCCCAAGGGCAAGTACGGTCTGACAGCGGGTGACTCAGGAAGCAGCACTGATCCATCTCCATAGCTCCCAAATTTATGTTTTTATAATAAACAAAACTGTTGTAAACATTAATGTACAGGAGTTTCTGTTGTATATATGCATGGATAGGGTGCATCCATGTTCACTATGAGTATATGTGGGATGTGTGTGTGTGTGTGTGTGTGTGTGTGTATGTGTTCATACAGAGTTCATAAGATAATCTTAGGTATCATTTTCATGTCATGTTATTCATTCATTCATTCATTCATTCATTCATTCATTCATTCATTTATCATTCATTCTTTCTTTTCTTGAGACACAGTCTCTCACCGGCATGGAGTTTATTAAGTAGGCTACAATTATTTTCTAGGAAATCTCATGGATCCATTGTCTTTGCTTCGCCCACTAAGATGATCATACCTAGCTTACTAAAAGTGCCGATTCTAAGACAGACTTATTTCCTTGTTCTAGAAAGGTAGCACATTATAGATTGAGGTATTTTGTCAGTCTCTGTGTACATGTTTTTGATATGAACTTAAGTATTCTTCTAAGATACTTGGCTAGAAGTATATGAACTTAGAGTCATGTGGGAATTGCTCATTTAATTATTAAATAATTTTATTATATATTATATAATATATTAACTATATATTATTTTCCAAAGCGACTACACCTATATCTACATTAACAGTCTTTTATTGAGAGATTCATTTCATGCTAACCACATTTCTGATCCTGTGTTAAGTATTTGGCATCTATTACCACATTTAATCTTCAAAAATATCCATTTTAACCTTGAGAAAACTGGGGCTCAGAGAAGTTAAATAGTGTTTAGCTAGAAAGTTGTAGAGGTAGACTTGAACTGGAATCCACCTCTCTCTGCCCCATCTCCCGCCCAGTTTTTGAGTTACAGATGTGTGACACTACTCTTGACTTTTCTTTTTGCAGATGGTAAAGATCCAAACACATTTCTTCATGAATTTTATCCACAATCCACTTTCCCAGCCCAATAATTTTGCATATTTGATTTATTTTTATTTTTTAAACAGCACTCATGCATATTCATGAGATATAACAATGTATATACATATTTTACATACATTACATATAAATTATTTAAATGTAATATTTATTTATTTATTTATTTATTCATTTATATGTGTATGTCAACTTTAAAAAGAAACAGAAGAGTGTAATAACATTTAGGGTGTAATAGAATTTCTCAATCAGTTCCACTATTGACACTGTCTCTAGACAGTAGCCTGCATTATAGAGTTACTTCCCTACTATATTTTTCTATATATTTTACAAACAAATATTGCCTTCTTCTGTTACAGATGCTAATCTTTTTTGTTATTTATTATTCGTCCACTATGATCCTACTGTTTAAGGCAAACTAAGGTATATGCTAAACACTAAAAAAGTGCTAAAAAGGAATGTAAAATTATTTCCTTTTGGATGATATTTTAAACCTCTTGTCAGGGTTGCTGTGACTATGAGAGGGAGGAGAATGTAGTGATTTAAAACATCAAATGTGAAGCCATACATATCTGGTTTTAAGTCTTCATATCACTGCTTGCTAGCTATATAATTGGTTAGTTGTACAACTAATTAATGCTTCAGTTTCCAAAACTGTACAATTCTGATAACGGTAGCATTCAGGATTGTATTAGAATGAATAGGTAATAAATATGTGGCAACAATATATTTGTTTGTTTGTAACCCAGGTATGCCAATTAAACCAAGGACCTATTTAGAGAGTCTGGTCATCATCTAAAGATCTAATTTTGGCACATCGATTCAAATTCAGGAGAAAGTAGAAAAGCAGAGGAAAAAGTCTGAGTATTTCTTCTTCCAGATGTTTATTTTATCTGCCAGAAAGTAGAAAGGGAAAAGTGTAAGTAGAAAGGAAATGTAGAAGAGACAATATAGAGTAGCTCAGAAACTGGGGAACTCAACTGAACTGATGCAGAAGACAGTTGCATACTTTTCCCACAACACCTACCCTGCACCCTGGTTCCATGGCAATTAGAGAAGACTACTGTGATTTTTGCTCAAAATCAAAGGAAACTGGAGCCTGTTGACCACATGAAGTCCAGGCAGGATAGTTGCACATGGCTATTCTATGGAAGCACACGAGAGAATACCAGTGGAAGGAGTGTTTGATGTTTTGCAAATAACTCTTTGCTCTGAGAGAGGTGTGGGACAGGCCAGAAATGGAAAAAAATCATACTTACTTGATTTGTTGTGTTACCTGTGTATATTGAAATACGGAGGAACAATTATTTTAAAGATTGAGCTCCAATCACAATTTGTTACTTATGTGTTGCTTTGATTCTGTCCTTCATACTGACAACTAGTCTACAATAAGCAAAAAAAAAAAAAAAAAATAGTGTCTGTGTTTTTTCCCCCTTTCGTTTGCACTCAGCACCCTTATTTTTCAAAACGTTTCTGAGTTTTGTGAATTGTGATGCATATCTACTGATCTCTGCAGAAAAGGGCTGAGGATATGGGAATAAAAGCTGGAAAAACATATGAGGTGAAAGGTCAAGTACCTAAGGTATTTCATTCTTCTCTTGGGCAGAAGTCAGCTAATGAATGTGGAAGGCAATAAGGCAGACTCTGGTGTGTTTTATAATGGGATGCCCTGCCAGTCATGCTGACAGTCTGTGGTCCTCTCACAGCTCTCCAACCCCCACCAAGTGCTACTGAACAAGTCTTCTGATGAGTTAGAATGAGACTACATTACACTGAGTAAAACTCATTCTATAATGTCTGTCTTCTCCTAATAATTACTCAGGAATAGGAGAATGGGTCTTAAATTCCATGTATACTGAGGGTTAGCAAGTAGAAAAGCAGATGGAGGATGAAATACACAACTTGTGATGGGAACATAAGGGTAAGGGAAATTGTAAGATTTAGAGTCTATAGCTGACACCTGATATTTAAATAAATCTGTTCTGGCCAGTGTCTTCAGGCTCTCTAATTCTTGTTGCTTTGAGAGTAGCTTTCTGCCATGGTTCTAAGAGAGTAATGTATTCTAAACAAAATCAGACATCTCTATCCCTCTTGCCTGATATTTCATTTAACCAAAGTTACTTAATATATAGACAGATGGGCCCACAGCAAATACATAAAGGTGTCTAACAGTTAGGGACGGGTGCTTCAAATGAAGGCAATTTGCAGATGGTGAAGGAATGCCCGATTCCACCAATTTTCCTAAAGTGGTTTTGAAAGGCTTGTAGAAATGCAGACATGAGTGATCTCTCTGCTGTCCTCTCTGTTGCCCCACTTTTATTACTTGGAACCCCAGAGACAAAACACATCAATGAGAAGGGCAGTCTGCTTGTTAGTTCTGAATCTTATTTAATAAGTACCAGGATTGTCAACTTCAGGTACCAATCCACAGCAGAACATCCAAAAATTACTCAACCAGGAGGGACTAAGCATTATACTTTCAAATATCTGTGAGGTCAACTCAGCACAATGATATGATCTCTGTATTGAGCCCCAAGACCCAAGTTCCAGGCTTCACTTAGTCATTTAGAAAAAAACAATCTGCTAAATGGGGGCACAAGCAATTTCACAGAGGTATTGTTGAGGAATCAAGTAATTAAAACAAGTGCTTTAAAGAAAAATGTGTAATATTTATACATGTTGAGTGTCTCCAGTTACTGGAGTTAGTTTCCTTTTTTTTTAGTTTTTATTGGATATTTTATTTACGTTTCAGATATTCTTCCCTTACCCCATTTCCCCCCCTCCTGCCCAGGAACCCCTCCCTATCTTATCTCCCCTCCTCCTGCTTCTATGAGGATGTGTCCCCACCTACCCCCCACTCCCACCTCCCCACCCTCGAATACTCCCACACAGGGCTTCCAGCCTTCATGGGACCAAGGATGTCCTCTCCAACCTATACCTGACAGGACCATCCTCCCTTGCATATATATAGCTGGAGCCATGAGTCCCTCCCTTAGTGCTCCCAGGCTTGTGGTTTAGACCCCTGGGGCTCTGGTTGGTTGGTATTGTTGCTCTCCTCATGGGGTAGCAAACCCTTTCAACTCCTTCAGTCTTCACTCTAACTCCTCCATTGGGAACTCCATGGTTCAATAGTTAGCTGTGAGCATCTGTTCCTGAATATGTCAGACTCTTGCAGACCTCTAAGGATACAGCTATGTCAGGCTCCTGTCAGCATGTACTTCCTGACATCCACATCAGCATCTACCTTTGGTGACTGCACATGGAATGGATACCCAGGAATGGTCTCCAGACGGCTCCTCCTTCAGTTTCTGTCCTACACTTTGTCTCCATATTTGCTCCCTTGAGTATTTTGTTACTCCTTCTAAGAAGGACTGAAGTACCCCCACTTGGTCTTCATTCTTCATGAGTTTTATGTGGTCTGTGAGTTGAATCTTGGGTATTTCAAGCTTCTGCGCTAAAATCCAATAATCAATGAGTGAATGCCATGTGTGTTCTTTTGTGATTGGGTTACCTCACTCAGGATGATATTTTCTAGTTCCATCCATTTACCTAAGAATTTCTCGAATTCATTGTTTTTAATAGCTGAGTAATATTCTATTGTGTAAATGTACCAGATTTTTGTATCCATTCCTCTGTTGAAGGACATCTAGGTTCTTTCCAGCTTCTGACTATTATAAATAAAGCTGCTATGAACATAGTTGAGCATATGTCCTTGTTATATGTTAGAGCATCTTCTGGTCCTCAGGTAATGATATGTCCAATTTTCTGAGGAACCGCCAGATTGTTTTCTAGAGTGGTTGCACCATGTTGCAATTCCACCAACAATGGAGTATTCCTCTTTCTCCACATCCTTGCCAGCATCTACTATCACCTGACTTTTTGATCTTGGCCATTCTGACTTGTATGAGGTGGAATCTCAGGGTTGTTTTGATTTGCATTTCCCTGATTACTAAGGATATTGAACATTTTGTTAGGTGCTTCTTGGCCATTAGCATTTCCTCAGTTGAGAATTCTTTGTTTAGCTCTATACCTCATTTTATTTTAATAGGGTTATTTGGTTGTCTAGAGTCAAATTTCTTGAGTTCTTTGTATATTTTGGATATTAGCCCTCTATTGGATGTGGGATTGGTAAATATCTTTTCCCGATCTGTTGGTTGCCGTTTTGTCCTATTGACAGTGTCCTTTGCCTTACAGAAAAGTTGCAATTTTATGAAGTCCCATTTGTCAATTCTTGATCTTAGAACATAAGCCATTGGTGTTCTGTTCAGGAACTTTTCCCCTGTGCCTAGGTATTTGAGGGTCTTCCTCACCTTTTCTTCTATTAGTTTCAGTGTATCTGGTTTTATGTGGAGGTCTTTTATCCATTTGGATTTGAGCTTTGTACAAGGAGATAAGAATGGATCGATTTGCATTCTTCTACATGTTGTCCTCCAGTTGAACCAGCAACATTTGCTGAAAGTGTTGTCTTTTTTTTTCCACTGGATGGTTTTAGCTCCTTTGTCAAAGATCAAATGACCATAGGTGTGTGGGTTCATTTCTGGGTCTTTAATTCTATTCCACTGATCTTCCTGCCTGTCACTGTACCAATACCATGCAGTTTTTATCACTATTGCTCTGTAGTACAGCTTGAGGTCAGGGATGGTGATTCCTCCAGAAGTTCTTTTATTGTTGAGAATAGTTTTCGCTCTCCTGGGTTTTTTTGTTATTCCAAATAAATTTGAGAATTTCTCTTTCTAAATCTGTGAAGAATTGGGTTGGGCTTTTAATGGGAATTGCATTGAATCTGTAGATTGCTTTTGGCAAAATGGCCATTTTTATTATATTAATCCTGCCGATCCATGAGCATGGGGGATCTTTCCATTTTCTGAGATCTTCGATTTCTTTCTTCAGAGACTTGAAGTTCTTGTCATACAGATCTTTCACTTGCTTGGTTATATTCACATCAAGGTATTTTATAGTATTTGTGACAATTGTGAAGGGTGTCATTTCCCTAATTTCTTTTTCAGTCTGTTTATCTTTCATGTAAAGGAAGGCTACTGATTTTTTTTTGAGTTGATTTTATAACCCACCACTTTGCTGAAGTTGTTTATCAGGTTTAGGAGTTCTCTGGTGGAAGTTTTGGGGTCACTTATGTATACTATCTTATCATCTGCAAATAGTGATATTTTGACTTCTTCCTTTCCTATTTGTATTCCTTTGACTTTTTGTCTAATTGCTCTGGCTAGGACTTCCAGTACTATATTGAATAGGTAGGGAGAGAGTGGGCAGCCTTTGTTTACTAGATCTTCTTTTTAAGATCCTTAGATGGCACTTGCAAAACTAAATGTCACTGTAACCCTACCACACCAGGCTGTTAGCCCTGAGCATGTTATCTTAAATATGTGAAGAGACGCTGGCTTCTAGATTTTACCTATGCTCAAGTTACTTTTTTACTGTGAGCTGTTGTCCTATGATTCTTATCTGGTGAAGATATGAAAATTCAAGTACGAATTTGTTCCATTAAAATTTGAGGCCTGGAACATTAAGTTTTTCTAGAGCAAGGGGGAACTGGTGGATTCATTTTTTAAAGGGGTAAGGTGAGTCTGAATATCAGTATCCAGAAAATACATATATGCTAATTAGCAATGCTGTTTCAGATTTCCCTCTTTTATCTCTTACTACAAGTGTGGGCTACCTTGTGCACTGCAAATTTACCTTTAAAGAGAGAAAACTGAAACTGCATATGTACTTCCTTTCCATGATTGTTACATGCAAACAGGTGTTTTCTTCATTCTCTTTTTCTGTGCACTGAGAGCTAGTTTTAAACTATGGCATCAAAGTCAGAGATAGAGAGACATATTTGCATCGACAGCAATTCTAAAACTATGGTGCCCAGCTCAGTAGCATCAACATCACCTTGGAGTTTGTCAAATATGCAAATACTCAACACCCTGCATCCAGTAGACCTTCTGAATCACAACTTCTGGTGGGTTCAGCATTCTGTTTTAACAAGCTCCCGAGGGATTCTGATGTATGGTGAAATTTAAGAACTACTGCTTAAAAGCATTTTCTAGCCCCAAACTGCATCCTCTCTAAGCCTAGAGGCAGCTGGAGCAGTAAAGTGGGGGTTGATTTGAGCAGAAAAAAATAGGGACATCACAATGTAGAAAGAATTATTTAATTGTAAAAGTCTTATTTGTGCTTGAGGGAGATCAGACTTAAATAGCAATTCTTACTTAAATAGTAATTCTCCTAAAAATGACTATAAATATTACACATACCATATGTACCCACTATTCCTACACACAACTGCATATATACATGCATATGCATATAGATAGGTGCATCTATATATGTGATTAAAGTCAGCCTTTGTAAACAACAGGAAAAGAGCAGAAACATTTAGGCAATAATTGTAAGCAATAGTTCTTGATGAAATGCAGGCATGGAAACAAACGTAAAATATACACCAACCAGCAAGTCCACATGATATGCATTTTGGGGTCTGTAGGGAATTCGCTAATGATTCCAGTAGGACACTGACAACTGGAAAACCTGACAGAACTCACTTGGTTATGTACCATGCTTTGCCTTGTCAGCATTCTGCAGAATGCAGGTGCATCTACTAGATCGCTTTGACCATCGTTCCTCCCTCCCATCAATGAGCTAAGACTGCTCTATTTCTAGATGTGTATGATACCAATGTCAACAGAATATACCTTTTAAATGCTCTTTTAATGAATGGGATGTCCTGAGCATTGCATACTGTATCCTCAGCCCCTGCTGTGTAACACACGGCAAAAATGAGGCTCCCCAGGCCTTCATGGGGCAGCTGGGGCTGTACGGCCTTCAGCTGCTGAGATTCACTAATTTTATGATCTGGTAAAAGGACTGGAAAGTACAAACTGAGTATTTTCTTAGATAAGAAGTTGGAGAGGAAGGCACATTCCATTCCAGTGATGTTCTCTCCACTCTGAAGGTCATGGCACTGAGTTCACAGATAGTTGACTAGAGATGAGAGCTCCTTGGAGAGAAATGTAGGCTCTGATTCTTGTCTTGTTGCTTATGGAGAACAATGAATCTGGTTGGGTCAGTCTTGTGGTCAGACCTAAGATTGAGACATGCAAGGTACAAATTGGGAGGATTCCTTTCACCAATTTGCTGATGTCTCCACAACACACTAGTAGCTATATTTCCCACTTCCATGCTATAGTGGTATTGCCAGCCAGTCAGTTCAGAAGTTCCTGGGAACAAAGCTAGGTAGGTACCTTTGTGCAACCCAGCCTGGAAATAAAGAAGTTCATGTGCATTTTATTCACAAATGTGGTGATGGTTAATTCCAGAAGGTTCTGGATTGGGGGCTGAAGCACTAGTATTGTTGCCCTGGATACATTTATATATCCTTACCCAGATTTTCTTATATTTCAATGTATGTTAGCCTTTAACTCCTCTCATTATGTTGTACTATTCAACTTTTTAAATCCATATTTGGATATAAACCAAAGTTATGTTTATATAGGCCACTTATGTCAGAGAAAATGGAAATTAGTGAAAAGATTACTAATTTAGGAGCTACTGGATCTGGGTCAGTGTCTGTATCACTGGCCTGATCATTTGAGCAGAACTCATTTGAGTCAGTTCCTTACATTGAATGGTATGATCTGCAATATCTGCATTGATCTCTTACATTTTGTAATACGCTCATAATATTCGTTAACATACAAGATTTTATCATCTGTTGTATTAACTCTTTTTAAAGATTGATTGCAGTTTTATGTGTGTGCACCTCTATGCATGTGTGTGTTTATGTGTGTGCCCACAGAAATCAGAAGAGGATGTCTTATCCTCTGCAGCTAGAGTTGGTATTGAGACATCAACTGGAGTTCTTGGGAAGACACTAAGCATTCTTAATGGCTCACTCATCTCTCTCCCTTGTTTTGACTCATTAATAATGAAAAATTTAGGCCTGTAGTGTATAGACCACATTTTACTAAGCCATGAAGATGAAGATGAAGATGAAGATGATTCAAAGATGGAATGTGGAAAAAAATTGCCTCCTGAGTGAGCAAAACCACTCTCCTCGAACCTGTGTTAGAACAGTGTTCTTTTGATCTCCACCTCTTAAAATTTTGTGCAAAAATGTAGTGTAGAGACTTGAAATATAACCTTTGTTTACATAAATGGGCTATTTATTATATAATATACATGAGATTTATTTCAATGTAGAGGAAAGCCAGTTTGATCTTAAATCATTTGCATCTCAACCTCCTTATCTGTCAAATAAGGATGCAGCCATCAAAGCATTCTTCCTCTTCAAAATTGGTGTAGAAGGAAGGATCTGAAATTAAAAAGAAAAACCTACATTTACCTAATTTTATTTTAATTTAAAGCTTAACAATTACTTTTACAAGTTCTTTTAAAGTCCATATTGTTTGTAGTACCTCCCTAGAAACTTAAGAATAAAATGCTTTCCCTTGGCAGAATACTTTTACCTATATTAGCACCCTAATGCATAACTTCTGCTCTTAGTTAACTGGGTAGAGTCATAAAAAATATCACCTCAACTCCAAAGGATGCTAGGAAATATAAGGGAGTACATAAGTGTCTGTTTGGCATGAATGGATTCTACCATAAGTTCTAATCACCATTTTTAAAGATCATGTTATTCCTGGCAGAGATTTTTTTCCTCTATTGTTTTACAACTTTTTGCATGTATTCAAGTAGCTGCCTGGAATTGTATTCATTTTACATGAAGAGCTTACTTAATATTTTTTTTTTGTACTGGTGCTAGCAACAACTTCTCTCAGCTTTTGTCTGAACATGCCTTTATCTTTCATTTCTGAAAGATGTTTTCAGTGAGTATAGAATTATTGGTTGCTAGGGTATCTTTTTATTTCAGTATTACAGTATTACTTCATTGTTTTCTCAATAGTGTAGCATTTATAGTGTTTAAAATATGAATGTAACTCTCCCAAGTCTACCTGCATTCCTAGCTAATATATTCTTAGCAGACAACAATACCTTCATTTTGTCTTCCAGTATAATCCTATCAAGGTATTTACACAGTGAAATATCATTTATAGTATTTTAGTTACTGTAAATCAGTTATATCATTATGCTATATTTTCAATTTAAACCCATATTGAAGTTATAATATGTAAATTTAATTTTGGAATTTTAAAGTGAACATTTTATACATATATATATATATATATATATATATATATATATATATATATTTGGGAAAAAGCTGTTAATTTGATGTGTTGAAAATTATGGTAATTAACAAAACTATTAATTCACAAATTAATTTTGGTTTTCTATTTGTTCTCAACATCAGCTGGGCTCTTTGACTCTTGCCAATCTTTGTTAACATTAGTTACTTCTGGACTGGTATTTTATTTTCTAATATCACTTTGATAAGTAATGAACTGAAACTTTAAAAAGGAAGACTTCAGCATTAGGCAAGCCAAACAAGAACAATTTCCTCATGTCTTATATGTAAGAATTGTTTAAGTGCAAATATTTTATGTGATTTAATTTATATGATGATATTACATACAAATAATGACAGCATGTCTAAGATTCAAAACTAGCCCAAATAACACTTATAAAACATTTAAGTACTGACTTTGAGAATTTTAGGGCTTATAGGGAGATCTTCTGAAGTAGGTGATATTTTGGAGGCTGCATTAGTTCTTTTTTTTTTTAACATATGAATCTGTTTAATGAGGTTGTAAGCAATTTAGAACACCAGTTTGTGAGGATACATCCCGTTTGTCAGGGAGAACTGAGATCGCAGGTAGCCCTGGGAGCTGAGGAACAGCTTTAATCTTCGGCAAAATCTGCGAGTCCACAGCTTTCTGATCAGCCTTTCGCTGCTCTGTAATCTCGTATTTCTCCTTCTCTGTGTCAAAGATCTAGCCCTCCTGATGCCTGGGCTTGTGCAGCTGCTTCTTCTTGAAGTAAGCGTCAGTCAGGTGTTCGGGGATTTTAACCCCGCTGATATCAACTTTTGTAGAGGTGGCGATAACAAACTTCTGGTGTGTTCTGCGCAGAGGAACTCTGTTGATAGCCAGAGGTCCAGTCACAAGTAGCAAGCCACTGCCCAGCTGCTTCAGGAAAACCACTCTCTTGCCCCTGTGGCGCCCAGTGAGGATGATCAGGACAGTCCCGGGAGTGATGCTGGAGCGCAGCCTCCTCACGTGCTGACTGAAGGGCTTTTTGCCGTGGCTCAGCAGTTTCAGAGGCACGTCTTCCGTAGGATAATACCTAGGCATTTTTCAAAGCTTCACCACCCGGGTGCCACCGTTCTTGTCTCCACCAGCTGTTTTTGTGACAGTAGCAAGGACCTTCTCCTTTTTCTTCTTCTTTTCAACCTTGGTCTTTGCAGCTGAGTATTTCCTTTTGAACAAGGCCTTTCTGGAATACATAGCTGATCGGGAGTACCTGCCAATTCCTCTCACCAGGACAGGGTTCCGGCTGCAGTGGGGCTTGGCTTTCTTGAGTTTTTTACTCTTCGGTTTACCCTTTTTAGCTGCACCAGCGGCCTGGGGACCAGAGACAGCAGCATTACCCCCAGACTGCTTGGTCGCAGGCTTCTTTTCCTTTGTATCAGGCTTCTCTGCCTTTTCACCCGCCATCTTGCAAGATGGGAAAGAGAACTAAGGCAGCGGCTTCTGGTCTATAAGCAATGACGGGAGGCCTGCATTAGTTCTTTACTGCTGCACTATGAATTTCCCCATAATTTAGTTGCTTAAAGCAATAAACATCAAGAAAAGCTTCGTCTTGCAGTAGAAACCCACATAACATAGAAACCCACAACTAGACAATATACAGAAAGGGAGAGACTTTGGCACACCCAGTTCTTAAATGGGCTGTCTTTATCAAACCCCTCCCCTCAAGGATCAGAGATCTGTGTAGAAGTGGAGGTGTAAAGATTGTAAGACCCAGAAGAGATGGATGGCCTCAAGCAAATAGCATCTTCCAGACATGAACATGGTTGGTTGATACACATATGAACACACAGAGACTGTGGTAACACACACAAGACTTGCATATGTTCAAACCATACAAAATCCCAGAACTGAGAAGCATAACCACTTATGCTCACTCCCACCCAAGATGCTATCTGCAATTGATACCTGATGGAAAAGGGAATTTCAGTTTTTTCCAATGGAGAGTCACTGGATATAGCAAATGTACTTCAAAGCAGGCTTTTTGCTCAGGAATAGTTGGCTAAAATAAAACAAACTCAATGACTGTGTACTTGTATGTGTGTGTGGGTGGTGGGGGCACTTTTGTTTTTTTTATTTGTTTTTTGCTTGTTTGTTTTGATTTTCATTTTTGTGTGGGTTTGTTTTATTTTAGGAGAGAGACAGAACATGAAGTTGAGTGGATAGGGGAAGGTATGGGAGGAGTAGGAGAAAGATTATGATCAAAATGTAATGTATGAAAAAATTGAAGAGAAAAAATTGAAGAGAAAAAATCAGCATTCTGAGGCTAGGGGGATAAAGGCCATCTATTATTTGAAATATCTAAAGGTTGGGACTCTAAAACCACTGGAGTTGTAGTTTGTCAGCTTTTATATTTCTCATAAGATTTCAGTCAGGCTTGAGTGACATCTTAAAGTCTAAATTTGTCCACAGGGCTTTTCTTCTAAGTTCATTCCTCAATGTTAGCAGTTCTTAAACATATAGACACATTTGACCTTTCCATAGAGCTGATAGAGGCATGATATCTGGAGAGGAGGAAAGGAGAGGGGCAATGAGAGATGCTAAATTTCTTTTATTACCAATATAAGGGTTATCATCACTCCATCCATATTCTTTTTTTATAAAAATATATTTTTATTAAATTTGCTTTAGTTTTTAAAAAATATAATTATACCATTTATGTTTTCCTCTCCTCTCTCCAACCTCCCCCATATTTGCCCTGCTCCCTCAAATTTATGGCCACTTCCTTAATTATTGCTGAGTCTGTTTAGAGTTGCTTGTACATACACATTTTCTAATGACTGACCACTTGGTAGTGTGTAAACTTCCCTGGGAAAGATTACTTCTTTCTTGTTCTGTCGTCATCAATTACCTATAGTTCTTTATATAGGAATGGGGTTCTGTGATATTTCCCCCCCCCCATGCAAGGTGATATGTACTTGGTGTCATTGTTCATGTCTTGTTTAGGCAGCCATATTGTGAGGATTTCATGAGTGTAGCTTGCCCATCATATAGAGCAGACAGTATCTTACAATGTATTCCTGGTCCTCTGCCTATTACAATTTTTTATCCCCTCTTTCTTAATGCCCTGAGGACCAGGGTTGTATTGTATTGTATTGTAAATAAATCAGCTGTGCCTGGGAACTCCATAATCACATGTTCTCTGTACTTTGACCACTTGTGGATTTCTATAATGGTCCCCATATAATTAAAAAAAAAAGGCTTTGGTGAAGTGTGAGAGCTACACTTATCTGTGGATATAAGGATAGGACTTTAGAATGTAGTTGAGAATTACACCAGTTTAGTATCACTGGTAGTAATAGAATCTCCTCTAAAGACCACGACCTCACTATCCACAAATGGTTAGCTAGATTTCTAGTACCAGGTATGTTTTCCCTCCTGTTGAGTGGGTCTTAAGTACAATTAGATAATTGTTGGTTACCACCAAGATATGAATGCCACTATTGTACTGCTAAGGATATTTTGCCATACTGGTTACCGTTATAGTTCATAGGCATCAACGCTTGGTAGACTTATTGATTGCTTTCTTCCTCATGACAACTTTCATAGCTCCTTCTGGTACTATGAAAGGGCAGAAGGTTTTGTGTTAGCTCCAGCTTGAATCCTCTGAGTTCTAAATCTGAACTACATGGAATCTCCAGCAGCAGATATTAACTTCTGGGAGGCAACACGGTACAACAGCAATAGCTTTTATCATTTTGGGAGTCTCTTGGACTCCACTAATCAACAACTCAAAAGCATGTTTAATTTTGTGTATGTGTGTACATCTAATTGTAGGTATGCTAATGTGATTGTAGCTACCAGCAGGGGCCAGAGACATTAAATATCCTGGAGCTGGAGTTACAGGCTATTGTGGGCGACTCAATGTGAGTATTGAGAACTGGAGTTGGGTCCTTTAAGAATAGTAAGTGCTCTTAATTACTGAACTATTTTTCCAGACCTTCCAGTATTCTTTTATTTACATAGACAAACTCTTATGCATTGTAAGAAAGAGTATGGACACAGAGTATAAAGCCAGAATCACTGGGTTTTACTGGGGAGGTTGCACCCATGAAATACCTTACCACATTTTAGAATACTCATATGCCATGTTGTACTGATTCTACTATGTACGCACATGATTGCTTGTACATAGTTATGTGTGCCTGCATACACACAAATACACACACACACACACACACACACACAAACACACACACAGAGAGAGAGAGAGAGAGAGAGAGAGAGAGAGAGAGAGAGAGAGAGAGGACTACCCAAAAGATAGGTTCTCATTATAAAGCACAGTATTCTTTTTAACTGCTCTTTGACCATTCATAGTACTGCTTATATTTCTATTCTCTTTCTAATGTGTAGTTGAGGAGGAAAAAATGACGCCAGAACAAGTACTTTTTTTTTTTATAAATACTATTGTCTTATAATAGAAAAGCATGGAATACAAACTTAGGAAGAAAATACATGCTTTTGAATTATGATTTGATTTATCTTGTAAAACAGACTCAAGGTTAAGAGTCAAGAATAGAAAATATGGTGTCAGAACCCCTTGTTTCAAATATTGGTATTGCTAGTTATTAATTTTGGGTCATGAGAGAAATTATATTCCTGAATTTGACTTTCTTCAATTGTGATATAAAGTTAAGATTAACCTATAACTCATACTTATTTTTGAGAAACAGAGGCTATATTTTTTAATGTGGGATATTATATAAATAGTACTTATTATGGGACACTATTTGTCACCTTTTGATTCTTTTATAATTATATTTCCTAGTCAGATCCATGCTTTCATCTGCATATTTGTTATCCTTCATTTTGATTTCTAGAAGGAACTTTCCTTAGAAGACAACATGACAGATTAGGAGATGCAGGTATGTGGATAAAAGACACCAAGTAGGAGGAGTTTTGAGTATTAGAATAGTTAGAGAAGACACAAAGGCAACCTAGTCCATTAAAAATAGTGCTAGGGACTTGATACGTGTGCACACCTGTGTTCATTAAAATACAGACAGTTTTAATCTTTCTTACTCTAGAAAGCATCACAAAGGTACCTTACTTAGATAATCTTGCAAGATTTTTCTTTTCAACCTCAGCATGGTTGTCTCACACAGCTAAATGTAGTACATTTCCTGCTGGTACTATTCACCGTTATTTCTCCCCTAGGTTAGTGATGAGCACCAAGTAGACATTTTGTAAGATAACTAGTCATCTTACCTTCAGTAATAGTGGTTTTATGGTCCCTGTAAAAACATCTTCATTGAAAATAAAATCTGTATGTGTATGTAAATCACTCCTTTCCTTAATTGGGGGAGAGGGTTATATATAATTCATGGACATACTCATGGCTTTCTTTAGATGATTCAGCGCCAACTATAGATTTCACCATCAGAAACATATAGTAGTCACAAAATTCCCCTTCCCATAGCTAGCAGAGCAGAGGTCCCTTACTGTTATCAGTGCCATGGTCTATATGCTCAGATCCCAGAGCTAGACATTACATATTATCTGAAAAAAAAGCACACTTAGTTTAACTGTAATATTTTCATTTGGACATGAACTGGCTTCTCATTTTCTAGTCCATTCTGTAAAATTGCTTAAAAGTGATGTCTGACAGGAGGCCAGTCTAGCAAAATAATATCAAATGTAGAAACAAACCCCAAATCTCTCATCAAGCTATTAGCACTGTAATAGTGCTCATTATTTTTCACCTTCCAATTATTGACTTTTTAAATTAGAGAACAATCTTAAAGTTGAACTGTACCCATTACTTTCTGCAGAACTTTAAACCAATTTTGTCATATTAAAATTGTACCTTGATCCAAAAGGCTTGGAGAATCTCAAGTGGCTTTGTAGAAATTTCACTCTTATTGTGTATCCATTGTTAGGTTCAGATGAAAAACATCTTTATCTTAAGTGATTGACAATGTTGGTAGCTAAACAAATGATCATAGCTTAAAAAAAGTCTATTTTAAATCAGGGAATGGAATTATCTTTCAATTTTTTGGTAACCCTTTGAAGCAATGAACAATGAAGGATATTCAAGGGACAGTAGCAAATGAGTGTGATATGTCTCTGACCAGCTTCACCAGTCTTTCTGCTATGTGCTACTTAAAGCACCCTGGATTATTGCAGGTATTTTCAACTATTAGAAAATCCAAATCAGTGAGTTTGTTTTTGGATGGATTAAAATAGTAAATATAGATGAGAATGTATGAAATGTATGAGTGTGAAAGATGCATATGGGAAAATATTTAAGTCATATGGGAAAAATCTTTATCTGCTTACTGAATTAAGAGTCATAGAATTGTCAAGAGGACATAATTAGGTTCCTTATCTCAGCAAATGAGTAACTAAATCATCATAGAACCAGTGATGATGATGATGAAGGAGAAGAAGGAGGAGGAGATGGAGGAGACAGAGACGAAGAAGATGAAGAAGATGAAGAAGTAGAAGCAGCAGCAGAAGAAGGAGACGAAGAAGAAGAAGAAGAAGAAGAAGAAGAAGAAGAAGAAGAAGAAGA